>NC_058370.1:139374815-139730972 GCF_018350175.1 Felis catus
CCCACACCTGTCCCACTGTGCTACACCAGGGCTGTCTCAGAGTGCAGGGCTCTGTTTCACATCATGTCATTTTTTGCAGGATCCCTGTCCAAGGCCCTAGCGCCATAGATCACCTGCTCATGTTCAGTGACCTCCTGAACTAGCCCTTCCGTCACGAGACTCTTGGCGGTTTCTTCATGGCGTGTAAACACCCGGAGGGCATCCTCTTACTTAACGGCTTTAAAGTCTAGTGTCATCCACGCAGTGCCTAATGGACAAATAGCTTTTAGAACCTCAGAACGGACAGGTGCAAGAACACCTCAACCCACTTTGTTAAGACATCCTTTCTCACAGCTTAAAGCCGTATTTCCCTCATGATCAAAACGTGACTAACTGCACATGGAACGTGGCCAACACATCAGACCACGGCACCTTTCCTTTGAATTTCTTGATGAGGAATGCTTTGCAGAGTCTGGCATACGTATATGCAGTTCCAGCAGGCCAGCCGTAAACAAGAAATAGCCTCTGCACGGCTTGTATCTAGGACTGCTTCTAAGTGGTTAGCGTCTCCACACCCCCAGAGGCCAGAGTAGTTTTCTGAGGGACCTAGGTGTTGTGGGTGTTCATCCCTTGACTTTGGGCTCGGTTTACGCTGCCCCGAAGCTCCGAGCATAGCCGCCACTTCTCTGGCTTCCGTCCGCACTGTCTTCTTCTCTTTCGTCTCGGAAGGTGGGTGAGGGTCCTCGCCATCCGCGTCTTCAGAGGCAGGCGGTCCGCCCTCCTCGTCCTCCAGGGCAGTGTTGGAGTGGTCCGTTCCCTCCACGCTGCCTGTTCCTGGATGAGAACTGATCTTCAGGGAGTGATGGCCTTTTCCTAATTGTGGTTCATCTGAAAGCCACGCTCGTTTGTCAGCGTGTCTTTGCAACAACTAAGTGCCATTTTGAGCGATCCTTTCTGGGAAATCTAAACTAGACCAGTTTTCTAAAATGGCCCATTTTTATCGGTGGATCTTCAAAACTACGGGTTCCTGCTGTAAAAACTCCAATATTTCAGCGACTGAGTTTTACTTGATGATAAGTCTTTCCCACCTGAGGAAACGATAGAATACAATATCTGTTGTCCTGTAACGTCTTATTCGATGATACCCCTCCACTCGTTACCTTTAGTCTGAGTCACGAGGGCCTTGGGATGGCTTTTCCCTGCATAGGAGCATAGGTTGATTCCTTAAAGATCTACAGCAGCTTTCTCTAGAACAATTCACGCACCTGCCCCCCTCAACAGATCACATCCGTCTTCAAATCTTCAAAAGGTTTGGTCAGTCTGTGCTGCGGCAGCCGCTTACGTGACAGAGCGAGATCACACCGTTCATTGTAGGCGCACAATTCTACTTCTTCGTAAAGACCTTAGACGGGAGGTCCCAGTACCCTCCCAAAGATCCTCTAGTGTGGAACTTTCTGGAAATGTTCCTCTTGTCACACTTGACACTGAATTTTGGTTGTTGGCCATTAACAGGACGTTTCTGATCATGGAAAGATGAGTTGTGCCAGATAAACTCTTGGTCTTGGATCTTCAAGCGTCTTAAACTTCCTGAGACAACACTTTGCTCCGCTCTTACCCAGGGCAACACATTGGGGATATTCTTTAAAAGAAGTGGGTAATTTTATGTCTAATTATGTGCAATATGTAAACTGAAAATGTATTAAAATGTAACCTGTACGTGAATACCATTCGCACTCTTCAAGGGCTGCTCGCCCTGGTCCCCGGCCCGTGCAGTGTAGACAGCACAGCGTAGGGGCTCAGGAGGGAAGCAGGGGTGAGCCCAGGAAAGCCCGCGTGCCACGTGCACACACTTTTGGGCCGATGTGCCGTGTGTCACACACACATCCTGCGAACCTGCCTCACCGGCCGTGACACTCACTGGGACCCCAGGCTGAAAGTAGGGGGGAGGATAGATAGAATTGTTCAAATCAAAGAGATTTTTGGTGAGGACTCTGCCTAACGCGAGTTCTCATTCTGAAGGGAAGTCCCCTCTCTAAAGATTTCATGGCCAAGAGGACCCGAAGGGACCAACGGGGAAGAGCTTGGAAGCCGCCTCACATCGCTGTCGGCCTCTTTCCTGCGAAGCCGCGTCCTCCCGCCGGGAGCCGTCCGCTTCCAGATGCGCGATCACTCTAGACACGGGCGGCATGTAGGTGCCGTAGCCGTCTGAGCCTCTAACTCGAGCCAAATCAAAACCGATTTCAATCAGAGGCAATTAGCTCTAAAAACGGGCCCCCAAATTGGCTTCCATTTATACTTTGGTTGGCCAAATTTAGATGCCTCTTCGTTATTTCGATCTTTCTCTTAGCAGCCCCCGTCCCTGCCGCTCGTGAGCATGGTGGGAGGGGGGGCTGTGGGGGCCGCTCACCCGTCCTTCTTGATGCTGGAGCTTCTGGTTCAGCACCATGGGGTGGGGGCCCTGCGCTTTCCTGCATTTCCTGGCGTCTCTGGGCATCTGTCCTAGGTACACAGGAATTGTAACCCCTACATATGCCACAATTTATTTAAATCAAAGAATTAAAAGTTTGAATTTTGGCCACGATATTATTTTGCTTTGCAAGCTGCTTGTTTCTAGAATGTTCTAGGGCTGGTTTTTTTTAGGCAGCAGGAGGATTATTTACTGGGGTCTGATGCAGGCGGCTCGTCCTGAGGCTTCTGTTGTCCGGCATGCACTTTCCCTGGGCACCAGTTCCCGTACGTAATCCTCAGTTCTGTAATGGTTTGTCTTCACGGTTTACAAAAGGGAATGCACAGGGCTTGGTGAATCACAGCTGCCCTCCACGCGGGCCTGGCTTCTCCCACGGAGGGGCGGCCACTGCTGTGTGAGTCCAGCTTCTTGGTGGTGGCAGGGTCGGGCAGGGCTGTAGCCCCACCAGGCCCCTGGTGCGAGAGCAGAGCTCTGCCCGCTGGGGTTGAGAGGAGCTCGGGAGGCCCCCCTCCCCACCGCACCTACAAGAGCGCAGCTGATGGGTTGGCGTGTCCCCCGCCCAGGGTTCCTGACGGTTCACAGAGGGCCCCTGCACACACTGTCCCCGGAGAGAAGAGCTGGAGGGGTTCGGCCCATTTTCCGGGTGTGGACACTGAGGGATGGGTGTTTTGGTGCCTAGGCCTAGACCCACGGGCTGTAGGGGGCAGTGACAGCGCTCAGACCGAGTGGGTTTTGCACACGGCACTGGCCCTCCTCAGATCAGGGGCAATGCAGTGGGAGTGGACGGCTCGGTCCCACCGGCAGCCCCACACACACAGCAGCCACTCCCCCCAGACCCCCAGGGCTGCGCTGGAGACCAGCCAGGACTGCTGACCTGTGCACACGCAGCACACACAGCTGGGGATGTGTCCCGGGCACACACGCCCCTAGCTCGGGTTTTGTCCGGGGCACGTGCCCACCGCTCCCCCTGCAGAACGTACCTCAGGCCTCAGGGTGCGACAACTGTACAAGGTCTAGGACGTCCGCTTCCCAGCGGGTTCCGAAAATACCCTAACACACGTTTGGCTGCACGTAGATTTTCTTACGTTATCGTAAGTAGGACTGATTTAAAATAAGTTAAATTTAGGAATTATAGGTAAGCACATTGTAGCAAACCAAAAATGAGAATGTTTGAGGATGACTCCAGGCATACACAAGCACACACACACACAGATGAATACACAGACAGGTGAGCACACACGGATGTACACACAGATGTACACAGATGAACACACAGACAGGCGAACACACATGGGTGAGCACACACGGATGTACACACAGATGTACACAGATGAACACACAGACAGGCGAACACACATGGGTGAACACACAGATGTACACACGATGTACACACACAGAAGAGCACACACAGATGAGCATGCACACGGATGAGCACACGGGTGAACACACATGGATGTACACACGGATGTACACAGATGAACACATAGACAGGTGAACACACACGGATGAACACACGGATGAACAGGGATGAGCGCACAGACAGGTGAATACACACGGGCGAACACTCAGATGTACACATGGATGAACATAGGTGAACACACAGACTTATATGCAGATGTACACACGGATGAACACAGATGAGCACACAGACAGGTGGACACACGTGGATGAACACACAGATGTACACATGGATGTACACACAGATGAGCACACACAGATGAGCACACGGTGAACACACATGGATGTACACACGATGTATGCACGGATGAACACACAGACGGGTGAACACACACATGATGAACACACAGATGTACACACGGATATGCACAGATGAACACACACGGATGAGCACACACACGGGTGAACACACACGGATGAGCACACACACGAGTGAGCACACACGGGTGAACACACACAGGTGAGCACACACATGATGAACACACAGATGTACACGTTGGTATGCACACAGATGAACACACACGGATGAGCACACACACGGGTGAGCACACACGGGTGAACACACACAGATGAGCACACACACGGGTGAACACACACGGGTGAGCACACACGGGTGAGCACGCACATAACTGAGCATGCACGGGTGAGCACGCACACAGATGAGCACACACACAGGTGAGCACACACATGATGAACACACAGATGTACACGTTGATATGCACACAGATGAACACACACGGGTGAGCACACACACATAACAGGTAAAGCAAAGCTGTGTGCTCCTCAGCTCACGGCTCATGGAGACTCTCGCTTACGGGGAGGACAACCAGAGTAGCCTCCACTCTCCTGGGAGCACGGACGCTGCCACGGTCAGCACCGCGGGAGGGGGCTCACTGCCCCGCGTCCTGGGCTCAGTCTCTGCGAGGGAGCCCCCTCCCCACTTCCTTCTCCTGGTGGTCAACGTTACGCCCAGACTGTGCAGTGGGCATCCCAGGTGTTTGGACGTGGGCGTACATCTCGTTCACCTCACCAGAGGTCATCCACACACACACCAACCAAAACAAAACCGGAAGCAAACTTCAGTGTCCCATTCCCTTTATGAAGTGACCTGTGCTTTCCAGAAGCACACCCGGGGCTCTCCGGCAACATCTGGGATGCAGTTCGGGTGTTTGCGTGGGCCTCACTGTCGTTCGGATTTGGTGCCTCAGTGTCCTCCCCTGTGAAATGGGACCGTGCTGGGAGCAGGCACGTAGAGGACGCTCAGTGAACATTATTATCAATGCACAAAAATCACATAGCTCTTTTTAAAATTTGGATTTTGTGAAAATATTAACCAGAATTGAAAGGAGGAGAATGTACAAGTTAATTGATCATTTACTGAATGACTTTGTATCATGAGAACCTTAAGTCACCCCGTAAGCAGTGGGTCTCTAGGTGTGAAGGACATCACGTGTCCTCCAATTCAAACAGGAAAGCCCCTGCTGGTGACACTGGGCAGGAGGTCCGGGGAGCCCCTCTGGAGCCTGTAGGTACGTGCGCGTCACTTAACGCACGTGCCCAGGCTGTCCCCGCGCTCGCCTCTGGCTCACAGCCCGCAGCCCTTCGGAGGGGGGCAGTCTGGACCCTCCAGAGACTTCTGGATGGGAGCACACACCACAGCATGTCCACGAGCCAGGAGCCACACTGCTTCATTCACTTATTTATTTAAACACCTGTAATCGGTAGTCGGAGAACAGACGCAGTGTCTGCCCTCAAGGAACTCACAGTCAGACGTTTTAGACAGACCTCACTTCCGGATTACTCACTTCTCTTTATAAATACGCAGCATACTTGGTGCACCAGACAAAGGAAACCTTATTTTCCTTACAATTTCAAATATTACAGTTTTACAGGTATTCTATATATGCGTACACGTTTGCATAGAAGATATGTCATTAATGTATTCACACACACGTGTGTGTGTGAACCTATAGGCTTTGTCGTCCGCGGTTTCAGGCCAGGATTCAGAGCTAGGCACGCTTCCTGTCACAGAGCACATCAAATTGTCGTTGGGTCTGCTTCATATGCTACGTCTAGTTGACTCTGGCCTCTCGCAATTCCCGGGGCTTTGGTCTCGTATTCCTGTCATGCCTGGCCCCGCTGGGGTGATTCTCAGCGTGGACCTCCCTTCAACATCACGGGAGCCCCACATTGGCGCTGAGTAGGGCGAGAGGCCAGCCTCCTTGGGAAAGACGTGTGGCCAGTAAGGACCGGGTTCGTCGGCCTTTAATTATAAATTTGAGGTTTTATTTCAGTAAACACTTCACTAATTTACAGTTCCCTGGAGCAAAATGAACAAAATTGGAAATACAGTAGATGTTCCTTCTGGGAAATTATTGACAAGGATTTTGGAGGACACTTTTTCCTGACAATTTCAGGACAGAGAACCATTCTCTTTGGTTTCTTTCTTGATTAGAAAGACGGACCCCGAAGAGCTGAAGTATCTGCAGGTGGGCCCAGGAGCAGAACGGCTCACAACCCCACCTGCCCAGGTCTTTATCCCGAACACGACCTGTGATCTCCCGGGAGTGACCGTTCAGGGGAAATCCCACCCGCCTCCTTACGGGGGCTGCAGTTCTGCGGCTGCCTGTTTACAGAGAGAGCTACAACCCTGGCCCTGGTGACTGCCATTTGGTTCTCCGCATGGCCAAAGTCTCCAGGCTCCACAGGTGCTCAGTAGTGTCCTCTCCCCGCAGTTAGGAAATAGTGGTATGTGGTCGGCCTTCCAGTAGAGCCCGTGAAGATTTTAATAGCGTAAAGACGTGAGAAATCCCAGTCTCGCCTGATTTTCTTTTTAAGAAAAAAATTTTCAGTGCAAATAGTTTCTAATAACCAAAACGAAAATGTAATTCGGCTTTGTGAGATGAGTCTTTCAGGGCTGTCCAACAGAAGTCTTGGGGAGTTGGAAATGTTCTAGATCTGCTCCGTCCAGATCTAGGTCTGGACGAGGTCAGACAAACCGAGGTCTGCAGCCGCAGCCACACGCACCTCCGGGGCGCCGCACCGCGCCCTGGCCGCCAGGGGAATGCACTTTCCAGGGTGTCCATTTTGTCAAAGCTAATTTAAATGTCACAGCTATCAAGCGGATGTCCATATAGGACAGTGCCACTGAGAACCCCAGACTTGGTTTGTACTGTTCTTTAAAGATATTTTTTACCGTATTCTAATAAACATTCAGGAATATTTTATTCCTACAACTGAAAAGCTTATGACTCTTTTTAGCATCTGGGTACTCAACATTTTTTAGTACTAGGCCATAGACAAATGGAGGGGAGGTCTTTTTATGTTTACATACTGGCCTCTTTTTTTAATTTAATGCCATTTGTAGACAGATTAGAATTAAATACGATATAAATTTCACAGTGTAACTTTTCAGACTCGAATACCTGCCTGTTGCCTGGACCTCACTGTTGTGGACCATGAGAGCAGCATTCATTAGAAGTTAGGAGAAAGTCTGTTATGTTATTTAAAAGTATATTCCACTTTATTACTTTCAAACTTGTACAGAAATTCAAATTTCATTAAGCAGATGTTATCAAAGAGAGATCCTTAGGCCACCTTCTTCAGTGACTAAATAAACCTGGCTTATAATTAGCAGATACATTATTAACACTTGGGGCTTTAAGGTTGTTAGAAGACTGTTTGCCATTAGTATCTTAAATATTTCTCTTTCAAGCCTGCTTAGACCATTCATTAGCCCGCTGTTAGAGAGCTTGCTACACAGAGGGGAGCGTCAGTCCTTCCCTTGTTCCAATTACGTTAGCGCCTGCTTCCTGAACGCGTCATTACAATGCCCTTTCCGCAACCCGGGTTCACGCAAGTGACTTGTTTCAGCCAAACTTCATTCTCAGGGGCCCCAGAGGGCCCTCCTTCTCTGCTCTCATGCTCGAGGACGTGGGACCACGAGCCCCGGACGTGTGCCCTTTCTGCTCTGGCTCCCAGGGCAGGTGTGGGAGTGGCTACTTCTCATCTCCTTGGTCCGTGTTCCTTGTTTTCTGCTTCTGTGCTCAAGTCCTGGCGGTGCTTCCCGCGTACGTCCATTCTGTTCAGCTGACGATGTGCGTCACGTGTAAGACCCTCTCCCGGGACAGAGGTATCCTCTTACGTCAGACGGGGACATGTGCTCTTAACAAGGCAAGGAAGGCTTTTATGGGGCGCCTGGGGGGTTCAGTCGGTGGAGGGTCCGACTTCAGCTCAGGTCACGATCTCGCGGTTCGTGGGTTCGAGTCCCGCGTCGGGCTCTGTGCCGATGGCTCAGAGCCTGGAGCCTGCTTCAAATTCTGTGTCTCCCTCTCTCTCTGCCCCTCCCCCGCTCATGCTCGCTCGCTCGCTCTCTCTCTCTCAAAAATAAATAAAAACGTTAAAAATTTTTTAAAAAAAGAAAAAAACAAGACAAGGAAGGTTTTAGACATAAGCCACCGGAAATTGAAAAAGGAGGGAAAGGAACCCTGTACCTTTGTCTCTGTACTGCATCTGGCAAGGCTTTCTTCAGCCACAATCTCTCTGTGATCCTGAAACCTGCTTTTTCGCTCAACACGTCGGTCGGGTAATCTTACTTAACGGCCGCATCGTATCTCTGGGTGGGGAGGCGTTTCTGTGGCTTCCATTCAACACACAAAGCAAGAGCAAACCCCCAGCGCCGGGAGTCCAGATGCCCGAAGCGTGCACCGCCCACGGGGCGCTCTTCCCCCGGGGACTAGGGCAGACCCCTCACACGGTCAAGGTCAGCGGGGGTGGACTGCAGATGTGAAAGTGCTTTATAAAGTGCGACGGTATACTCTGCACGTGTGTAGTTTATTTCATAGAAATGACAACTCAAGTATTCTCGTCTAAGCTTTAGAAAAGGACAACAGGCAAAGGCTCACGTCGCTCACGGTGATTTGCTTACAAACGCCTGCTGCGTGAGACCACTGCCCCGGCCCCCGGCAGGTAGCCGGCGACCCCACTCCCTGTCCTTCCCTGCCTCCTGATAGTGGGGGAAACAGCAGGGGCACGATGCCTGCACACTCAGAAGAGGAGCAGCCGGAGGAATGTTCTGGAATGTGAAGCTTGGCTGCAGGGGTCAAGTCCCACAGGGGCTTATAGGGGCTCTGAGTTCCCTTCTGAGTAAGAGGAGCCCCCCACCCCCCACCACCTGCGCACTGGTGACAGGGTCTGACGTGTTCCCACAGCCGCGCCAGGTGCCACATAGGGGACAGCGTGAAGTGTGGCAGGAGGCGCAGGGAGGGCGGGCACAGGTCTCGGTGACAGTCCCGGCTAGAGGTGGTCAGGAGCAGAGCAGGGGTGAGAAGCAGCCAGTTCTGGGCGTTTTGTGGGCAGAACGGCAGGTTTGCAGGGGGGATAGGACGTAGGCGTGAGACGCACCCAGAGGTGCCCAGAGGCTGCCCTCTCCTGCGGCTGCGGCTGCAGGAGGGGCAGGGGACCCGCGGGGGGCGGGGGGCAGGCGGAGGTCGTGTGGGTGCCCGTGCTGAGGGCTGCACGTCCATGCAGGACTCCGGGCGAGGCCAGAGCAAGCGTGGGGCTCTGGGGGGGACGGTCGGGCGCTTCCACGGCGGGCTGGGTGACGCTCCAGGAGTGAGTGTGGACAAAGAGAGCGGGGCCGTCCTTCTCACCCACCCGAAACCCAGCCGGCCAGGCTCCTGGGCTGCTACCTGCTCCCTCATTGGCAGGAGGGGCCCGGATGAGCTGATCGAGTCCTGGAAGGGAAAACGGTTACAAAGCTGGGAAGTCCTGTCACAGATAATCTCCCTCCAGTCGTCCGGCTGACCCCAGAGGACAGCATCCCTCCGTCCCACCGGTAGGAAACGGCCCTGAGCACGCGGGAGCATAAGAGGTTTCCAGGTTACAGACAGTGGTGGCCGCCTGCAGACCTCACCGAGAGTGTGTGCTTAGCAGGGTGAGATTTCAAAACTCAAAACTGTACCGCTGACTAGTGAAGACAGGATGACTTTGTGGGGATCATTGAGACAGGACTCCAGTGACAAGTTTTCCGTAGCGTGTGATCAAAGAGGCAGGACACGGCTGTGAGGGCAGGCGTCCTCTGGCCGGAGGGAATCCTTGGGCCGGTGGCGCTGAGGCGCAGGGGACGCGTTGGTCGAGAAAGAGTTAAAATGAACGTCTGTGAAGATTGTTCCTGGGCAGCGGGCTTCCACTCGCGCTTCAGGGGACCTGCCCCCAGGCTTCCCCGAGACCCCGCCAGCACAGCCTTCCAGGCGGGGGCAGAAGAGCAGTGAGGCCGGCTGTCCCTGGGGAGCTGGGCCTTTTTGGGAGAAACGCCTTGATGGGAAGGAAACACCACAGATTCGCATAGATTTGCAGACCATTGCACCTTGAGGCTTAAGAGATCGTTCACTGCATATTTCTTCTTGAAATAAGCATTTACAAACGTATGCACAGTTCATGGCACAAAGAATACGTGACCCTTGTGGCACAGGCACATTCCCTTGCAATGACCTTCCCTGACCTTGTGCCCACGGAAGCCCAGCCACGGAACGAGGTCAGCCCTTCCCAGAGTCCCTGAACGCACGGACAGACCGCTCCACACCCAGGACCCGGCGACGCACCGGCCTCTTACTACGGCGATGACGCCCTACCTCACGCTGTGGGTATTTGGTCACCTGTGTCGTGCATGGGAAGGGAGGCTCCTGGAGGGTGTGACCTGGGCCCCCAATGTGTGGCCGCTCCCCTGCAGCATCCACAGGCGTTTTGCACGTCGCTGGGCAGCCAAGCTGTCAAGTAAATGAGTTCGTGAATGAGTCAGAATCATTTGCTTGTACAACGGACCGTGTAAGGAGCCCGGGAATCGAAGGGAGTCTGCTGAGTGGGGTCAGTGCTGGTCGGTGGGGTCAGCAGGCGGCTCGCTCTGAGCTCCAACCTCCCCCTTGCGAAGGGAGGCCCTCTTGCGAGCTGACCGGGGAAGAGTGAGCCTGGAAACTCTGCACCCCGGGTGGAAAGGCAGGAATGGCGTGTGAGCTTCACGAGGTCGTCCCCTCGCGCGCGGGGAGCGCGGACGAGGCCACCGTCGCGGTGAGTGGCGTCGTCATCGGCTGCTCCAGGCTCGTGCAGTCTGTCCAGCCTCGCGGAGGTGCACGCAGGTGATACGGCTGCAGCCTCGTCCCCCGACGCAGGACCGACTGGAGACAGAGCAGAGAACGGAGAGGAGGCGTCCTTTCTTGGCCCCACTTGCCAGCTGAGGGTCCCAGGACTCACTGCAGCAAGTACATGGAACGTGTCCGTGTGCACCCGCTTACGCACGTTTAGATCTCGTCTTCAGACAAAAACGATTTTACCTGTTGTCAAGCCCTGGGCTGCTCGTGGAGGGTAACAGGCACAGGCCCGGTTATCTGGGGCGTGGGCCTCTCCACTGGGGCCTCTGCGGGCGCGTGTGTGGCTCCTGACGGGTGGCCCAGCCCCCTCTCTGCTTCCTTCTTCCCGGCCTGACAGCCTGTTGCTCCTCCTGGTCCCGAGAGCACATCCCGTGGCCCCAGCCCCTGGGCCGCCACGGGCCACCCTCTCCCACGCCCGAGACGCTGACTTAGATTGAGGGTAGGAGACAGTGTCCCAGTTTCCAGTAGGGCGTTTTTAGGCCACATAGCATTGAGTACACACTCCCCTCCAAAGTGTATTCGTTCCCGAGGAAGTATGTATATTGATGTGTACGTGTTGGGTTTTCTGTGTTTGCTTGTTCTCAGTTAAACGTGTGATGTGTCAGCTCAGTTTTCCTGGCCCAGCGAGGCCCCACGCGTGCACTTAGGGCCCCTCGAAACCCGCTGAACGGGCGTGTGGACGTGGGCAGCCCCGTCCACGCCCGGAGCCCACTCCCACGCCACACCGAGCGCTGAGTGCACTCACCTGAGCCGTTCCTTTCGGTCGCCGTGATTAATTCTGGCTCTTCAGAGGGGCGCTCAGCCTTTCTCAGTCACGCCTCCCTCACTGTCAGGATAATCCCACGGCGACGGGAAGCCTGGCGTCTCCCTGAGGTATTTCTGCACTTCTTTTCATGTCCTGACAGCAATTTCTGCCATTGAAAACGCCCGTCTCTGGCTTCTAAGCCCCAGGGGTAGCAACTGGAGGGAGTTTCTAGGCCAAGTAGAAATAATTAAATTGGGGTTAATGTTTCACTCCAGGTAGTTTAGATCTATTTGTTTTCCTTACAAAATTATTTTTTAAATCGGGGTATTTTAGTGCGTTCACAGAGACTCCTCAAAGGCCCAGAGACGTTGAAATGTCCCCGGGTCTCGAAGAATGGGCCGCGGGAGACCGTGAGCATCGGGGGCTGCGCGTCCTGGACGTCCGGAGTGGGGGTGGTTGGTCCGGCCCAGCGCTGCGGGGGCGGGGGCGGCCAGCAGGCTTAGCGGTGTGGACCTCCGCCCGGGCCTCCTGGCTCCCGACGCCCTCCACCCCCACACTGGGCCACCTTCCGCAGACGCTGCTCACCTCCCTGATCCCATCCACAAAGTGGGGCGGTTCCGGCACCCCCCTGGCAGTTCGTTACCGGGACTGAGGAGTTTGTGTTTGTCAAGTGCTCGGAAAAGCACCTGGTGCCCAGAGAAGTCGACAGGATAATCCCTGTTAATGAAAGAGCACGGTCTGAGGCAAGACGGGGGCAGGAGCCAGCCCGCGGCAGCCAGGTGGGTCGGGCCACGGGCTCGGGCAGGAATGAGGCCGACTGAGCGGGGGAGGGGGCCCTGGAACAAAAAGACACAGGCAATCGACGCCCGAAGTCTGACCCGATTCCAGCGACGAGCGAGCAAAAGAAAACTTCTTACATTTCAAACTCCAACAACCGAGATCAAAATATTTCAAAGATGAAAGGATTCCATTTTCCTAATATGTCTTTTCTCGTTCTTGTCTGATCTGGTAGAGTTTTAAACACTTTCATCAGACTTGCAAATCAGGCTTAAAACCATCAACTGGAGGTGTCCGTCAGCCCGTCAGACTCCCCAGCAGCCCCGGTCCCTCGGCGACCCCCCCCTCGGCTCCCGCCTCCCGCACAAAACCGTTTTCCCAACTGGCATATTTTGATCGTCCCATTCTCCGTCGTTTCTTTACTTTTCAAACTATCTCGGATTCTTGCTTCAGTTCTCTTGCCTTATTTGGATGACATGCATTTTAAGATGAGAACCGCTTAGAAGCAGGCGTTTGTTATTCAGTGCACAGCCTTACGGGTCAGAGGGCGCAGACGACCTAGAGAAACACGCTTCTCTTTCCTGCGTTCGTAGATCTAGGCCAGACCCCGAGCCCACTGCACCGCAGGTTAGATTTCCGCTTTCCCGGCCACACGCTAGTTACCTCTGCGCCGGGCAGAGCCGGGAAAGACGGTCTCGGCATGAGCCCAAAGCCTCCCTCTGGCCGAGCCACGTCCCGCCGGGCACCGCTGAGCAGGCTTCCCCCTGACCCTGACCCCGACCCCGACCCTGACCCCGACCCTGACACAGACAGGTGCGCCCTCAGGCGGGCGGCCATGTGGCTGGGCCCGTGCGGCGCGGGAAGAGGGGCTCCACCTTGGGTCAGACGGGATCGTCTCAGACCCACTCCGTGTCCTCGCTGAGTGGCCCCCAGCAAGTCAACCAAAGTTCTGAACTTCATGTTTCTTATTTGGAAAAATCAGGATCAGGTGCCCAGAGACTTTCTGGAATCACAGTTTCACTCTAAGCTGCCCGGGGCCTGGCCTCAGCCCCTCCCGGCCGCCCTCACGCAGACACCTGCGGATTTCCAACTCACTAAGGGTTAAAGGGTAAACACAGAGCAGGACTCAGTTCCGCCCCCAAAGTCAGCTGATTCTCAGTTCGGAATCCTGGCTTTCTGCCGAGGTTCAGTGACACACTGTGGGGAATGAGCCAGGCCTGGAGGTGGCCGAGATGCTGGGAGAGCCCGTCTGCGGTGGCCCCCACGGTGGCCCTCTCTGATGTCCACCCCCTCTCATGGTCCGCCAGAGGAGACTTTGCGATGCCTTCAAAATACGCAACGTGCCCCTTCCAGTGGCGAGGGCTGAAGCCAGGGAGAGACTGCTGGCCAGTGGAGAAGGGCTGACAGCCTGAAACCCGCCATGGGTGGGGGTTTCTGCTCCCACGCGGGGACCACACACTGACCGTCTGCGACCTCTGAACGTGAGTTCTGCACTTGGACCGCAGCTGCGGAGCTGTTTCCCACGCGGGCAAGACTCGGTCCTGTCTTCTAACTAGAGGAGAAGTCAGTACTGACCAACACGTCCACGGTGCTGAGCCGTAAGGGAAAACCCTCCTCCCAGATCCTGGCCAGAACCTTGGCGCTCACGGTGAATAGGACCCGCCGACCTTGTCTAGCGTTTGAGCTCTGCTGGTGCCCTGGTCCAGGAGAAAGGAACACACTTTCACCTTCTTCTGAAACGTGTGCTTTGGTCCAGAGACAACTGAGGAGACGACCAGAGACCAGAGACCGAGGCACGGTTTCGGCAGGACGCGGCGCCTCCACGCGCACCCGCGCCTGGAGCCCCTGAGAGGGCCATCTCAGACCTCCGGGTGCGGGTTGTCGTGACCTCTCCACACCCCCCGAGAGCAGGGAGCAGCCAGAGAGGGACCAGTCCCCGCCAGCAAGCGCAAGAGCCCTGTCACGCTTCCTCCCACTGGCGGGAAGGAGCAAAGAGCCTGATGAGCCCCGGGAGTCGCGCACCTTCCCGGCAAAGTAGCGGGTCTGCGGTGGAGCAGGGAGCGCGGTCGGCGGACGCCCGCGGAACATACTCGGATCGCTACTGGGTAACCCCATGAGCGCCGCAGGGGCTGACCTACTCGTGCCGAATGAGAACCCTCCATGTTTCCGTACTTGGCCTGAGAAAATGTGACGCGAGGGCTCCACCCTTCGAGAAGCCAATTGGACATTCAACGGATGACGTTTCTTTATTTTTAACGGACTTTAAATGTAAAGAGCTGATTAGGCCAATGGCTCCTTTCCTGACAAGAGAAATGAAAACCCTTGTGCAGTGATGGGCAAACCCAGGCCCCCCGCTTTCACAGACTGGTTCACGTTCAGGCTTGGCCTCTTACGCACTGGGCTCGTGACGCCCAGCGCGATGCCCTTGCCACCAGGATGCACCACCTTCCCTGGACCCTGCTTCTAGGATCACACGTTTTAGTCCCTCACGGGCTCACACACAGAACTAGCGAGGCTCCTGCTTCGTGTTTGGTAGCGTGTGCTCAGGGACTGTGGCGCATGCGGCCCTGATCTACGGTTTAGGACAGCGAAATGCACGTGACCCGAGTCTCCCTGGCGGCCCCGGGGGCATCCTGGCCGCAGGGGAGCCTCCTGAGGCCCCGAGAGCCATGGTTCACCAAGCACTGAGGCTGGCGTGTGTATCCACAGGGCTCTTCATCCGGGTGAGAGACCCTTAGTGCCTGCTGAAAGGCCTGCCCTGCCCCCCCACCGCCCTCCGTGCCCTGCTGCTCAGAATGTCCTGCGCATTGTAGAACCTGCAGCGAGGCAGGGGGGCGGGGAGGGGGGGGGGGAGAAACGGTGGGTTGCCATGGCAACTCACTCCTCACCCAGCCCCCCCCCACCCCATGACAGGTCTGCCAGGGGTGGGGGTGAGGAATGTCCTCCCCACCCCTCACGGGCCTCTGAGGAGCCCCCTCGAGGAACATTGACACTGGCCCTGTCTTCTGAGCCAAAGGACGGCCCGCAGAGACCTTCCCGCACAACGGCTGCTGACACAGGAAGACTGGAAATCACCAAAGCCCCTTGACCCCTAAGAGATTTCCCAGCTATAAAAGCTGTCTTTGTTTTTCTTTCTCTTTTCCCTCCCTTCCTTTTCCAGAAAATCTTTCCTAGTCCTTTTTTTAAGTTTTTTTTAACGTTTATTTATTTTTGAGACAGAGAGAGACAGCATGTGAGCAGGGAAAGGGCAGAGAGACAGGGAGACACAGAATCTGAAGCAGTTCCAGGCTCCGAGCTGTCAACACGGAGCCTGACGCGGGGTTCGAGCCCACCAACTGTGAGATCATGGCCTGAGCCCAAGTCGGACGCCTACCCGACCGAGCCCCCCAGGCGCCCCTCCTCTTCCTTTTTTATAGCTTACATAACAGAGATCATTTTTAAATGTGAATCTTTTCCTAAGAAACACCCTTTTGGTGTTAGGCAACTGAAGTTTCCGTCAAAGTTCGCTGTGGAACAACCATATCTTAAAATTCCTTCCTTCAAACTTGGACCCAAGGCTGCTTTCGCTCACACGGAGACGGACGGCGTTGACGCTCCCGCGTCCACAAGCAGCCACCCCGTGGCTCTGACTGGGCGCGGGTGTGTTTCTTGGCAGAAATAGCTGCACCTGCAGTGCGCGCAGAACCTCCAGACTCCACCGCCCGCGCCCTCGTGCAGCAGCGACACCACCCAGGACCACGACTGTCACCTGTCATCGCCCGACGTCCCCTGCCGCTTCCTCTCCGCGGGCAGATCCAGATGCGCCCGAGGACCGGATGCTTGTCTGGACGTGGTGGCTGGGAGTCGGGAAGGCCCGACTCGCTCACACCGGCTCCAGGGACGGGGGAAACCACACGGTGTCCACGGGGGCACCCACGTCACCGTCGCCAAGGCAGGGTGCCCTCGCACATGGCGTGTGTGTGGCCGGGTCACTGCGGGCCATCCCTTCTGACCAGAGCCCCCGGCCCGGACGAGAGCCCCCTCCCTGTTCAGACGGCACCCGGCTGGGGTGCGAGGGCTCCTTCCTCTGCTCCCGCTGGGACCCGGCACTGTAAGGCCCTCCCCTCCCGTCCCCTCGGACCCGCCGCCACCTGCTGCCACGTGGGTCTGCACTGTCCTCTCGTCGTGGGCCCTCACTCTGCACGTCGTCCGACCTTCCCTCCCCGCTCTGAAGGAGCCCTCTTCTCTAGACGTCACCAAGGACCTCCTTCTGTGCCCCTCCCCTCCCACCACCCCTCTGGGGACCCCAGTCACTCCACAAGCATTGGCTTTGCTCCCGCACCTGCCCCACATTCCCGCAAGCATGCCCCTGTCTCTGACGCACACAGCAGGCCGCCAGTGGGTGGGAATCAAGCCTCTTTGCCACTTCCTGCTGTGAGCACAGTATGAGCATCTCTGGGCCTGTGTCGTCTGTGACACGGACTGATGGGGCAGGACCCAGAGCACAGGGTGTTCGTGAAGAGCAGGCACACAATCAGAATGTCCACGGCGACCTTCCGGGCCCACAGCGTGGGCCCACAGCGTGATTGCCGAGGGCCCGAGCGCCTGGAGTATCACCGGTCGGTAGGAGAGGCTGTCCTCGTCGACCCTCCCTGGAGAGCCACAGAGCACACACTGTGCCCCCGGGAATTAAGATGGGCGCAGGGCGGTCACCTGTTTCTCCACCAAGTGGGGGACGGACGGTCAGCAGCCCCCAGGACATGAGGATCTTTGTAGCCCGGCGGGTCGTAGAGCTCTGAGTTCCCGGCTTCAGCTCTCACACCCCCCAGGGAGCCGAGCACTCGCGGGCAGGTTTGGGGGCCTGAGATAGGCAAGGCCCCTCCACCTCCAAGTCGACTTCCCGGCAGGAGTGGGGCTGCACGCACTCACCTTCTGGGCAGAGTCCCCTTCGACACCCCCCAGCCCCCCACACCCAGACAGCACGGTCCCCCCTGGGCAACCCGCTGACACCCCCTCGGGGTCCTCAGGCCAGCCTCCCCTGAGAGCAGCTGGGGACAACGCCCTGGGGACGGTGGGCCACGCCCAATACCTAGGACGCAGTGACCCTAGCTGCCAACGTCCTGCTGAGAACGAGGAGGACATTTAAGACAGGCCACACTCAGGGCCACACGCCGGAGCTCTGAGGCATCTGCACCTGCTCTGTGACCCTCAGGACCTAGTTTGCAAACGGGAAGACCAAACGGCACAAGAACCACACCAGACAGAGAGGACGAAACCACCAGACGCTGGGCCCCAGTGGGGTGTGCCCTGGGCTGGCTGTGTCACCTCTCAGGCTCCGCCCTCCTTCTCCAGAGCCTGTGCTCAGAGTGACAAACTACCCGGAAGGCACCCCAGCTCCTGGGCACGGCAGGCAGGAGAGGAAGGTTCTGGGAGGTCAGAGGGGACGGCACACGGGCAGGCACAGTGCTCGGCTCACGTGAGGCTCGGGGAGGCTGGACACACAGGAGGAAAAGCCGGAGGCCAGAGGGCCTGCTCGAGGGAGGAGCCCTTCGCGGGCGGGAAGGCCGCGTGACAACGTGGGGGCCCTGAGGCAGAGCTTTCCAGGAGGGAGGCCCAGGCGTCCAGTCACCTGCAGAGACGTGGGGGCCGCAGAGAGGAAGGCACGGCCTGTCCCCCAGAGGGAGGACGCCTCGGGCCGTGCACAGAGCCCAGGCCCTCAGCCCCGGGAGGCCTCTGGGGTGGTCACAGCAGGCGCCAGTCCATCCCGCCACGCTCCCAGGGGGCCCCACCTTGCTGTTGAGCACCGCGTGTTGGGGGCAGGACCCCCCAGGAGCGTGGCCCCGAGCTCTTAGGCACATTTGGGCAAGTGTCCCTCCTCCCTTCCCGTTGTGAGGACGGTGACTTCAGTTCCTGACGTCTTGTCTTCTCCAAGCTAACGCCTCCGAATGCTGTATTGACTTTTCTCTCAGGTGACCTGGTCGCCTGCCGGTCCCTGCCGGAAGGCAGCTCCTGTCCCTGCAGAGTCAGGGCACGGCACAGGCTCGCGGCGTCTGCCCAGCAGCGTGTCCAGGGAGGCCGTCTGCCCAGCAGCGTCTTTCGCGTCCGTTCGGTTTATCACGGCTTTTCGTCTTGTTTCCTCAGCATCTTTCTCTGTTCCGTCTCTTCTAACTTGTCCGGCAGGTCCGGGTGGGACAGACCCCGAGCTCCCCCAGGGGCCCGGGCAAGGGCTGAGCAGGCAGCCTCTGTGTCCCCTCTGCCGCGTCACCACCGCGTCCCTTCCGCAGACCGGCTGGCGCACGGCACACCGTCCTCGCTTCTCCCAAGCTCCCGACCCTCAGCTGAGGCTTCCCCAACAAGGCTTGGGCGTCTGTGGAGGAACGGGTCCCTGGTTCTCTCTCCCGGGAGCTGAGGGGTCGGGGCGAGGGCAGCCCCGTCGCTCTCGGGTCCCCGCCACGGGGCGCGTCTGGCCGGGCTGCCGAGCTCGGAGGCACCACGGGGGTGCCCGGGCCTCCCGGCCCCACACCCGCCCGGGACAGTGGCCCGTGTGCAGGGGCTGCAGGGTCTTGTGGACGCCTGTGCTGCCCTCAACCCCCTTCCTGCCACCCTCCTCTGCGCCTGCCCTGGTCTCTCCATCTGGACTTGGTGTCCCCGTCTTCAGCTCTCGCTGGTTCCCGTCTTGTCCTCAGTGGAACGCACGTGCTGTGCAGACTCCAGAACCAGCACCGGGGTCAGACCTTCCGGTCGCAGGGGTGCGGGCACCGAGCCCCCCGCTCTCTGCTCGGCCCCTCGTGACCGGAGGGGGACCACACGGTCGGCGGACAGTGTGACTCTTAGAAACCGCTTTGGCTACATCCTCGGTACAAAGGTCTAGAGCAATTCATTGTACTTTCCTGCTATCCCCTCCACTCTCCCTGTTTTAGGAGACACGAGGGTCCTTGCAGACCGATCACTGGGGATCGCAAACAGACGAACAAGTGATCTCCGTCTTGCGGCACAAAATGAGCCCGGCGTGAGGGGCGGCTTGGTAGGGTAGGAGCCACTGATCACGAGGGGACATTTACGGCGAGTCTAGCTGAGCTTTGGGTCTGAAGGCATGTCTGTTCTCATCTTGACCTGGCGGCTCTTCGTGCAAATTTAAACAGTATACTTCACCCGTTTGGATCTGTCTCTTTGCCTGTAAAATAAGCATATTTGATCAACCTAGTTCTCAGAACTCATGCTAACTGAAGAGTCTCCGAAATCACTTAGAAACGGGACCCAAAAAAACCAAGGTACGAAGCAAGGCAGGCCCCCCAGGAAGAAGGGAGAAAAGGCTGGAACTCAATCTCGTTATGTGAGGGATGACAGAGCAGAAAATAAACTACAAAAATAGCTTAAAACCAGGTAGCTAGCAACAAGCGGCTGGGCAGAAGACAGGGTTTGGGGACGGCAGGAGAGGAACACAAGGTGGCACTGTGAGAGATGACGGAGAGGCCCAGGCCAACACAGGATGCAGAGGCAGCAGGCCGTTTTCTCGTCTCCCGGTTAGGACCAAACACATTCCCTCCAGACAAAAGAGAGATTCAAAAAATAAAAGACCCCAAACATGACAAACAGGGGAAAAACGGGACAAACAAAACTAGAAAGAATGCTAGGAACAGGAACACGGCCTCAGCTACCAGGAGAGCGTGTGCTGCTCCCGGCTCCGTGGCCCCGGGCCTTCCTTTCCTCTGTCCCGAAGACCTGACTCTCCCGCTAACGTCTGGAAGCTTGAGGAAACGCAGCTGCTTGTAAACCACCCAAGCCCCTCTCCTCATTGAACTCAAAAGCAGTTTCAAGCCGTCTCTGGACAGAGAAACGGAACCCATGTCCCCCAGTCACCGTGGCTTTTACAGCCCGAGCCGCTGGCCACGGAAGCCTGCGCGTGGCCCAGCAGACCACTCTGGGCCTCGGTGTCCCCAGACGTGCAAACGCCGCGTCTGCGCTGCCTCGGGTTTGCAGCCGCCCCCGGGTCTCCCCGTCTGTCCTCAGAGCCGGGGCGTGGGCTGGCGCGTGCCCACCGCGGGTGGTAGTGGTAGTGTAGCCGCGAGGGTGCCATCGTGGTCACACTGGGTCATCCGTCTGTCTCGGGCGCGGCCCGCCTGGCTGGTGAACCGGGCGGAGCGGCGTGGCCGGGCCGCCAGCCTCTGCAGAGAGCCCCTCCCCAGCCAGTGGCCCCCGACGGCAGGCCGGTCCTTGTGGTTCCACGTCTGGCTGTTCACCAGCAAGGCCGGGGGGTGGGGAGGGATACGGTCCCCAGCGCCCTCCCCTTCTCAGAGGCCGGGCACCTTGGTGCGGGCCTCGCGGGTAGAGGCGCCCCCCGTCGCGCATCTCAGCCCCGCCCCGCGGCCGGCAGGCGCCCCAGTCCTTGCCAACCGCCCTCCCTACACTAGACGACACTGACTGCCTAAGAGCTCAGTGCGATCGGCCACAGGTGAGTGCCTCCTCGAGGGCCCCGCGCGAGGTCCCTGCATGCCCAGGGTGGAGCCCGCCCGCATCCCGAGGTCGCGGTGCACGTGGACGCCCGCGTGGGACAGGACGTTGGAATGCTGGTTTCTGTTGCCTTCGCTCAGCCGCACCAGTCACCTTTTGTGTGTTTTTTCTTGCATGGGTCCTCCGAGTCCAATTCCAATTGTGGCTCCGGCTGCCCCAGTCTCTTGTTTAGCCGCTTCACTGCTGCTGGACGTGCATGTGCTCTGGCAGCAGTCCCCATGGACACATCCCGTTAAGTGACTGGGACGCCAGGATGTGCTAGGTACGTTCGGCCGCACCGGACAGGAGCCTACTCCCGGATGTTGCCGGGACCACCCCGCGGGCGGCAGTGCGGTGTGGCGGCGAGGGCCCCAGTCAGGCTCCCACCCCCCCGGACGAGGAGGCAGCATGACCGACCGAGGAGTTAGAGCTTAAGACCCGGAGGCTGCATGCGTGGAGAGGACTAAGAGTTGCATGCGGCATGAACAACAGGCTGCACCTCCCCCCCAGCGGCTCCCGCGGCCCCCCGACAGACGGGCCCGGAACGGCCCAGACTCCGCCTCAGCTCCGCGGGGGCCCGTGTGGTCCCGCAGGCCCGGCCAAAGCCAGGGAGGCGCCCCGGGGCCCGGGTCGGGGGAGGGCGGACGGGGGTTCACACAGCACACGTCAGGGTGGAGGGGACCCGAGCCTGGCGGCCAGCGCGTGGGCCTCTGAGTCAGGATAAAAATTGCTAGAAGCATCCCGGTTGTGGATGGGTTGAGGCTAAGAACCAGCCCCCTGGACCTGACCGCACGCACCGCGTGCTGTGGCCCGCACAACTATTGGGCACCGCGGAACTGATGCGGCCCTAACTCTCCACCCACGTCCCCCTGCTTCTCCCGACCGCACAGCTCCCGGGGCGCTCTGTCCACCCGGGGCCCCAGGTTCCCGCCCCGCACGGCCGCACTCGTACCTGCGGCCTGACCTACTCAGAAAGGTTACCTGAACGACCGAAATGAATTTTTTTAATCGTGCTAAGAGTACCTTTAACAGTCTTTTTCCTTTGTTGGTTTGTTTTTGAGTGTAATTTAAAGAGAAAAGTGCTCGGACGAAAATGTGACACACAATCAGGAAGCAAGCAAGTTTTCCAACTAAATTCTTCTAATATCGGTGTGGCCGCTTCACACTTTGAAACATGTAGGTTTCCATAAAGCTAGAATGTCCTACACGGCCACGTGAAAGCCCCTCGCCCGACCCTCAAGGAGGAAGGGGGACGGGGAGAAACCAGGTGTCAGGGGACCAAAGCGGAAAGCAAATCGGGGACTTCCCCCAGAACTGCCTCCCGGAGGGGACAGGCGCTCAGGGGCTCTGGCAGGCGGGACGGGCGCCCCAGCCGACCTCTCTGCAGGTGGGACGGCTGAGGGGCCCGACCCGCCTCTCCCCAAGCCCTGCAGCGTCCACGGGGCTCCAGCCCACAGCTCGGACTCTGTAGCTCGGCTGTGTCGTGAGCTATTTCTGGCGGGTGGCTGGGGCCGGGGGACGCTTGGAGAGTGCCACACGACAGCGTGGGGCCTCTGTGTCTGGGCTGCAGAAAACTCAAGTATGCATACTTAATATTGCATTTCAAAAAAAAAGGGGGGGGAAATTAATGAATGTCTTACAGGTTAAAAAATGGTTTGCAAGATTTTGTCTTTCCTTGAGTTTCAGGTAATATATCCAAGAAATTGGGCAGAAGTAATGTATGTTGCTTTTAAGTGATCTGTTCTCTTTGCATTTGGGGAGAAAAATCACAGACATGTAGTGTAAGAATCAGTGTATGTCATTTTTCCATTGAAAATATCTTTATTTTGCACTCCTCTGAATTTCTTTACTGTTTCCCGTCTATGTGACAGAAAAAAAACAAAATAAATATATTTTTAGAACCATATCTCTTTAAGCAAAAAAAAAAATAAAAAGCAGTTTCTGAATTGAACTTTTTATACAAATAAAGCAAAGACTTTTGTACATGTGGCCTGAATCGTTCCAATTTACAAACATATTTTGCTATTATGGACGAGGCCTAATCTTACATTTTTATGAGTTCTTTTAAAGTTGAGGGCAATAGAAAAAAATTACATATTTTTTAATACTTGGCATTTTACTTAATTACGTTCCCTTGATAGAGTTGCCACGAAAGAAATGAGCAAGAAACGTGGCCGAGGGCCTTTCCACGAAATCCTCCCAGAACTCCAGTGCACCCCTTGTATTTTGTATGATCACCCTGCATCCTCAGGGTCTGTTTCTGTGGATTTCTAGCTACTGTCCTCAGCCTCGCAGGGCAGTTCACGGAGGCGGGTCAACCACAGACTCTCCCGGTGCAGCCCGGAGACACCCACGGTTCTTCCTGCCTCTATGTAGAAGGTTTTTAAAAATAAGTGATGGACTTTTACCAGGAGGAGAGAGCCTGAGACACCTTCAGATATTTTTTGCTGTAAGCTGATTCGCAGGAGACGAGCTGGGTCTTTCTGCCAGCACAGCGAAGGGGGACGCTGGGCACAAGGTCACAGAGGCTGCCGCACCCAGGGTGTGTTACCGCTCAGGGCGGCGTCACCCCCCAGGTAGACGGCGAAGGGCTGGCCCTGTGGGGTCAGGGGCTTAGCCACCTGCTACCTGGCAAGGGCGCCTGGGCAGCACCTTGGGGTCCCCAGGAAGAAATGCTCGTGTGCATGGAATCCGCCCTGCACCTCACTGACGTGTCGGCAGGGGGGCAGAAGCCACAGCGGTTCACCAGTCTCAGATCACAACGTGTAGTAACCTGCATTCTGATGCAGGCATCCGTTTAACTGCAAGAAAACGCCCTATTTTAGATGTCTTTCTTAATAGAACTCTTTACCAAATCCTCATATTTATTTTCAAAAGAGAGGGGCACAATAGCGCCTTGGAGGAGGCACTTTAAAGATGTTCTTACCAATAACGAATCGATAACACTTCAGTCGTGGGTTTGATGAGTTCCATTGCTCCCACCCGGTCTCAGGACAGGGGTTTTAGATGGGCGGGAAGACGACACTGTAACAGGTGTATGTCTCGCGGAGGGACAGATCAGGGCAGACACGAGGCTGTGACATTCCTGGGACGTGTGCCAGTGCAAAGTCTTATGGTGTCCAGGATTATGTGTTTTAATGGAGAGACATTAAGTTGTGCTTTGACATTAGGGCATACATCCTATGACCCCCATGTGGCTGTGATCAGTGATAGTTCCTGTGTAGATCCGAACAGAATGTTTGTTTTGGTGTACATAGCTCAGTGCAGCCTTGAGCACAGGGCATTCTGGGAGGTTCGGGCTCGCAGGTCTCTTTGCCGTCTTAGATCTGCAAAAGCAACAGAAACCCACACTGCTCCCACCTGAGAAGGAGCGGGTCCATGAAGTCAGAAGTCCAGGAGTTTGTGAGTGGTCCTGATGTTTTTCCAGATTTTACTTGGATTCTGCAAAACCTAAACACCTTTTAAAACATGTTAGCATGATGCTCCCATCGCCATTCTTTTTTTTAATGTTTATTTCTTTATTTTGAAAGAGAAATAGCACTAGTGGGGGGAGAAGCAGAGAGAGAGAGGGAGAGAGAGAATCCCAGGCAGGCTCCGCACTGTCAGACGCGGGGCTCAAACTCACAAACCATGAGATCATGACCTGAGCCAAAATCAAGAGTCGGGCCTAACCGACTGAGCCACCCCGGGGGCCCCGCCCCATTGCCATTTCTAAATGTCTTTTTCGGACCAATTTTTCCAGCCGGATGATAACATGCAGTAACCCCAAATCATTTTCTCCTGGTATCACTGAGACCCCGAGGCAAATGCAAGATCACAGATAAGGCACAAACGTTTTTGTCTCGAACATCCCCCACCCCCACCCCACCCCGGGCGGCAAGGAGAGCTCTAAGATTATCTCCGCACCCGTGCTTGCTCAGACTATCGCCACCAAAAGTCCCTTGGACTGAAAGAGAAGCGATGTGTGAAGCAAGTGTTTTATGTCACAGAACTTTGCATCTCCAAGTACAGGAACCTAAAATAGACTCGGTGCCATTGTCCCCGGGAACTGCCAGGGAGCAGGGAGGGCGGCCGACTACTCCAGCGCAGAGAACCCGTGCCTGCCTTCTGGGGAGTTTCCATGGAAACCCAGTCAATCTCTCCTGCCATTTCAAAACCCAAGCTGTGCGGCACATGCTCCTGTCTGATTTTATCCACGGGGGACTTTGATTATCCCACACGGGCCTCCTTTCATGGAAAAGATGTGCTCTTAGATGGGTAGATGCAAATCGAGTTTTGGTAAATCGATTTTACACCGCCCCATTATCAAGGGTCCTGGAGCTGGCTCGCTTGGGAAGGAAGCAAAGACCCCTTTTGTTAGGTGAATCATCACTCCCTCATTCACCGACTTCAGAAAATTGTATTTTTGAGTGCTGAGATTTCTTAAAGCCAGGAAATCGGCATGTAAATCTAGGAGTTTAAAAAAGCCTTAAAGTCTTGAGCAGCAACAGAAAAATGAACACGAAGAGCTGGTACAAGACAGAAACCTTTCTGGGCTGCCTTACGTGGTCCGGAAGCACCACCTAAAGGTGAAAAGGCTGAATCGCCTCCCCCCAAAAGCCTTGGCTGCGTCACGGGGAGCGAACAAAGAAAGGCAGCGAGCAAGGCGTCCCACCCCCCGCCTGGCCTGGCCAAGGTCCTGGGCTGCTGGCGTGTGACAGGTGGAGGCCACGAGGCCGCCCTCGGGGCCCCTGCGCAGAGGTGTGGCCCTCGGGGAGCAGACTCGGGTCACAGGGCCTGAGGCAGGCCTGGGGCTCCACCCCCTCTGCCCGGCTGACGATGAAAGCCGAGAGGACGCTTTCTGGAAACGTTTTTTCTTTCCCAACACAGCGGAAACGGGCCAAATCAATATTTTGCGTGTTGTTTTCATGGTGATAAAGGACATTTTAAACGCCTCTTTTTTTATCAGATGATGCCTTTGTAAATGGCTTAAACACACAAAATCTACTCTGAAAATCTTTCTCCCTTTTTTATAATTAGTAAAATCTGATTTTCATTTGCATTATTTTGGTTATAATGGTTCACTTTAAATTTGAACAGAATATGTCAACCTCCTCCAGCCCTCACCAAAAAAAGGCACATTGAAAATTCTCTACTCGTGTTAAAATGAATAAATTTTAAATAAATTTGCGCTGAGTGCTTAAATTAGGAAGAGTTTGAAGAATTTTTTTTAAGCAAAAAGCAAGGCCAAGTGTGTATTATTGGCTAGTAGGAAACATTTCTGTTTCTTGATACATTTTCAAAACAGAAACTTGCACGAAGATGAGCTTTTCTTAGACAGAATGAGGTTTATTGCCTTCAGACTCCCCTCCCTCGGGGCATGTTGTGGAGGGGTGGCAGGGCAGGGGGTGGGTGCGGAGAGCGGGGTGCCTGTCCACACGAAGCACCATCCATGCGAGGAACCAGGCAGTTCGGCTCGGTCACTTAAGTTATCATTTAGAAAATACTTACCCATTGGCAGAATAGTCTTGCGATCAGACTTTAATTGCACACAAACAGCTGTCGCTCTAACAAAACTCAGGTCAACAGTCAGATTTCGGTGGTGGTTCTCGACACACAGATTCTGCACACACTTCATTGTTCCACCACAAGCGCATATTTTAAAACTCCTGGTTCCGAGTGTCCACACCAGCGACGTGGCGAACGTGATCCGTTTGCCTCTTTAAGCTCTCACAGCAGGGGCCGTAAACGGAACTTTAACCTGTAATATGACACGGCAAATAGCCGTTAGCGCACCGTGAGAGCCAGGACGGACCCCTCTCTTAGGACTGAAGGAGATGTAGACAGACACCGAGTGTTGGCTTGTGACACCCACCGCCGTCTCCGCCCAGCATCCGGCGGTGCTGGGGGGGCAGCGGGGCCACCACGTCCTGCTCCAGACAAGTCATTTGCTGGCCCCGTCTCAGCATCCGGTGTCCCCGGTGACTCTGAGCGGAAAGCCACATGAAACCCCTCAGAAGCAGCAGACACTGGTTAAATACTTGAAGTTTGTGATTTTTGTCCTTACCAGGCACTCGGGTGTTCACGGAGTGGGGGTGGGGCACAGGGCTGACCCAGGCGTGATGTTCTTACTAAGTCCCTTCATCCTTGTTGTTTTTGAGAGTTACAAGCTATCTGGAAAGAAAGAAGAATTTTTTCTTAATTTTTGTCCTTGTTTTTTACAGTCCCGGTGGCCACATGGCAACCAGAATAGCTTGAGGGGCAAGGTGTCTGCAGTGCACCTGACTTTCCTTGAGACAGTGCACTTAGGACGTCATAGGAAGGGCAGTGATGACGAAACCGTTCTTAAAGAACGCCGTGTCCCGTAGCGCAGGCGGACACAGAGCCGGTGCAGGTCCCAGAAGGACTCTAGGGTCTGGGCTGATGGGGACTGCTGGACCAAGAGATCCGGGCTCCGTGCGGGTCGGTTAAGGTCACGGGGCTTTAAGGCAACTCAAGGTGGCCTGACGCTCTCATGGAGTCCCCACGGCTCAGGCCCAGGCGCCGCCCTCACTGGACTCGGGTCAGCCAGGTGGCCCAGCTTTAATGGGAGCCTGATTTAGTGCCGGTGTTTCAAGTGTAGACAAAGAACAGTCCCTGCGCACGTCCGCCGTGTACGAAGCTTGCTTCGTGGACGACTGCTGTGGCTGAGTCCCACTGACCCCTCCCCCCCCGAGGCTCACGTGAGCAGGAGGGAAGCAGGCGGGGGGGTGTCTGCAGGGGTCAGAGTCTCTGGACTCAACAGCCTCGAGCCCAAGCCCGAGGGGGTGTCGTGAGCGACGCAGGTACCGAGGGCCTGATGCTCCGGAAAGCGTCCTTGTGCTTGGAAGGAAGAAGGTGGCCAAGGTTGGTATCTGGTGGTGCGCTAGGTGGGCACAGGTGCCCGCTCCCCACCGCGGGGCTTCCTGTTCCGCTCGTCTCTCTCTGGTAGGGAGGTGAAGCATTGAGAGTTTGCTTTCTGGATGAGTAAGGACGTGACGTGTTGAGGGGGTCGATTTCTCTCAAGTCAACTGGCCGATCTGCATTTGTGTTTGCAGGTGCCCGACCCCCGGCTGCGACGGCTCTGGGCACATCACCGGCAACTACGCTTCTCATCGAAGGTACGTGACGAGCCCGTCCCCCTGCACGGTCCCGCTCCTTGTCCCGCCGCGCGGGCGCAGGCCTCCAGCAGGCTCTGGTGCACGCTCCGTGCCACCCGCCGATGCCCCAGACGCCAGACCACCACGTGGCGCCTTCCCCGTGGGGTCCTCACAGGAGGCAAACGCTCCCGGCCCCAGACCGCCCGCCCCCATGACGCCCCACCCGTCCTGCACCTGCGTCCGCCTGTGAGAGACTCCTCGGGTCATCCAGCAGCAGCCGTTCTAAAGCAGAAGAGGACGGGGAAAAGGACCATCGCTGGCAGAGAATAAGGTCCCTGGGACGGCCACTGAGAGGCAGGCGTTCCAACACCGCTGGGAGCCGGCCTCCTAAATATGAAAATCTGAGCCCCAGTAGCAGAGCTGAAGACACGACTCGTCACAGGCCCTGCTGCTCCCAAGGGGAAGGGATTGTCCAAAGGGCAGCCTGAAGTCTCCCTCCTGGGTGCCGGGCCAGGCGTTGGAAGTGACCTGAAAGAAACTCTGGAGACCTTGGGTCCACAAAAGTGGATCTAGACCTGGGGTGGGTCACCGCACCAATTTCTTGTCCTGTTCAGTGAGCAAGAACAGGCAAGGCCAAGGTCGGGACAAGGAATTCAGGAGCTAAGACCCATCCAACAGTGGGAGGTGGTGCTGCAAATACAGAGACTGACACTGCTGCTGGGTCACTGTCTGCATTTCCCAGCATAAAGTGGGCGGTCCCCAAGTGGATGAGCATCCGGGCTTCGGATGCACCTCCCACGAGGAAACAAAGAAGACAGGACGGAGAGGAGGGGGAGAGAGGGAAAGGGAGGGGGAGGGGGAGGGGGGAGACAGGGGGAGAGAGGAGAGAGGGGCAGAGAGGGGGACAGGGGGACGGGGGTGCAGAGGCCCCTGACAATGAGAGTTAGCTGCCGGCCACCCAGCACAGGGAGGGTGCTTGCCGGTGGATCGTGTGCTGCCCGTGGCCGCCCGAGTGGTCAGATGCCAGTGGTCAGAGCAGGGGACGCTGAGCGGCTGCCGGCCCGGTTTGGAGGAGGGCAGAGGCAGCCTCCTCATCGGGACCCCACCGCGTGCCCCGTGCTCCCCGGGCTCACTCCGGAGCACTCCTCAGCCGCTCGGATCTGTGAAAAGCGCAGCTTAGGAATGGAGAACTGAACGGTGGGGTCACGGGAGGATTCCTCACATGCGTCCTCTATGCCAGGGGCACCCACCTGGGCCCTGCGGACACTGGGGGCCGGACGGCGCCCTGCCCAGCACACGGTGGGACGTCTGCCCACCAGACACCAGCACCACCGCCGCCGTGGCTCGTGATGGCTGCGGAAAGTCTCTGGACGTCACCGAATGTTTCCCGGAGCCACCCCGAGGGCCACAGGGAGGGGGAGCAGACTGGGGGACAGCTCGGAGCGCACCGCGGTCAGGGGAGTGCAGAGCAGGAAAAAACACCCGCAAACACACCGCCAGTGTGAAGTCACTGGTCCAGAGTGAATTCAGTGAAAGTGAACCCTCCAGTTAAGTGGGAAACGCCAAGCACATTCTACGCTACCCTTTATTTTAATTTATCTTGAAAAGAAACGTCTGCGTCCTCACGTGACCATGACTCCCAGCACGGTGTCTGCACAGCTAAAAGTGGACATTTGGTGGTCACTCCACGTCCAAATGCATGTTCCGCTACTGATTTCTCTTTGGGCTTGGTGACACGTAATGTGTTAATTCAGTTTCCCCATTTTTATTCCCTGAGCTTCTAGGTTAGAGAGGCGGGTATTGATAGAGCACAAACCTATGAATAAAATGTCACAAAGCCCAGGTTTCCTGAAAAGCCAAGCCCGGGCACGTGAATCTGACCCGGTTCCCGGCAGAGCTGAGCACAGCCAGCGCCCCCGCAGGAGCGCCCCGAAAGTCCAAGTGGCGCACAGGGCCATGCCGTCTGTCCCACTGGGTGAGGCCACCACCCGGGGAAGCACAGACACGGCTGGCAGCTCCCTCGGGCGGCCACTGAGGAAGGAGAGGCTGGCGCGGAGCCCCCAGGCCTGCCGCTCACGAGGCCCAAACACAAGGAGAGAACCTGCTTTCAGGGTTAACCGTCCACTGTCGCTTCCCAGGGACGCGAGGAATGTTCCCGATGAGCAAACAACAGAGAAAACGTCTTTAAAACGGTGCCACAACTCAGGCAGCCGTGAGCCCACGCAGCCCTCCTGCCGTCCCGGGTCTCCCAGGAAGCAGGGGCCCAGAACGGGGGCCGTGGACACCAAGCCCCCCTCCCTCTCCAGGGAAAGCACGTGGTCAGGCCCTGCCTGGGGCGTCGCTGTGGGCCAGCCGCCCTCCTGACTGGGGCACAGAGGCCAGGTGCCCCTGTCAGCCGGGAGCCGGGGACAGTGCGCTGTCCTCCACGGCTCTCAGGGCCACGCCGGTGTTAGGTGAGGTCGTGTCCTCTCGAACAGAGGAAACAGGTTCAGAGTTGGCCACCTCCCCGCCCAGAAGGTCGCCCAGTCCCGGCTCTGGGTGGGAGAGGTTCTGGCCTGTGCACACTCCATTTCCGTTTTCATGGTGCGATTTTCTCATCTCTGCACCAGCTCTGACGCTTCCCTGAATTCAGTACAATTCATATTTGCTGGCGGTCTCTAGGGTTCCGTCAACAACAAAACAAACAAACCGGACGCCTGGAAGGCTCGGTGAGTTAAGCGTCTGACTCTTGATTTCAGCTCAGGTTCTGCTCTCACGGTTTTTGAGTTCGAGTTCGAGCCCCTGCTTGGTATTCTCTGTCTCTCCCTCTCTCTCAAAATAAATAAACTTAAAAAAATAAAAAAAACAACCCAGCCCACCGTCACATGTGCTGCCTCCCTCGGTCCTCAGTGACAAGAGGGACCGCGTCTGCCAGGTGAGGCTGGAGGGGTCCACAGAGACCACGGCCCTGTCCACAAGGACAACAAGGATCCATTGCTCGAGCTGGCCCTTCCCAGGCCGGCTGTTTCCTGCCAGCGCAGTGGCCCCCCCACCCCCACCCAGCGTGGTCCCGAGGAGCTCCTGATCCCTGTGACCTGCCATGGCTCACATGCAGCAAGAGTGCCAAAGCCTCGAGCTATCACAAGCCACCACGTGACTCTGGCTCCCCAGGACAGCCTCCCAGGCTCAGAGAGCAGCTGCTCGCTTAGGGTTCCAGAATGTTCTCTGATGGCAAAGGTAGCATGTGTTGAGCACGTACTATGTACCACGAGCATGGCTGTACACGTTGCCTGTGTGGTCTCGCTGTCCTACGGGACTAGTATTTGTGTCCTGACTGCACGTGAGGAAACCGCGCAGGGAGGACCCGAAAGCCGCGTTCGGAAGTAACGGGAACATCCAGGAGGGGATGGCCGCCGGCGGGCGGAAGCAACGCGGGCCGCAGGGCCCCGGATCCAAGCCAGGAAGGGCCGCGGGCGCACGCAGACCCCCGTCTGGACACACGGTGTGGGACTGGACGCGGGCGACCGAGCACATGGCTCTCGCGCCCCCGGAACTCGCGGCTCAGCAGCCTGTGGTGGGTGGGCGGACGGCTTCCAGCACAGCACGAGTGAAACCCGCAGGGGACGGGGCCCCGCGGGCTCCCACGGTCGGTTGTCAGAAGGGCGCCGACACCCAGGAACACACCTCGAGGGATGTGCCCGCCAGCAGACAGCGGGGACAGTGGCGCCGGAAGAGCGTGCGAGGGCGCGGGCGTGCGCCAGGCGGGAGAGCCGGCAGACACTGGGGGCGGGGCCGGCCCACGGTGCCCACGGCGAGGCGTTTGGTGGTGGGCCACCGGAAGGTCCTAAACGGAGCGGCTTAACACAGCTCGGAGCTGACGCCAGCCCGTCCCGACACGGCGTCGCGGAGGCAGAAGGGGGATGGTTCCGAAGATACGGGGGACGTAAAACCAGCAGGACCCCGGGCAAGTCAGGCCAAGGATGAGCTCAGTTCCGTCTCGGGCCGGGGAGCAGACGCCGATGCCATCCACGGAGAGGAGACGTGGAGGGAACTGAGGGCGAGGAGTTTAACCTTTAGCGGGAATGAAGGGCGTCGCCCAAAGAGACGTGACCAGGAGTCGTAGGACGCACGGCTTGAGTTTTGTCGTGGATGGCAGAGGGCTCAGGAGAGCTCTGCCGGAAGGGAAGGACGTGCGGAGAGAGGGCCTGGCGGGGGCTCAGGAGCACGAGGGACGTGTGAGCTCAGGCCTCAAGCGAGGGCAGCACACGACACCGACCTCCCGGGACACAGGCCCTCCAGACGCCGAGGCTGCCGACAGGCTCGGAGGAGCATCGCCTGCAAGAGGCCAGGGGCGCCCTCCGGCTCCGGATCACGGTGACCGGAAAGAGCGCTCTTCCTGGCAAGAGATCAGAGCTGGACGGCAGTGGGGACAGCCACGGAGCGGCACACCCACTTTCCAAGTTTTTACCTTGAAACGGAGGACCAGAGGCAGCAGGAGGTAGAGGATCCGGGCACATCTCGTCTTTCCCACATCCCTATTAAAGGAGACGGTGACGTAGCAGACGGGCCGCGTTCCAGAGGGGTTGGGACACCTGTCGACGGAGACAGGAGGGGGCAGCGCCGGGGCCCGAAGCCCCAACCCCAGCACCCGCCCTCTGCCTGTGGGGTGCCGCTTCTTACCCGAGAGGAAAGGAGGGAAGATGCTGGGGGGGCAGAGCGCAGCGATGGGTGAGGGGACCCTGAGACTCAGCGTGGTCAGCCAGGACTGACCGGGAAGCACGGCACAAGCTCAGGAACGGAGGAGGGGTGACGGGTACCCACCTGGGCCACGGCCGCACGTCGGCACCGGACGAGTCTGCACCCGTGCGTCCCCGCGTCTCCGTAAATGGCCTAGTTTCTGGTTTTTCAGTCTTTGCACAAGAATCACATTTATTCTGTACGTTCTCGTGCACAATCTCATATCACAGCCTATTGTTAGCCCGTGTACACGCTCATGCAAGTTAGCACGTGTGCAGTTCATACATGTTGGCCCACGTGCATGATCAGACATGTATGAGTAGTTTTCTGTTCCAGCCGGAAGTCTTCCTTTAGATAAGCGTGAGCTTCTATTTCCAAAATTTTGACGACTGAATAAAATAATCATATTCAACTTCCTCTGCACCTTCTGCAGACTCACAGTAAGTCTGTACTTGAGAGGAATCAGACCACCGGGTGTCACTGTCCCCAGATGGCAGGGCCCGGGCAGCGGGCTGCAGACAACAGGTCGCCGAGGAAGAGACGGAGGGAGCGTGTGTTTTCTCCTCAGCGTTACCCCTTTTCTGGGCCCGCCACCCAGCCTCTCTCTGGTGTTCCCAGCCACCCAGTGCTCCCCCTCGCCAGGGGACTGACGGGGTCTAAAGACTTGGAGAGCACACGCGGGGCCGTTCCCGGAAGGTCCCTCCTCCCGGAATAATTTTGTGTTCACGGGGAGCAGCTCCAGCTTCTGGAGAAACAGAATCTGAGCAGCGACAGCGGGGAGGGACCTGCCCACGCCAGGGCGGACGCGTCCTGAGGCTGTGTCCCTTCTTTAGTCTTTCAGGTTGCCCGAGAGCAAAGAAAAGTGGCATCAGGGTGGCACAGAGCAAGGAAGACAAGGAAGACCAGGAGCCCATCAGGTGCGCGTGTGGGGCTGGCAGAGGGCGGGCAGAGGGCCCGCAGAGGTCGGGCAGAGGGCAGCAAGCCCTTGGGGGAGCCCAGGGGGGCGGTGGGGGCAGGGGGAGGGGACGCCAGGCACCTGCAAGGCCACCTGTGGGGCACCAATCCCAGAGCACACCTGCCGGTCAGGAGCACCATGTAAATAGGGAACCTCCAGCCACCTGATGCTTGGGGGAAGCGGAGCCAGGAAACGTCCCTCTGCCCCTCAGTGGGAAACGCGGTGGCGCTGGCGGGGAGAGGCAGGTGTTAGCGGTAACACCGACGGCGAATGTTCGCTGGAAACCACGTAGCCGCCCTCTGTCCGGTTCTCCGGCAGGACCTGAGAGCGGCGGGCAGGCACCCCGGGCTTCCAGCACATCCTCCGGGTGTTTGCCACACACGGAAGCCCGGAGCCCGGTCCCAAAACTCCGTAAGATAAACCTGGGCTGTCTTCCTGCGATGTTCATCTCAGGGCCTTTGGAGAAAAAAAGAAATTGATTAAAAAAAATAAAAATGAAAATTATTATAAAAATTACATAAAACGTATCAAAGTAATCAGGTTACACTAATTTTGTAGAATGTAAACTCTGCCGTTAAAAAAACGCATGCGAAACCCGCCGGCCCGGGCCCGTGAGGCGCACTGAGTCGCACCTCCGTGCGGTAACCGTTGGTGGTCTGCAGCGTCCTCGGCCCCACGGCCGTCACTGCCCCGGGGAGGTTCAGGAGCGGGGTTAGCCTGCCCTTGACCTCCAGCTGCAGCCAATGATTTTCCCACCTATTCCCCAAAAGGTGCTGCTGGGGTACCACGTGCCGACACCGTTCCAGGAGACTTAATTAAAATCTCTGCCTCCTGCTTAACACCCTCTCTGGCTGGAGGCTATTTTATGGCCCCGGGAGAACACAGCCAAACAGAACGCGCTTTCTAGCTCTTGAGAAAAACCACGGGTTTATACAATCGCCTTTAAAAACCAATCCTGCAATTTCTCCTTGGCCTTGCATTCCTCCACCGAAAGAGCTGTGATTCTGTCCGAAAGGGGGTCTTTTCAACAGATGCCTGCATCTCACTTGCGACATCCAACATTCCTCCCCAACGCAGACATTCTCCCCCAAACCGCCTTCCTGGGGTCAGCGGCTGACCAGGCGTTTCCATGCGAGGAATTACCTCGGCTCTCCACTAGGTGGCACTTTCAGGGCCTTTTTCTCTGTCCTTTTCCTTTGCTGGAGCAGAGCCTGATGGGTTTTTCCTCAAGCCAGGTTCTTCCGACCTCGTTGTGGAGGCCACCAGGCATATGGTGGCACGACCATCACGTGCGTGTCTTCTGCTCCCCAGATGTCCCGTTCCTGGGTGTGACGGCCAGGGCCACATAACCGGGAAGTACGCCTCCCACCGCAGTGCGTCAGGATGTCCCTTGGCCGCCAAGAGACAGAAGGATGGATACCTCAATGGCTCCCAGTTCTCCTGGAAGTCGGTCAAGACGGAGGGCATGTCGTGTCCCACGCCAGGATGTGACGGGTCGGGCCACGTCAGCGGCAGCTTCCTCACACACCGGAGGTGAGTGGCCGCCTGTCCCGGGTCACGGCCGGCACGATGCGAGGCTCGTTTAGAAAGAAAGGGTGCAAAGGTGCCACCAACTCATGATCTCCTGAGGCAAAAAGAGGAAAACCCTCGAGTGTGTTTTGAGACGTTTGCCTCATTCCCATCTCTGCATCAGGACAGGCGTTTACCAAAGTCCTGGATCGGGATCCACAGTAAGACGCATGCTGTAACTGCACACACACGCGCATCTGTAGGTTTGTTCGTTTGGCCTAGAGACTGCAGGCAGGCCCTTCACTCCGGGAAGGAGGATGGTTTTTAGCACAGGGACCTCATGTTGCATGCCCGGGCCAAAAGGGGATCAGGACATTTCCGGAACAGCCAATCAACCCGTTAAGTTTTACTCGCTTAATTTTAAAAGAAATACGTGCAGTTAGGTTGTCTTAGCAGAAGAGGCCTATTCTGCTGAGTCAGATGCCACTCGGTGGGCCCTGCGAGGAAAAGTCGGGGTGGGTGGTGTAGACAGATCGCGGAGGCAGTGGAATCGGTCGGGCCACGTGTCCCCAGCTCCTTGCAAAGCAGGCTGGAGGACGCCAGGGGAAATGCGGTAAGCCGTGTCCAGGCCAGAATGAACAGAAGCCTCCATGCAAACAGGAAGGGGTCACGGCACGTGCAGGAATGTGTGGATCGGAGCCTTTCAATGCCCCTTGAAAGGAAGGTTACGTTTTCACTGTGAAAGAGAATCCTGCCGTGATAGGAACTCACACAGGGTCAGGGGACAGAGAGGAAACACGAATGGCTCTCCCTGACCGAATCTCGCAGCCTACGGCCCGAGGCCAGCGGCCTGGTGTCTCCTGGGAGAGGCTGGCCTTGATCGGAGGGGCCCCCGCAGCCTGCAGGCGTTCACATGCTCGGGGCCCACACGGCGTCCGTTCTGCCTCCGTGCACAGACAGACCCCACTCCCGCTACTGGGACGAGGGTCTACGCCGAGGTCCGCTGGGACCCAGGACAGACAGTGACCCCAAGGCGCCCCCTTTTGCCCATTTGCCCAGGTCCCCGCAGGAGCCACAGAGGGTCCCGGATGTGACCCATGACACCCACCCAGCCTGAGGGCCACCAGCCCTGCTGCACAAGGCTGAGACTATGGCGCTGGCCACCATGACCCTGCCTCCAGAGGACCTGGGAGGGGGGACGCGTCAGGGCGCTGAGTCAGGGGCCCTGCCTTTCGCGCTCCCACAGCGGCCGAATCCTCGCGCTGCGAGCTGGCGTCTCAGTCGTCCCCGAGGAGGAAGAGGGGTGTCGGCGTGCCTGTCGGCGCCGCTCTGCCCCCACAGGTGCCGGGCGCTTAAGATGCCTTTGCAGGCCCTCGGCGTCTGTGCAGGAACAGGGTGGCGGCACGCGGGTAAAGGGGACGAACAGAACCGAGCGCAGAGCTGAACTGCTGTGTGTACGTTGAGGTAAAACGCACGTCCTACCGTCTTAACTACCTTTAGGTGCACAGCTCAGTGGCAGAAAGGCCACTCAGGTTCTTGCGCAACCGTCCCACCATCTCCAGAAGCTTCTCGTGTTCCCAAACCACAGCTCTGTCCCCAGTAACACCGAGGCTGACCCCCTCCCCCAGCCCCGGCGCCCACCATCCGCCTCCACCATCAGACGACTCCAGGGATGTATGACGAGTGGAATCAGCCGGTGTTTGTCCTTCTAGGTCTGGCCGATTTCACTGAGCACAGCGTCCCCAAGATTCACCGTGTGTTGCAGCTGTCACAATGTCCTTCCTTTTTAAAGCTGAATCACACCCTATTGTCTGTTGACCTGCAGTTTTTATCTGCTGAACAAGTGCTCATTTATTTTATCAAGTAGGCAAAATGAGATTCCCAGAAGGTGCGAGAATTGGACAATTCCCGGGCGAGAACTGGAAAAGCGTGCGGACGTTAGCTGAGCAGAGTGTCTGAAGGCTCAGCCTTTGGAGGCTGTGGCCCCGGCCTCGTGGGGTGACAGCCCGGCCGTCGCCCCAAACCTTTAAGGCCTTAGCGAGGAGGAGTCTCCAGAAAGATGGCCTTGGCGCGTTGAGACGTGGGGTTCCTGATACACCCCCTGTGCTGGGAAAACACAAAGTTCCCGTTATCCCTCTTTTCCTCCAAAGTGTGGCAGCCTTCGTAGGTGACAAGAGATCACATCTAACGGTGCCGGGACATAAGCACCAGGCGAGCGGGAACACGCGTCTGTGGCCTCCAGGCCCTCCGAGACGCTCTCCCCAGTTTCCTCCTCTGGGAGGTCACAGCCCGCGGACACCCCGGGACAGGGACGGTCAGAGCCCCAGGGGCTCTGCGCACCACAGTCCCCTCTTGCCGCGAAACCGTTGGAGGCAAACTCTCCACCCCGTGAGGGAGGGTGGGGGGCTCCAGCCCGTGTCCCCAGCAGAGCTCATGTAAAGGGCGTAGGAAATGTCTTATTTTTCTTCAGGATTGGCCGAGTCTTCCTAAAACAGCAGGGACAGCAGGGACAGCCTGAGAGAGGGCAGAGGGCAGAGGGCAGGTGTCAGGGTGGGGAGTGAGGATGTGGCCCCTGGTAGAAGAGATTCAGGAGGGAGACACGTATCTCCCCAGGGCCCAGGATCGAGGCACGGCCTCGGGAAGAGAGAATCCACGTGTTACCAGAAGGGAAAAATGGGGGAGGACAATAAGACACTGAAGACCCAGGCCGGCTGCGGGAGGTGGGAGCCCGGCCAGGACGACGACGGGGCAAGTGGGGCAGCAGGAGGAGGGGTGGGTGGGCAGCGGACGGCGGCCCAGGGGGGCCCGGAAGGGGCGGCACGCCCTGTCCCGGCAGCCAGCAGGGTGCGGGAGGGGAAAGCAGGCAGCAGCCTGGCGAGCCCGGGCATGGGCCCCGGGGGTGACTGGAAGCGGGGTGCAGGCAGGCCGGGAAGGGCGGGGAGGCCGGGAGGAGCCGGCTGACCCGGCGGTAGCGACACAATTCCCAGCCGGCACCCGCCTTCCCCCCACCTGGCGCCTGGGCTTCCGCCGGGGGACCTCGCTCCCCTGCCTGCCAGCCTTGCTGAGTGCTATTCCCTCCGCATCTGAGCGCCTTCCCGTTGCCTACAATGCTCTTTCCTCCACTTCCCCACCTGCCCTACGAAGGCCTCCTCGTCCTTCAACGTGATGTCGGGCTCGTCGTGCGCCAAGCAGAGTTCGAAATACCTTGCGATGTTAACCCTCATCACCTTCATAAGAACCCATGGAATTAGGCCCCATAACGTGCCCGGTTTGTAAACATTCCTGGTCTGTAGACCAGGAGCTCAGGCCACAGGAGTTCAGTACTTGTGTGTCTAAGTGACGGGGCAGGCCTCAAACCCAGGCAGCCTGCCTCCTGCATTCCAGGGCCCCTCCTCTGAGCTGTGCGGCTCCCCTTCACCCTGAGCCTCTGTATCCAGGTGGTGAAACAGGCCGGACTCCCCTGTCCACGCAGGGTGCCCTGTGTGTCCCGCTCCCCGGTAACTGCAGGGTCTGCCTACTCCGTTGCAACGGCTTCTTCCCGCTTCCACGTATCCAGGGCACCTCACTTGTCCCCGCATACCAGCATTTAGGAAACGGTCTCCCGCCTCCGTGAGTGACGGGATACGTTTTCTGAGGTGGTCGGAGCTCTGGTGAAAATAGGAGGCAGCAGGGGGCTCACTGGGTGCACCGAGCAGCCTGGCCTCCTCCGAGGCAGGAACACTTTCCAGGTGTGACGGGTCCCGAGGCAAGAGGTTCCAGCACGGTCTGGGGGTGAGGGGCATGAGGTGGAAAAGCAGGGCACAGGGAGAGAGCTCTGCCGGGGGCCCCGCTGCCTGGGGAGGCCACTGTGCATCCTGGGGCACAGGTGCGGGAGGCCGGGGGCGGGGCGGGGGGAAGGTGGGTGTCCCTGGCTGTTGAACCTGCTTCTCTGTGTGTGAGTATCCCCTCCACCTTACTGCCCTTCAAGGAACAGTGGAAGAGTCTACAGAATTAAAGTCACTAGTTCTAACCCTGGAAACAAAATACGCAACCTTGGAACTAGGTCGTATCTTTCACCGGGCTTGACCAAAATGAACTTTTTTTCAAAAAGATCACACCCTAGACCCTCTTAAACTTTCCCACTTGGATCCGACAACCTGATTTATTTTATTTTCAGCTTCCTTCTAGTCCATCCCACACAGGGAGCTGGCTTTCTTCAGAATTTCACTTTGCTTGGCACTTCCCGAGAGAATTGCATTCAAAATCAGTCCCCGTGCTGAGTGCTTCCTACCAGAGTTATCTTGTACTCAGTCACCTCCCGCCACGATCTGGAGGAGGACCCAGCTCCTCCCCCACATCCATCCCATAGGGAGACCCAGGCCATAGCATCACCAGATGCAAGGGACGCTGGGAGATGGAGTCTCCCCAAGGGATGCTGGGGGATGGAGTCTAGGAGCCCAAGAGGAGAAAAGCTCTATCCTTATCCGGCTTCCATGGGGTATTGAGAAGCCCTAAATTTTTTACAAACGTACGTATCACTGAGCCACCGCACCCTGAGATTCAGAGGTCAGACAACCAACACCGAGGAGGGAAGGCGCTCTCCGGCGGGCACGAGGCAAGGAAGGAGAAGGTCCCGCCCGGGGCATCACGTGGGGACCGTCGTGTATACCTGCAGGACGGGCCCGGGACACCTGTGGTGCGGGAACCCTGGCAGGCGTTGGGCCCAGCACTGCGGCCACCTGGCCAGCTCAGCTTCCTTTGCGCCTCGTAGGCGAGACACCTGCTCCTCGTGAGGCGCGGGGGAGGCAGAGCGGGGCAGACCTCTCCCACCTCGGGGGCGTCAGCAGCTGGCACGGCCCTGCCCGTGCCCAACCCGGAGGTGGTGGCCTGTGCAGTGAGCCATCTCACGGCTGAGAGCTCGCCCCTGCCTCCAAGACCACACATGTGCACAGAGGACCCGCAAGGAGGTTCCTCGATGACAAATCCAACTTCCACCGCTTTCCACCACTTGGAGGAATGAAAACTCACGGGTCTAGTAACTGTGATCCAAGGTGTGGAGGAAGCCGGGGGCCCTGTCGCTTCTGGAATGCTCCCTCTGGACTCTGCCCGGCCCCCTGGCCCTCACCCTTGTCACAAGGACACTTGTGTGAGTTCCCTCCCCCCGCTGCTGCCGCAGGAGGAAATGGGGAGGCCGTGGCTGGGGTGCCCCCAGACCAAGTGGTTTTCGGGGTCACAAAAGCTTACTGAAGGCTTTTCTTTACAGCACGAGAAGAGAGGTCCCCTAACTTGCAGGCTTCTGTCCCAGGGGAGGAGGGAAGGAGGGGCTGAGGTGGCCGCTCTCTGGAAGGAGGAGGTGCCCTGCCAGGCGGGACGGGGATCTGCTGGACCCCTGCCCGCGTCCGGGAAGGCAGCCGTGCCCCCACGCCCCCCTGGCCACCATGGGGCCGTCTCACCCGGTGGCGTCATCTGTGGAAAGATGCCTCCACGCTCTGTTCTGCTCGAGGCCTTGGATTTGCTCTGTTGGCCGAGGAGGCCGAGAGGCAGCGTCCACCCTGCAGGGCACCTGTCCTTCACGGGGCCGGGGCTCCCCGGCAAGAGGGGTATCGTGAGGCCGCGCTGAGGAAACAGCTCTCCCCTGAGGGGACGTACGCGGGGCCGTGGGCCCTGTGCCCTTGGCAAGAGCCGCCCACACGGCCTCCTCCTGCACACACCCCGAAGCAGTGGGCAGGACCCAACTGGGGCGCACGACGAACCCCCCGCACAGGTGGCCTGGCCGGTCCCCTAACCGCACGGGAGATCTGAGTTCAGGGCCCTGAGCAGTCGGCCGCCAGGGCCCGGGTCCGGATGTGCCCCGTGGGACTGGTCCCCTCTGCACGACCCCGTGCTGACCCCTGTCCCCTGAAAGCACCCTGTCGTCTGACTCCTGTATTTTAATCTCCACGTTTTGTGTCTGACGGGAAGCAGCTGAGAGGGAGAAACGTGGGCCCAGCACCTACCCGGAACCACGAGCCCCACAGGCCCCGTGAAGAGCCAGAAGGGAGAGGTCACGCCTGTGGCCTCCTCGGCCTGAAGAGGATGGGAGACGTGCAGTGTTTGCTGGGGGGGTGGAGGGGGTGCTCGGCCCTCCCTCCTGGACCCACGTCACACCCGCACCACATCTTTCTGTCCCCGGGCCCAGTCCGCACGCAACGGCTGCTGGAGGCTCACTTCCCTTCCAGGCGGCCTGACCAGCAGCCGGTTCCACAGATACCGCAGCCCGGGCCGTAAAGCCAGCTCCCGGCTCTGCTCCTGCCCGCGGGACACCTGCCCGGCCGCGGGAGCCCCTGCTGGGCCCTCACCAGGCTGAAATCAAGGTATCAAGGTCTGCGCCCCCACCTGGAGCTCACTGTCCGCCTCAGACTCGCTTGGGGTCTTGGCAGAATCCCGTTCCTTGAGGTTCCGGGACTGAGGCCCCTCCCCCACCTTCCCCACCCCCCCACCTCCCCCCCACCCCCGTGTCCAGACTGATGGCCACAGGAGCAGCCACCTGCTGCAAGCACCGCTCACCCAGGGAGGGGTCGACAGGGGCCCAGGCACGGGGCAGGGACTCCAGGGTCCCCCTGAGCGCTCGGCCCCCACCACCATATTGTCGGGGCCACGGCGCCAGGGTCTTTAGAGAAATAAATCTCTCCTACCGTCTCTGCCTCAAGAAACGCAGCCTGTTAGGATTGAGTAGGGAAAGCCGACGTGCAAGCCAAAACCCGATAATGCAAACGAGCTCGCTTTTATCTCCAATAAACAGATGAAGAAACGGAACTCTTAAAAGCTCTAAAGTCCCAGGATGGGAGTGAATCTGAATTAAAACACCAACACAGAACAGCACAAAACCAAACGGCACAAAGACCTGGGAGCTCTAGGTCAGAGGTCGCCGCTCAGCCGGCCCCGCGGACCCTCTTGTCTCCAGCCACTTCTGACCAGCGCGACACGACCCTCAACCCGTAAGCAAATCGCAGGTTTTGGGGATACAGCAGTTCTGTGAATGTGATTGTGTTGCACAGTTCTCCAAGCCTGTGTGTCTTCTATGACTGTGCTCGTGTCTGTGCTTCCTCCCCGCGAGGCAAGCACGTAACCTGGGGTCCTGCCTCCACCCCCTGCTTTCTCCGAGGGCACACTTCTTGCGCCTGGGGGCGAGGTGTCCTTGCTCGTGGCCCCTGCGCCCCACCAGCTGCCTCCAGCGGCCCACGCGCTCCGTCCTCGGCAGAGGCACTGGGACCACCGGACAGTGGCCACCGGTGCTCAAAGACATCTGTCCTCTCTGTCCCTTGAAATTCCTGTGTCCTGGGGTCTCTGGGACCCACCACCCCTGGCCTCAGCCCTCCCTGCCCGGCTTGGGCTAGCCCCATGGACACCCAGCACTCGGGGCTCCCAGCCGGCAGCAGGGGGCGGGGGGTCCTGCTCCCTCCCGGGAGCCACTGACACCCCTTGTGCCCTCTCCTCCCCCACAGCCTCCTGGCAGCTGCCCAGGAGGAGGACCAGCCCTCCAGGACCCTGGGGACAGGCACCCGGGCCTGTGGCCACCAACCTGTGGGGCTGGGAGCCATCGGTGCGGTTCCCTGCAGGGTCCCTGCCTCTGTTGTGTGACTGGTTCGGACGGTTTGAGTTTACATGCGGACCCACGTGCAGCCCCTTGTGGGGACACCCTGGAGCCGCCCTGGGGTTCTCGTCTACAGCTTCTGCAGTGGTGCCTTCCCGCCGTCCCTCCTCCGGTGCTGCGAGCAGAGCACAGGCCGAGCCGGTGCGGGCTCAGCAGGGGTAGGACACGCACAGCCCCCTCCCTGGACTGAGGCCACCGGCCCTTCCCGAGGTGCGTCCCCATGTCGCCGGAGCGCCGGCCTGCCCCCTGCAGCGTCCCACTCGGGAAAGCTCCCATCCACGGAACAGGGAGGGGTGGGAACACGGAAGAAGCTCTCGCACACGGCCGCCCTGACACGCTCCCGAGGCCGCACGCGTGTGTTCTCTCGCGCCCTGGAGGCCAGGGGTCCAACACCAAGATGCGGGCAGGGCTTCCTCCAAAGGCTCCGGGGTGTCCTCCCGGCCGCTCCAGCACCACGGGCACAGGGCATGTCCCTCTTCTAGGGGACACCTGTCACTGGCCGGCATACCGTTGTCTCAGCCTGATCACATCGGCGAAGGTCCGGATAGGGCCCTGCTCACAGGTTCCGGAAGCTGGGACATCAGCATATCTTTCTGAGGGGACCGCTGACCCACGGTAATAACTCTGCTGGATTTCGCTCTGAGCTTCCCGAGAGTGAGCAGGACAGACGGAAAGACAACGGCGTCCTCACTGCCTGTTCGGATGAGCTTCCGCAGCACAAAACCCAATGGGCTCAGCAAGGTGACAAGGGGACAAGGGGACAAGGGGACAGGGGCCGTGTCTCTCCGAGTGGCGGCTTGTGGCCGTCAGATCCCGGTGGCTGTCAGATCCCGGCTCCCGTCTTGCTGCTGCACCATCGGGACACTCCGCGCCTCCTCTCGGGGGCTCCTTCTGTCCCCGTGAGGGGCTGGGGGCCACGGTCTCTCGGGCACCCACTCAGCGTTTGCCTCCGTCCCCTGGGCCAGGTGTCCTCCTGTGGCCTCCTCACCCGTGGCCTCGCCTGGGGTCTCATCACACCGGATTCCTCGCTGAGGAGGAAGAGTGGCCGGGCTCCCGGCCATTGTGACCCACAGAAAGGAAGAGAAGAGAAGAGCACACTCCGTACAGACGGACGGACGGATGTCCTCCCTGCACTCGATTTCAGCAACCGCCTCCAGGGAAAATCCCGGTCACTCCACCATCTCAAAACTCTGCTGAAACGACCGGCTCTCATTTTACAAACGCAGGAAACAAAAACAGCGGAAACGCAGAAAGCGAAGAGGACTCCGTCACTCGCACCAAGTAGCGGGAGCCGCGGAGGCGGCGGACGCAGGTGCACAGACCCAGGAAGGTGGGGACCAGAAGTGAGCACGCGGCCCGCGGGCCCCACGGACCCCGCGGCGGGATTCGGGGCGGGCTCCAAAATCGCACCAGGTGGAAATCTCTGTAAGGAGAGCGGGGCTCCAGGGGCCCGGCCTCGTGCGCCCCTCGCCCCAGCAGCAGGGACGGGGTCCCAGGTGCGTGGGAAGCAGGAACGGAGGGGGGCGTGGGGCCCTCCGCCTCTTGCTCCCAACCTGCTGCGGCCACCGCGTCAGCCCGTGTGCAACCCCTGCGACCTCCAGACGGACATCCGCAGGCCCCAAAGACCGGCCTCAACTGGCAATACTGGGGCCACGGGAATGAACAGCCAAGGACGACCAACTGGTTAAGGAAAGCGCTAAGCAACGTAACAGAAAGCGAGGGAAACTGCACAAAGAGAAAGAAAAGCTCAGAGAAAACAGGCATTTCTGGAAAGAGGAGATTTTTTTTTTAATTTTGTCATCAGAAAAGGAGAATAAACAGAATGTAACAAATTATTATATTCCTAATCCAAGAAAAATTAAGAGAACAAGAAAGATCTTTTTAAAACAAAGACAAGTGGAATAAAAAGTTCAGTTACAAGGTCAGAATATAAAGTCGAGGAAATCTCTCTTGAATTACAAACATGAGAAAAGAAGATAATTTAACAAACCAGAGAAAGAATCGAGACGCTTCCTACGGAGCTCACAGGGATCTGCGAAGCTAGGAAAAGAGAGAAAACAGGAGAAGGAAAATCACCGAGGGAAGAGCGGGACACACACCCAGGGGAAGGTCCCCGAGTCCCCGAGCCTGGAGGGGGTTCGGCTCAGATCTGCGCTTGCTGAGCTTAGAGGAGGCGTCCTGAAGGAACGCGAGCAGCCGTGGGGGGGCGCCGTGCCCCACAGGCCCCCCCAGAGCAGCAGAGCCAGGACCGGAGACCCGCCTCGGGGCCCCCGATGCTCTGTGGCCACCCAGCACCGAGACCCAGGCCCTCCCGCTGGGGTGACCGTCCTGCCGGGGTGACCGTCCTGCTGGGGTGACCATCCTGTCGCAGTGACCCTCCCACCAGGGTGACTGTCCTGTCAGGGTGACCCTCCTGCCGGGGTGACCCTCCCGCTGGGGTGACCGTCCTGCTGGGGTGACCATCCTGCTGGGATGACCATCCCGTCGCAGTGACCCTCCCACCAGGGTGACTGTCCTGTCAGGGTGACCCTCCTGCCGGGGTGACCCTCCTACCGGGGTGACCCTCCAACCGGGGTGACCATCCCGTCACGGTGACCCTCCCGCCAGGGTGACCATCCTGCTGGGGTGACCATCCCATCACGGTGACCCTCCCACCAGGGTGACTGTCCTGTCAGGGTGACCCTCCTACCAGGGTGACCCTCCAACCGGGGTGACTGTCCTGTTGGGGTGACCGTCCAGCCAGGTTGACCCTCCTACCAGGGTGACCCTCCAACCAGGGTGACTGTCCTGTTGGGGTGACTGTCCAGCCAGGTTGACCCTCCCGCTGGGGTGACCATCCTGCCCCGGGCGGCCAGCCTTCCCGTGGGCAGTGTACCAGCCTCCTACCCCCTCCCCGCACGTTGGGGGCAGGTGGTCTAGAAACCCTAGAGAGCCAGGAAGCCCAGTAGGCAGTTCAGCGGGGACATTGGTGCCCCTCCCCCCACACGATGCCTCCTGCTCGTGAGTCAGCAGAAGCGGGGGTGGGGACGGCTGTGACCATTGACCGTCCACACTGCAGGCCCCGTTACTGAGTGTATCTCCTCTCTCTCAGGTGACAGTCACACAGGAAGGGGGCCGTTCAGCAAGGTGAGACAGCAAATAGTAAATCAAGTGTCCAGGTGGTAAAACGTGGCTGGAAAGAGGCCGGTTGCATCTGGGTGTGTGCCTCCGGGCCGAGTTCTGAGCCACAGACACCCCCGCGTGCGGGTCCCAGAGAGTCCTCCGTCCCTAAATGCTCGGCCCCCCGCCCCCGCTCTCTGGCCTCTGGGCAGCACACCCCACCTGCCCACAAGGCCCTTATTCTCCTCCTCCCACGACCCACCCTCAGTGCCCCCGTGTCTTTTCAGCCGTACCTTCCAGAGCCTTTCCCTTAATTTAGCTATTTTCAGCTGTAAGATTCTCCTGAAGGAAGTCCCTTTGGGGCCGATGTTCTGACCGAATGTCCCGCCTCCCTCTGAAGCGCTTGCCTGGACCCACCCTGGGCTTCCTGGTGCTGTCCCTGTGCCTGACATCTGGGGGAGCTGGGGGAGGGGGGAGGCGGCAAGCTGGGTGGGCAACAAGTTAAGTGATCCCCACAGCGGCCAGAACTAAGACTCTGTGACTTTCCAAACCCCCACTCAGAGCGATGCAGTTGTAATTAGAGGCGTTCCCATGATGGCCCACTGGGCCCCGTGGGAGCCACACTGAGACCCCCAGGTCCGCTCCCTGCAGGCAGCGGGCGTGGGACATTCCCCTGAGTCCTCAGCCATCCGGGCCCCCAGGAGTCAACACGCCACAAAGTGAGGCCAGCGTGAGCTGCCACCAGATCCACGGACCCGCCCCGCACCCAGCTCAGTGCCACGGGACACTTCCAAATTTGACCCATGAGGTCATGCGGTCCCCGTGCGCGGGTGGGTGGGCCTGAGCAAAACAGATGACTCTGCGGTGCTGAGTCCCGGTTCAGTTTCCCGGCTTGAGGGCGGTGGCCTGCCATCCCCAGCCGGCCCTTCGCGTCACTGAAAACCAGGAGAAGCCTCGGAAGATGAAGGCAGTGTGGGCGAGGAGTCCGAATTTGGACGTGTTCCTTCCGCTGCACGTTCGGGTCTGGGAGCAGCGTTCTAGGCACCCCCGGAGATGCCCGGTGGGTCTACGCTGCTGACGCTTCCCCTTCGCTGCTTTGCGACCGCGTACTGCCGCGTGGCTTAGTTCCCACCCCCCTATCGTCAGGGCAGGGGAACTCGGGTGGGGAGATACCCAGCGGGCACCACACTGGTGCTAGCGGCTTCCAGGAGCCGCCAGACTCAGCCGGCAACAAGCTGGCCTCTGAACAGCCCTGCTGAGCGGGGACAGGACAGGACACCGGGATGCGAGAGCCGGGGGCTGGTGACCGGCCGGGCCCGCTTTCTAGCAGCGGGGCAGACGCGGACACAGGCAGGACGAACCTCGCTTGCCGACATCGGACGCGGAGCCCCGAAAAGACAGTGGAGGCGGCCGCTGGGACACTGCTCTGGAGAAGCCGGAGGGCGGTGGTCCGTCCACAGTGGGCTGAACAGGCAGGACCCAAGCTGAGGGCCTGGCTCCGTGAAGGGACGGTCATGGGCCACTGTGGTGACAGACAGTGGGGAACAAACACACACGAGGCTCGTCCCCAGCAGGAGCATGGAGCCCCCCCAAGATGACTAAACCCCGGGGGACCCTCCAGTGCCTTCCTGCCCCCCACCCGCCATGCCATCGGGGGCCCAGAGGCATTTTCCCTGGGAGCTCATGCCCCAAAAATCTGGAAACACCATCAGCAAACACGGCTCACGGAGGGAAGGTCCCAGGAAGAGCAGCAGGTGTGGTGATTTCTCACGAATACTCTGCACGGCACCGAATACCAACGTCTCACAGACAGCGGACCAAAGACCGCTTGGACGTCGGCGTGAACCACGCAGGACCGTGAAAATATGTGACGTACAAGGATACGTCTTCCCCCAAACAGTGCTAATCCCCATCAGAAAACGTGTGAGAAAAGTGTGTGAAGACACTTAGAAAGCCTCCGACATGAACACAGACATTGCATGGTATTACTAATAGCCACGTAAGCCACGCTGTCACTGGGTGTTGGATGGACACAGATACAGGTAAAGCCCTCACAGCATTGCTAGGCTGTGAACAGGGTCCGTCTGGCCCTGAATTATGGGTGAAATACAACATTATACATACGTGATGTAATATATATGTGATAGTGGACATACAGGTGCATACACATGTACAGTTTTCATTTCATCCGCACACAAAGTGCCAGGGGGACCACGAGTGCGGGGGCCCCCAGTGTCGGTCCCTCCGGACGGTGGCGGGTAAGAGTGAGCCCCCAAGGGGCAAGGGTGGGGAGGCCCAGGCTCGGGGCCACAGAACGCGTCGGATGCAATTGTCCTCAACGCTTACATAGTGAGAAAGAGAAGGAGGGAGGGAGCCGCCTGGGAAGACGGTCGTCAGACAGACACAGGGGCCAGATTCCCGGTTCTGCACATGCACCCGGAGGGGACAGAGTGTTAGCAACGTCAGGGGGCAGATGGGAAGTTTGCAAAGAGGCCACACGTTTGATGTCAGTGGCAAAGGGGTTTTAAACATTCCACTGAGATCATGATATTGGGGCTCCATTTTCACAACTGCGATCGCCCCCAGTACTCTACTGGAGGCAGGACGGGTGCAGGAGGACCCGATGTGCCGTGAGACGGAACGGTGAATGTGGGGGTGAGCTCGTTATCGGATCTTTCCGCTTTCGTACGTTTAAAATCAGATCTTAATTCAGGCCTCCTGTAAGTTTGACACCTTCTGTAACAAGGAAGTTTTCCAAAGCCAGACAGTCGCTCCATAGACAGCCACGCGGCCCCAGAAGGCACACGGTGAAGGGGGCGAGCGGCGACCTGGCCCGGGGCCCCGTGCAGAACCGTCCCCGAATCCACAGGCAGACACAGCCCCCCTCGTGCGCGGGGACTGGGCCACGCGGAATCCATTGCTCTGGCTTGTTTCCCATTCGCAAAAAGCCTGTGGCCGGCAACCAGTCTGACGAAATGACTCGGCGACATGCCTCGCTCGTGGCTCACGACTGTTCTCTCTGCAGGGCTTTGGGGGTCTCGGAGGCCCGTGACTAATGCCACCCGTGTCTTGTCCCCAGCTTGTCGGGATGCCCGCGAGCCACGTCAGCCATGAAGAAGGCGAAGCTGTCAGGAGAGCAGATGCTGACCATCCGACAGCGGGCCAGCAACGGTAACCACCCCACGGGCTGCCCGGGGGGCAGGAGCTGCGGCCCCGCTCTGTCCTCTGGCGTAACCACAGCCTGAGACGGTCGCAGCGTCTCTGCCGGGGCGGGATAGTTCTGGCCGCATCTAAGAGGCCAGTCCATCCGTCTGGGGTCAGGGGGAGTGTCCCCAGCAGTCCCAGCAGTTTGCCCCCGTTGTGCCTCTGCCCCAGGCCCTCCTGGAGCGGCCGGGTTGGGGACAGCCGCCCTCCTGCCCCCTCCAGGCTGAGCTTCCCAGCTGGCCCACTGTCCACCTGCAAGGACCTCTGGGTGCCAGAGCCGGGAGTACAGGGGTGCCACGGGAGGGAGGGCGAGGAAGCAGCCCAGCCTCTCCAGTATTCACAGCTTCCTCCTTCATTCACAAGTTCATGCAGAGTTGCAAATCGCGGTGCGTGTGTGGCCCCTGGGGATGTGGCGGGAGAAGTGTGGCTCTGCAGGCTGAGGGGACAAGACCGCGCTCATGCTGCAAACGGGCTCCTTTTCACAGTCTTTTTAGAGGGGCATTTTCGGAGTTGTTGAGCCTTTGGAGGGGGGAGTTCTGTTGGGAAGGCGCGGTGCGGTGAGTGACGCATGTGTTAGGTGAGCCCCGCCCACGCCTGCCGTGTGCCGGTGGCCCTGAGGTCAGCGCTAACGAACCAACAACGAGCATCCAGGTGTCTTTCAGCAGAAACACGCATAGAACGAGCCTCCAGCCCGATGGTTGCTGGGACATAAGCAGGGCTCGCAGCCTCCGACCTGCGCCTGCCCTGACGGCTGACTCGGTGTTGGCGGGACTTGGTAGAACACGACTCGAGGGATTACGGCGCCCGGGATTTGCAACCACTGGGCAAACTGCCGCTTCGGAGAGCAGGGGCAGGGCCCCTCCTCAGAGGGCGCTGCGAGGAGGGCGCCAGGGCAGGGCCGACCCCGAGGCTGGCAAAGCAGGGGTCCCGGGCAGGCACCGCCCTCAGGTTGGGCCCCTGGGAGCAGCGGCCAGCAGTGCAAGACGTGGGCCCACATGAGCCCAGTCCCTGGGCCCGTCCCTGGAGCTGCGACCCCGGGGACCTGGTCCCCTCTGCTGGGGTCTGCCTGAGGCCGCCTCCCCCGCAGGAAGGCCGGCCGAGCCAGGGCCCCGAGGCCTCCGCCGGTCACGGTCACGGTCACCCGACCACTCATTCCAGGTCCCGACAGCAGCTCCGGGGCATCCTCGAGCCTCCTGCACCACGCGGTCCTTAACACGCGGCCGTCACTGCCGGGAAGACGGCCAGGGTCACGATGCGTGCGTCTGGAAGGCTCGGGCTCTGGCCTCCCCGCTTCTGTGGGACACACGCTCGGGGCCACAGGCACGGAGCTCGAGCGCGTGGAGCGCCGCCTCCCGGAGCTTCGGGAACCGCACCGTCACCCGCAGGCCCGAGGCCGTGTGGGGAAGGCGCCGGGAGGTGCCAGGCCCGCTGCCGTCACACCTCTCGGCCGTGAACAGCAGTGCCGGCTGCCGGGAAGAACCACCACCGCCACCCTTCCGGAAACACTCAGCGTGACCTTTCACCAGACGCCCTGGGGGTCAAGCAGCCGCCCCCCGCCGGTGGGTCGGGCCTGTGACGGTCCACGCTCTTCGGTGACAGAGCGGCAGCGGGCTGGGGGTCAGTGCAGAGAAGGAAAGGACAGAAAACAGACCCGAGGAGGGGCCACGCGGAGGGAGGCAGGTGGGATGCGGGTGCAGGGACGCGTTCTGTCGCGCTCTCGCCAGGGTGCGGCGGCTCGGGTCACGCAGCCATGAGAGGTGGGAGCTGGACCGACCCGGGTCCTCCTGAGCCCGAGTTTCTCATCTGTCTGGACATTCTTCGTGCCAGGACCAGAGTCACCTCTTAGTGACCCCTGGGGACACTCCTCTCGGTGCAGAGGCTGTGTCGTGAGGCGAGGATGGTCGGGCATCACCCTGAGCCGCTGACCCATGGGCAAGCATGGGGGAAACGCGCTGCCGCTCCCGGGGACGGGCCAGAACACGCCGTTTTCCACAAGGATCACCCCCGTCCTGCCACGTGCAGAGATCTGGTCGCGGCGTTGCCCCCGCTGAGATGTGGAAAACAGTCTGTCTCTGTCTCTTTTCTCGAATATCTTGAGTGCAACCTGGCCTGACAATGCTCTAACACCTTCGCGGGTAACGTGGCCAGAAGCTTCCCTCCCTCCATGCCCGGCTCTTCCGTGAGCGTGCAGGCCTCAAGGAGACCACTGTTCAGTTGGCTGAGCTACTCCTGTGTTGGGATTCCAGCACCTTCCGTCAAGTGTTCACCTAAGTAAAAAGGAGCTCTTCTGAGTGTCCTTGAAGCTCCCTTCTGGCACTGAAATCTGGGACCCTGCCCCCCCCTTCCTTCCTTCCTTCCTCTTCTTCCTCCCCCTCCGCCCTTCTCCTTATTCTTCAAACTTAAAGGTCGCCATGATTTCTTTATCCCCCAGAACGGCTCTCAAAGCAGCAGGAGGTGTGGCCTCTGCTCAGACCCCTCTGCAGAGCCCCCCCTGCCCCCTCAGCAGGCAGCTCCCCACCCCCCCACCCCGCCCCGCCGCCAGCCCAGCTGTCCCCGCCTTTGTTTTTGCTCTTTTGTTGTTGTTGTTGGATCTTTGTTCGTGTCTTGCCAAGGACAGAAGGAAATGAGGCAGCCCTCCTTCTTCCTCCCTGGATTGTCACAGAAGTCAGGCTGCGGGAAGGGGCTGTGACATCTATCGAACACGGAGGCCGCGGGCGGGCCTCTCTCCCCGCTGCCCGCTGCAGGCGCTGACACACTTACGCTCAGCCTGCCTGCAGGCGAGGACCCAGCAGAGGTGCCACTGCCCTGAGATACAGACAAGTGCGCTGCACCCCAGTCGCTCTCTCCCGTCTCCAGAAGCGGGCACCGCACCATGACCTGGGGCCTCGGGGGTGTCCTAGGGGCAGGCGTATGGGGAGAGCTTGAGGAAATTTGTTTCCAGACGCTGGAATTCTCTGGACTCTCTCCTGAGCCCAAGGGACTGAGATCCCGTCCACCTTCCCCCCACTCTGTCCCTGCCACCCTCACAGGTGAATGTCCGCTATAGGGGCGGCCGGGAGGCTGGGCTGCGGGGGAACCGCCCGGGCACGCGGGGGGCCGGCCAAGCGCACAGGACAGATGCGGCAGGCACCCTGTTTCACAGACGCACTAACGGTCGTCCGTCCGTGAATCCCGCGCTCCCAGAAGAAAACTCAGAGATGGGAAGGTCAGCACAGGGCCCCTGCTGTATTTTTACTGGACGTGAAATGATATGACTTCTGTCAGAAAGTGGATCTGACCCGCAGGCCGCTCTGGTGATGACGCCTGAGTTGCCGCTTGGTCCGTGCAGTGCAAGTCGCTCGTAAATCTTATGGACTAAACTCTTTGGTCCAAGGCTCTGATGGACATTATTTCAAGCGCTCCACAGCATACAATTTTGAAAATACATATCTTTGGAAACTGAACTTACAATAAAACATTTAGAGGACCAAGTTAAGACTTCTAAAAAGGAATTTTTGCTTTTAATTCTTCAGTTCAGCAGAACTCGAAGCCCACCGTGCTAGGCCACATACAGTATTTTCACTCTTCCTTTTCCCTTCAATTATTTGTCAGCTTGCAGCAAGGTCAGCAGGAAAAACCAGTCTCTGTCACTTTTCACTGAAGACAGGTGACCACGGAGACCACGCTGGCTTCTCAAGGGACACTTGCTATCCAGCCGCTTCCTTTAGCCGCCGCCGCTCGAGTCTGACTCCCGCGTCTTTTATAGATTAATTCATCTCTTAACAACCACTGTGTCAGAGAGGGACCATTTTTGCCATGGAGGAGTTTGAAGTTTAGGACTACGAAAATTACTCATCACCAAACTCTTCCGTGGGAAGATACGGATTTAGGTCCCGGGTTTGTCACGTTTCAAATTCCAGGCTCTACAGCCGTGGCTTCTCAACCCCCTCAGCGGGGCGGGTCAGAAATGCGTCCAGTGTCCGGGAAATATCTCAGGTCGTGCGGTCTCTGCGGCTGTCCCAGGAAAGTTAAGTAGAAAGTAGGAAGTGCTGGACACTCTTTTGTAAAAACTCAAACCAGTAAAAGGGCCCCCAAGAGGTCACCCGTTTTCCAGAGACCACGTTCTCTTCTCAGAGCTTTCTCAAAACTGTTCTAAGCTTTCATCTGCTAGAAGGCAGCCCCACGAGAAAGATGTCAACACGTCGGGGGGTTTACGAACTTCAGCTTATTTTGGCTACCGCTGACATCGCCTCCAACAGACAAGCCAGTGCGATTTTCCCCACAGTCCTCTGGGCGCTGTGACAGCGCGGTCATCTTCAACCCGCCTGAGCTCAGATGAGTTGTTTCGGTCACAATTCCGCTCCGACACCATCAGCGGAAACGTGCCACGCTGACGCTGGGAACAGGCAGGCGCGCAGAGCATCCTTTTCTTATCAAGAATTATCCAGAGTCAGACGTCGTGACCAAACAGTTCTGAGGGTCCACGCGGGACGGGTTCCCAAGAAGAGCTACACCAGCCTTCCCGCACAGGCTCCACCGCGAAACACGGTCAGGTCTAGCCTTCCACACTTTTAGCCACCACGCACAAATAAAAACCTAGACCTTTCATTTGACGTGTAAGAGAAACCAGTTGTTTTGTTCACTGATGGCTCTTCCTCTGCACGGTGCACACAGGACGGAGAGCTATTACCAGAGGGACTCGGGGAGACGCCCCCTTCCCTGCGAGCACCAGAGAGAAGGCTTCGCCGTGAATAACGGTGTCTTTCAGAAGTCACCTGAATCTGGATGAGACAGACCTCAGGGGTCCCTCAGGGGTCGGGACAAAACAGGAAGGTTCCCTGTGCCTCTTAGAAACGAGACCACACTCACGCTGATGCAGTGTTTGGATCCACAGAAACATGACATACAGCCCGAAAAAGCCAAGTTTTAAGTCTGTTCAGACCTAAAAAAGCGCAGAAGGTATCACACAAAGCACTTGCTCAGAAACCTGAACCGAAATTCATTTTGGAAATCCACCAGCTCAGACACGGGCTGGAAGGGCCGTCGGTACACGGGTCCCCAGGTCCGTTTGTGTGAGATGTTCTCCACGCGCCTGGGCTGCTGGCGTGGCCAATCCGGGTTAGCGGACAGACTGCTTCACGGTCTAGCTGCTTTACAAATCAGGATTCTTACGCACCGTGTTCTTATCTCCAGGCGCGTCCGAACGTCCCCAGAAACAATAATGTCATCAGCCACCCCTGGGCTGAGCCCTCCTGTGTGCTCAGGACCACATGCGGTGACTCAATCAGCCTACCCCGGCTGAGAGAGTTGCCAAGGAAGTCTGGTCACAGATAAAAAAGGGGGGAAATGTAACAGCTCAAATCGCCGGAAGGATTTCCTCGTGGACCCGTGAACAGCTTTGGGAGATACGTGGGATGGCGAGCGGGGAGGCTTTGCTGGTGACGTTCCGGACCCTGTAAGACATGGCTGGGGACACATGCTGAGGCCTTTATGGTGGAGCCAGGGCCACGAGACCCAGCCTTGGGGTCAGCAGGCCACAGCTGGTCCCTCTGTGGGGGGGGGGGGGGGGGGGGGGGCGGGGGGAGCTCCACAGGTTCAAGATCTGCTTGTTTGCAATTTAGCCCCCGGGGTGGGTCTGTGGAGGAGACTGGAAAGGAAGGGTGGTGGACCCAGAAATCAAGCTGAACATGCGTGTTCCCTCTGCTGTACAGAGGAAAGGCCGCGTCTCCCCCAAGACGTGCGCGTGTGGTTCACCTCAGGAAGATCGCCTACTGTTCCGATGTCCATTTTCTTTTCCATTTCCACTAAAATCAACAACTGAGACCCAACACCGTGGATCCCACCGCTCTGTCTTTGTCTTTCGGACGCGTTGGTGGGGAGGCCGGGTGGGCCAGGGCCCCAGGTGTCCCGGGCCTTCCCTCCCAGGTGGCCACCCCCCCTTCTGTCTGCAGACTGGATAAGGGCGTCTGTTCTGGCCCTGAGGCCTGGGCTGCACGCCTTGTCCGAGCGTTAAGTCAGCCTCCGCTGCTGAGCTATGTGACCACGGGATGGCAATCCCGAGTCCTGAGCTGTCAAGGGTGAGAGTCTCTGTGGGACTCCTACCATTCTTCCCTTGACTACATTCAGCCTTAAAAGACCCACAGGCCAGGATGAAAAAGGGTCTGGATCTTTCCGCCCTGGCGCCTTCCACTGCCAGCAAGCAGCCAACTGAGCTAGAAACTTGGCCCCGGCGCCCCACGAGGCCAGAGCTGGCGGTCAGTCCCAGGGCACCCAGGGCGGGGCGGGGGGCTGGTGCAGCCTATACTCCCCATCGCCCCGCAGCCGCAGCAGTCCCAGCAGCAGATGCATGCTTTCTAGCATTTTCTTGTTTGTGTCAGTTACGTGGCCCGTGTGCAGAGAGCCCTTTGGGGACGACCCCCGCAGTCCCCCTCAGCCGCCACGAGTCTTGGCGGGAGGGGGCCCCGGACACTCGGGCCGCAGGTGTGGTCACATGTCAGAGGCTCTGCGGGGCCTGGCGAGGACAGGAACGCTGTTGGTCTCGTTTTCGGATGTGTCCATGGTGTGACAAGGGAGAGGGTGAAAACGGGCTGAGGGAGGTGAGCCCACCTCCAGGACAGAGACGGGGCAGCGGGGCCCTGGGCGGTTGTCCCCGAGGGGCCCCCTCACGGTGGAGAGGGGTCTGTGTGCCTCGGTTGTAGGGCTGGAAGAACATGCAAACCGGGCTATTCTATAAACCCAAGAGTCTCTTCTTCCAGAAAACCCAGTTCCAAACAAAAAGAGCACAGAAAACTCAAAATGGTGGCTGTGTCTACACGCACGATGCTTGAACGCAGTTCTGTCCTTACAGGCATAGAAAATGATGAAGAAATCAAGCAGTTGGATGAAGAGATCAAGGAGCTCAACGAGTCCAACTCCCAGATGGAAGCCGATATGATCAAACTCAGGACTCAGGTAACAGTTTTTGAAGCCCTCAATTTTAGCCACCGTGTGCGCTCGGGCCGGGGACCCGGGGACCCGGGGACGTGCCAGCCCTTGGGCCTAGGGACAGGCCAGCGCTCAGCCTTGGGGCTCCGGGGACGCTCCAGTGCTCGGGCCGAGGTCACGTGCTCCCCTTCCCCTATATGCCACCCCATTTTCATCCCATGTCCTGATTGCTGATGTGGGCTGTTTTGGTGGCTGAACCCTTGGTGCACAGTGACCGCCAGCCCCCTGCTTCCTGCCCCAACACACACTTGAGTGAAATGCCCTTTGCGAGCAGTCCTGCCCGGAGGGTCTCCCGTTCCTGCACATGAGCTGCTTTCCTCCCGAGACACGGCAGGCCCTAATGTCCTGTGGTCACTGTGTTACCTAGGGAGACAGCATAATTCCCGGAGAGGAGCAGCCTGGCCCCAGGGTCTTATGGAAGGCCGCCCGTTCATGGGGTCCCAGGCCCAGGTACCCAGTGCAAGGAGGGAGGGAGGGAGGGAGGGAGGAAGGCTGCCCGTTCATAGGGTCCTAGGCCCAGGTGCCCAGTGTCAGGAAGGAAGGAAGGAAGGAAGGAAGGAAGGAAGGAAGGAAGGTGCAGCCATTATTGAGCACCTACTGGATACCTGGCCGCAGGGGCCGTGGTGTATAGTCCCACTGCACGCACAGTGGTCCACGGGGTAAGTGTCATCACTGTCCCGTTACACATGACTGGCTGAGCCGAGGCCAATGGCCCGTCCGTGGCAGCTCCGAGCCCAGTCCCCGAGTCCACGCGGCACCCACGCGGCACCCCAGGCGCCCTGCCTCCTCTCTGGGAGCGCACGTGGGTGCTGCCATCACAGCTGCAGCGAGGCACGTCCGTCCTGGAGGAAGCCAGGGCTGCACGCCCTCCCCCCGCGGACCCCTCCTGGACGCCCACAGAGCGGGCCTGTGGCACATCGGGTAGGGGTCACAGCTCTGCTGTGCAGCGGGCTGGCTCCGTCCGTGGCGGCATCGCACCTCCAGGGAGGCTGTATCCCCACTGGAGCACCCAGGGGGACCCCACGGGTGCCCCTGAGTGGGAAGGAAGCGCAAAGCGGGGGCGCCTCTCTCCGGCGCGACTGTTCTGTTGAGCCGTTTCCACGCCAGCCTGCTGGCCCACGGCAGCCTCGCCAAGGCTCGCTCTGGTTACCAGCTGGGCGTTGTCCTTAGCACCAATCCGCATGCAGGGCCGTGCCCGGCCCCAGGTCAGAGGCCCGAAGCAGGTGAGGACCCCAGGAGGACTCTAGGGCCACAGGGGCCTCCGTGCGCCCGCACACCTGCAGTGACTTGTCTCACTGGGTCCAATGAAAGCACCTTCCCGGACTTGTATTCTGCTCCCACGGGTGGAAGCCTGAACACTGATCGACCCAGCTCGCGCTCGTAATCCCGAGGACTCAGAGCCCCCCACCCGCCCTGGGCGGTGAGCCGCAGCCGGCCAGGCCCCATTCTGACAAAACGCACTCGTGTCCCGCTGGAAGGCCTCCTTCCTGCCCACCTCCGTGCCCGGCCGGCCCTGCGGTGGAAACGCAGCTTTCCCGTGTGTCTGCTCGAGGGGCCGAGCCCTCACGCGCTGGAAATGGGGCCCAGCAGCGGGAGCCAGTGCAGGGACGAGGGCCAGGCGCTGGGCGCCCCCAGACCCGAGCTTTCCAGCAGCCCCGCACATCCGGAGCAGAGACAGGCCCCTATGCACACATTCGTCTCACCCCTCGCTGGTCCTTTTGTCCCCGTGTGGATTGCCACTGCCCACCTGGGGCTTTCTGACATCCCGTGGGAACGTGTGCTCCTGGAGGCGTCCGTGCGCCTCCAGCGTCAAAAATGAATTTAAGGGTTGACATGTATCCCACTGACCTGGCTGCTGTCCCTCGGTGGCTCCTTGTCTCTGGAATGCAAGCCCGGTGTCTTCAAGGGACTGCAGCACGCTGAGCCAGGGTCCGTGAGCCCATGGTTTCCGGGGCTGGAGGGTGCAGGGCAGGTCAGCTGAATGATGACATGGTCAGTCGGCCACGGAGACAGCACTCAGCAGCCCGGGAGCAGCCCGGGAGTGTCCCTCAGGAGGAAGGCATACGTGCTCATTCCTGGCAGCCTCCCGCCCCCAGTCGGCCCTCAGGGACAAATGAGGCTGTGGCCACAAGAGCCCCACTACCCAGCAGCCCCTGAGTGCCTCTGCCTTCTAAATTTTGGCCATGGCACAGTTAGCCTCCCAACCTTGTCTTGGAAAGTGCCAGAAGGTTGGTGGTCCTGCCCCTGGGTTTCCCATGACCCCTGGCACCCTCACTCCCTATCAGTGACCAGAGGTAAAGGCAAGCATTCCCGGGGCCACCAGGCCGCACAGAGACACCACAGGGGACACAGCCCAGCAGTCTGAGTGGACGAACCACTGAGACGGTCCGTTCCCTGCTGTTCTCCCCGACCCAGCAAATCCAGGCCTGAGGCCCTGCCCAGGTGACTCGGAGACACAGGGACCAAGCCCGCGGCTCTGGGCCCAGTGCTGCCTCGCCTGTTCATACGCTGGGGCTGCGTGCAAGTCTTCAGCGTGGAAAGAGATTCTGCTGCTTGCGATCATTTTCTGGGTGGCGGGTCTGGCCCCAGCCTCTCCCCAGGTCCCAGGTCCAGAACTGGAGACCAAAAGTGGCGGTCTCTCCATTTGAAATGGTCAGAACAGTATGAAGACTTACATATGTTTCTAATATTCTCAAATCAGTGATTCTTAGCTATGTCTATTTTGCTTATAAATCTCATTTTTCACTCAAGTCTTGTCTAGATTTTGAATGCACACACACAGGCCTTCCCGACGCCTCCCAGCTCTGCCACAGTGACTAGATGCTCCCCAAGCATTTAGAGAGGATGTGCTTGTCAGATAGGGACACCTGTGTCCTTGTCCCCAAGCTGAGGACAGGGAGGGGACCGAGACCACATGGCTCATGGGCAGCAGAACCAGGCTGCTGGCCGGCTGCCCAAACCCCCAGTCCTGGAACCCCCACCAGTGCAGGCCTCTTGGTTTGTAGGCCCCTTCTACCAGAGTTACCTCTGGCCTTTCTTCCGCTGGGCTTTGCCACAACAGCCGCTTCCCTACTGGCTCCAGGACGGACTGGAGAGGTCTCCGCTTCCGCCTCCTTCTCTTGCACAGCCCCTCCCAGAGCAGGGGAGAGCCCCACCCTCAGACAGCTGGGGCAGGAGGGCGGGGCTGGGGCAAGGGGGCGGGGCTGGACAGGGGGCGGAGCTTGGGCAGGAGAGTGGGGCGGGGGCAGGAAGGTGGGGCTGGGGCAGGTGGGCGGGGCGGGGACAGGGGGCGGGGCTGAGCAGGAAGTTGGGGCTGGGGCAGGAGGGCGGGGCTGGGGCAGCTAGGCGGGGCTGGGGCAGGAGGGCGGGGCTGGACAGGAAGTTGGGCTGGGGCAGGAGGGCGGGGCTGGGGCAAGGGGGCGGGACTGGACAGGGGGCGGAGCTTGGGCAGGAGAGTGGGGCGGGGGCAGGAAGGTGGGGCTGGGGCAGGAGGGCGGGGCTGGACAGGAAGTTGGGCTGGGACGGGGGCGTGGCTGGGGCAGGTGGGCGGGGCTGGCGCCTGCTTTTGCTCAGCAGCCTGCCCTGCGGCCAACTCCACGTGTTTCCGGGGCGGGTCACTTTAGTTTGGGCCCGAGCTGATGAGCGGTGCAGGAGTAACCGAGGTGTTGTGGGAACACGGTGCGCATCCCTGCAGGAGAGCCTCGTGGGTGGGTGTTTCCCAGAGCCCTCCCGTGTACCCCCGCGCCGCTGCGGCCCGCGGCCCCCCTTAGGCCCCGGGTCTTGGCTCTCCGAGGAAGCAGCAGGCAGGCTAACGGGAGCAGGGAAGGGCTCCGTGAGGAACGGGGGGGCAGAGTTTGAGGGGCGGTGCAAGTAACTCAGGGGCGAAGGCGGCTTCCCCGTGAAGAATCGGGTTCAGGTGCCCGTTTTCCTGGGCCCTAACTGTGCCCTGGGTCGCCCGCGCGCCCTGCCTGCCTCGCCCGGGCTGCGTGCACGCCCAGCAGCCCAGGCGGGTGGGGGCGGCTCGGGCTGGGTCAGTGGCGCTGGCTGTGGGCTGGAGGCGGGGCCGGGGGGCGCTAAGGCCCCTGAGCCTCTCATTTAAGAGAAGCCCGGTAAGGCCTCAGGTAGTCCAGGAAGGTGGTCATGTCTCCACCTGCAGATGCGGAGAACGCCTACTGCGTACCACCCGGGGGGGAGGGGGCAGCGATCGCCCGTGGAGGTGGACGAGGGCCCACTGCCACCTGTGGACCAGACAGCCACCTGCCTCACGAGTAACTTTACAGTTTAGGACTTAACCGGGGGCAGAATTAGATTCAGGCTGAACCGGACGAGCTGGCCCCAGCGTTGTTGGGGTCAGAGTAGTCGCTGGAGACGTCCTCGTGGGAGAGGTCCTCGGTGATAGTCCTGCCTGAGGACAGAGCTGTGAAAACGTAGAATAAAAGCCGGCCCAGCCCATCGGCCCCTCCCCGGAAAGACAAGCTGCCGTAGCCGAGTTAGCAAATTTTCGAGGGTAATGCATCAAAAGCGTTAAGAACGGGACCCTTAAAACGACCGCTTCTTACCGTGGAAGCCTTTCTGGGGGAAGCAGGCCTCTGGGTGGCGGGCTGCCCAGGCCTGCCGCTGTGGGGGCACACGCACCCCACGGCCCGCCCTCCTGTTACATGGCACACAAATTTGTGCCTTCTAGATCACCACGATGGAGAGCAGCCTGAAGACCATTGAAGAGGAGAACAAAGTAATCGAGCAGCAGAATGAGTCTCTCCTGCACGAGCTGGCCAACCTGAGCCAGTCCCTGATCCACAGCCTAGCCAACATCCAGCTGCCGCACATGGTAAGTGACTGAGGGCGGGCGTACAGGCAGTCGCTGTCTGCTTCTGTGCCTAAGCTCATGGTTCTCCACACTTTGGATGTCTGCGCTCACCGCCCCCAAAACCGTAGCGCTAGCGGCTAGAAGCACCGGTGGGGCAGATCCTGCGCTCCCCGTAAGGTTAAGCTTACGCTCTGAGTAGGCCTTTTAAGTAGCGAAAAGACGGCGGCCCTATGCTATGATACTATTTTATGCTGATGTGAATATCCTATTAAGAAAGTAAAAGTTGTGTATGAACTACTATTTAATATCTCGTAGGATCCAATCAATGAACAAAATTTTGATGCATACGTGACTACTTTGACGGACATGTATACAAATCAAGATCGTTATCAGAGCCCAGAAAATAAAGCCCTACTGGAAAATATAAAGCAAGCTGTAAGAGGAATTCAGGTCTGAGCAGCTGCTGTAGGTGACGGGATGTTGTTTAAAAGGAGACCTGTTGTTCTTTGCTGCTGTGATTCACCAGAAAGTGTTCTATATTTATTTCTGTTTGAAACAGTGTGACGCTTACAAGACTTCATAATGATTTTATGTCTTGCTTTAAAGATAGTACCTGCAGAATAGTTTTCAATACATTCACATTTTGTACGTTTTCATATAAGCTGACATAGTGTGATATGCCATGTAATGTTTATAGCTGCTAATGTATGCACATTTGGGGGTATATATATTTCTGAAGAGGTAAGCGGATCAAAATAAATAGAGTGTAAATTCTTTTTAATGCTTTAGTGATTAAATGTTTTAGTATTTTGAACTGAAATGGACAAAAAAAACAAAAAACAAAAAACAAAAAAAAAAAAAAACCCAGCTTTGAATGATCATGTGGTGACCCCGCAGCCACTTTTTAGACATTATCATTTTGCCTCATGTTGGAGGATTTTATGGAATTTAAGAAATAACATTTTGTGTGCATATTGTTTCATAGCAAGAATTGGTTGCAAAAAAATGCTTTATTTTTGAACAATGCTTGGAAATATTATGTGATTTTTTTGTTTGTTTGTTTTAGGAGGATGGTGTATGGTGGGGGCAATAAATGAGGTTTTTTGCATTCCAAGGAAATGGCATATGGATTAACTGTAAGAAATGAGATAAGTAATTTATTGTAAGACAACATCAAGCCATGGAAACTTGGCAGAAGATTCAAAGCAGCTTAAACAGCACTTTTAAATTAACTCCTGAGCATTACATGGTGTGCCTCTGGGAACTGCAGTTAAGACAGGGGCTTATGAGAGGTGGACAGCGCGAAGATTTCCCTTTCCAGTGTCAGTAGACTTTGGAGCAACCTCCCCTTATCTCCCCGAGAGCTGTGTGCCCCTCTGAAGCGTCTGTCCTTGCAATGGCGTCTGTCTCACAGAACCTGTGTGCTCTAATTTAAGTTCAGAGATAATTTCAGAGTATTTATTTCCCCTCTTTCCACCTTTAGAAATTATTACTGTCGTTGTTGCTGTTACTATGACTTCACATTCGGGGAATAAGGCAAATGAGGCGGGAGTCCTACCGCGGGGCGCTTTCTGCTGGGCGGCGGAGCGCAGCTCAGCGGGGACGCCCGACGCCGAGTGCCCGCACACAGGCCTTTCTGTTCCACCTTCCCCTGGAGACCCGGCGACCACAGGGCCTTTGCAGAGCCTTGCTCTTTGATTTGTCACGACCTATTCTAAGAACGAATGCAATCAGATTTTAAGAGTAATTACCTATACTTCAGCACTTTTTTGCTTTACACTAGATCATCCTAGACTTGCTTATACTTGGAGATTTGATTGTTTTCTTCCAATGACTGCACTATATGTATGCATAAGACCACTTTTGATTGCTGCGCCCTCCCCTTCCGAGTAGTCCCTAGGACGGCGTGTTGTGTCTTCTGGTGTTGACTTGAGTTACATGTAACGGCATCTCTTCCCTCCATGTCTTGATGTTATGCAGGAAGTACAGAAGTACTTTAAAATTTTGTTATGAAGAAAAAAAAAAAGATGGGTTTTGTAAAAATAAAAAAAAAATATTTTTAGCAGAACAGGACTTACAGGGTCATTGTCCCCACAACGTGCCAGTCGACTATTTGCACTTACCTTGTCCTATATATCCGTACGGAGGTGTGCAATTCCCGGGGTCAGCAGCCTCGCGAGGCCGGCCCTGGAAAGATGACAGGAGCCCTCACGGCTGACCCGACGATGTTGCTAAGGGAGATTACAGGGATCTCACAGCAAATACTGATACAATACTCAACCTCGGTATATATATGTGTATAAATATATGTACACCCCCAGCGGCACTTTATACTGTCCACTGTACAAACGCTCACAGTTTTCCGCGAGGACGTTACTAACGAGCTGGGAAAGATGACGGACCTCCCGGGGCCCTGCGGCGCCCGCCCTGGAGAGCGCCCTCTTTCTGTTGTGCGATTAGTTGTAGCTGCCGTGCTCAGAATTGCCTTTTCGAGAGCTGAAGCGAGGTGCTTCTCGGTCACCCGATGCCATATACACCGTCGGGGCCCTGGGCTCCCGGGGGGGCCCTGCCGTTCGTGTGGGCGAATGCGTTTCCCTGCCGCGATGTGTCCGCAGCTTCTTTGCCAATATAGTAATGCTTTTAGTAGAGTAATAGCTAGTATCAGTTCTGGATTCTTCTCGTTATCACCTATGTACAATGGAAAGGGGTTTTAAGCACAAATCTGCTGCTCATCTAACGTTGGTACATAATATCCAATCAAGAGTTATCTGTGACTATTATATAGGGATCACAAAGTGTCACATATTAGAATGCTGACCTTTCATACAGAATTATTGTGAGTCATCAGAGTTTATTTATTATAACTTATTGTTCGTATTCATTTCTGAGTTAATTTAAGTAACCATTTATGAAGACAGAATTTTGTATAAATATTTATTGTGCTCTCTGTGGAACTGAAGTTTGATTTATTTTTGTACTACACGGCATGGGTTTGTTGACACTTTCATTTTGCTATAAATGTGTGGAATCACAAGTTGCAGTGATACTTCATTTTTAAATTGTGAACTTTGTACAAATTTTGTCATGCTGGATGTTAACACATCTTACTCTAAATAAAAACGGTGTTGCCACATTTGTAGCACGATGGATCTCTACCCAGGGTCCGCGTCTTCACTTGAGTCTGGAAGCGGCGTCTGGGCCCACGAGGAGCGTGTGGCCCCAGAGCCGGTGGCTTCGGTGTCGGCCTCTCTAGGGGGGCGCCTCCCTCCGCGAGGGCTCCCCGTAGATGGTTTCTCGAAGCCGTCCGCGCAGCTGAGGACGCTCCCTGCCCCTTGCTGCTGCGCAAGGCCGCTGGGCCACGTTTGCCTCCGCTCCTGTCCTCGCTCTTGTGAGGACACGTCATGTCTTCACGGAGGTGTCTCCCAGGACAGGCTAGTTGTCCCGCACAACCACAGCGCGATTACCACACGCGATACGACGTCCTCCTCGCACCGTATCCACACGTTCCAGCCGAGCCGACAGCCTCCTTTACGGTTCTCCCTTATCCCACACCCTGAGGGACACAGCCTGCTCTGGGGCCTGACGGCCGTGTTCCTGCGCGGTCCTGGGCCGCCCTCTGCCTCCCGGGAGGCAGGGCAGGGCAGTGCGTCCAGGGCAGTGGGTTTGCAGACCCTGCCGAGGTTGGCTTAGCCTCACAGCCACGGCCCAGCGGCTCAGGTGCTCTGAGCGATGCCCTGAGCACCCCTGCAGGTGCTCTGAGCGATGCCCTGTGCGCCCCTGCAGCTCCCTTCCGTGGGCACTGTGTCACCCCCCCATGATCGGCCCTGCTGCTCAGTCACCCACTCTTAACTTCAAGCTACTGGCAAGGACCACCCATAAGACAAGTTGCCCTTCAGACATGACATGTCACTGCATCACCCCCTTTCCTTCACTTATGCTGGTAAAAGTCACCCTTTAAAATTCCAGAAACGCCCTCCTATGTAGACACAATCCCCCAAAATAAAACATTTGAGGAAGAGGCTGGGTGATCTCTGTTAAATCCAAACTGTATCCCGGGGAGGGGGTCCTCAAGCATCAGGGCCACCTGAGCACCCGCCCAGCCGGCTGGCGCTGTCTGAGATCTCACGGGTGACATCTGGGCCAGCTTCATGGAGTGACCAGGACAGGAGGGATGGTCTCCCTCAGCAGGTGCAGCTCGGTCAAAGGCCCTGCCCGAGGACCAAACGAGGTTGACGCAGAAGGTGGCATGTCCGTGAGCCGCTGTCATGACTTAAGTCTGTCATCTTGTCACCAGAAAGCCACTCCCTCTGAGGAGCAACGTGGCTGGGACTGTTGTCAACACTTTGGGAAGCACTGTAGCAGTCATGTCAAAGACCTTATGAGATTCACATTTTTGGCCCAATAATTCCAGAGGTCTATACTAAAATACCAAAACAATTGCAATTATACATGCACCGAGGCAAATGAAAGTAACTTATAAGTCCTATTTTGGAGAAACGATTGAACAATTCATGGTAAGTGCACTTTTTAGGACGCTACGGAGCCGTTAAACATCGGTGACAAAGGCTAACGAGTGAGACGCTTGTGATGCTACAAGTGAATAGTGCAGGGAACAGAAGTGTAACCACCTGTGTGGCAGTGAGGCTGGGGTCCGTCAAGGTGACCTGGTGAGCCGCACCCCTGCGTGGGCGGCGGGGGACGGCCTCAGGGAGAGGGAGGAGGGGGACACTGGAGGCAGAGGGAGAGGTTGGGGGAATGACGGGCTTCCGGGGGCCTGGAGGCAAAGAAGAGAGTGGGCGAGATGTCGGGGACCCTTTGTTCTCTGGCTCCTTTGTCTGAAGCTGGCCTACTTCAAAAATTTTTTGAGTAAATAAATAAAAAGCCTGAGTGTAGTGAGGTTTCTAGAGGTCTTGAGCTGCCCCGAGGGTGTTAAAAGCAGGAGGACACAGAACACAGGCCGAGGGGGAGGAGCAGGAGAGCCCGTTGGAGAGGAGGCCGCTCTAGGGCAGGGCCCCTAGGGACCCCTCCCCCCAGACCCCAGACGGAGCCCAGACTCCTCCTCTGTCCCCTCCTGGACACCCACTGTCCATTCCCCACCCTCCAGAACACAAGGAACCCCCAGCCCAAAGCACAGAGGATGCCCGGCTTTCCGGGCTCCCCGTGCCTACCTCCCCACCCCCCTGCCCCACCTCCAGGGTCCCTGGCCACAGACATTCAGCACAGCAGAGCAAGGCGGGGAGCCAGGGTCTCAGGGGTAAGATTTAAAATACACGTTAAGGGAAAACTCTAGCTTTTGTACTTTGTCTTTATATTTCCGTCACATGACACCCAAAAAAGTTATGGGTCACTGCACAGACTCTGAACAAAAGTGGAAAAACAACGTGAACTTAAGCACAAAGCCCACCACGCCCTGGAGCTACCTCCTTGCAAACGGACAGAGCAGACGTGTCCCCACCCCCCACACACACACACTTGTCCCCCATCCAGGGCCCGAGCCCGGGACGAGGCGGCCCCAGAGGACCTGGCCTGTGCCGGCCGGCCTCGGGAAGCATGCTGGGACCCCATCCCGGCACATCAGGGTCCTCTCTGGTCTCTGGCCCCGTGTGCCCTTCGGAACCCTCCGCTTTCCACTCTTTCTTTAACCTGCACCCGCTTTCTTCCTGTGTGATTGTGCACATGCCTTACGTTGTCTCAAAATAATTTTTGAGCAAGACAACATAAGAAAATAAACAAAGCTAAACATGGGGGGGGTGGGGAGCTTCCCTCCTACCCCCTACATTCCCGGCTAAGTTAGCTGCCTCTGCAAGAAAAGACATTGAAAAGAGAAACACCTACAAATCCATTTAATGGAAGTTTGATAAGACCCGGGAGCCTGAGTAAGGAAATGAAGACCAGAGAAGAGTATTGTTACAGGCTGAGTCACCGGCAGGGGGCACTGCGCTGAGCCCCTCTGCCTGGAGATGAGGGTGCGTCTTCGCTGGGACGCGGTGAGCACCTCACTGAGGGGCCGACCCACTGGGGGCGGGGGGTAGAGTCCTTCCTGAGACGGCTGTCCCCAAATTTCTCCACTTTAAAACACTCAATACTCAAGGGCGCCTGGGGGACTCAGTGGGTTAAGCGTCCGACTTCGGCTCAGATCATGATCTCACCGTGAGTTCAAGCCCCATGTGGGGCTCCGTGCTGACAGCTCAGAGCCTGGAACCCGCTTCGGATTCTGTGTCTCCCTCTCTCTGCCCTTCCCTCACTCATTCTCTCTCTCTCTCTCTCTCTCTCTCTCTCTCTCTCTCTCTCTCCCTCTCTCTCTCTCCCTCTCTCTCTGTCCCTCCCCCACTTGCATGCATTCGCTCTCTTTCTCTCAAAACAAATAAAAATAGACTTTAAAAAGGGACACGTGGGTGGCTGAGTCGGTTAAGTGTCTAACTTCGGCTCGGGTCATGATCTCGTGGTTCCTGGGTTCGAGTCCCGCGTCGGGCTCTGTGCTGACAGCTCAGAGCCTGGAGCCTGCTTTGGATTCTGTGTCTCCCTCTCTCTCTGCCCCTCCCCTGCGCGCTCTCTCTCTCTCTCTCTCTCTCTCTCTCTCTCAAAAATAAATACACATTTAAAAATTTAATAAAAAGACTTTAAAAAATACCCAATGTGCCCAAGTGCCATGTTCTGGGAAAGCATGCTCTGAACCTCATCATTATGCACAAACATAGGGGTGGGGGGAGCATGATAAAGACAGAACGTTGTTAATTTAACATTAAAGGGAAGAGAGAAGGGTACAGATGAGTCAGGAAACAAGAATTACACCTTAGGGCGTCAAGAGGGAGCTGGTGTCAGCTGGTGGGGACCAGCCAGGATTTGGTAAATGTGCAGGAACTGTCCCCAGGGCTTGGGACACGAGAGCGTTCACTGCACTGTCCTAGGTCCCAGCACTGCAACAGTGGGCCGGGTTCAGCGCTGTTTCCAGGGGCGCGGTCAGCCCTAGCCAGCACCCCCCTCGCCCGCCTCACACCTGCTCACCCCTCTGCCCCTAGATCTGAAATAAGAGACAACAGGTCTGTGAGCCCCAGGCAGCTGCCAACCCCCCACAAGCCCCCAGCCCAGCAGCACTGCCTGAGACACAGCGAACGCAAGACGCTGAGCGTCTAATAAAACCGCCAGCAGTCACAGCGTGCGTGTTCTCAGGGTTGGGACTAGCTTCTTTTTGTAACAGGAGGCGTTCATTTGCCAGAGACCTTTGGGGAGCGGGGGGGGGGGGAAGGGCCACTGGCACCTAGCACGCGTCCCCCCCACGCTCGCGTGTGTCCCCACAAAGGCCCGGCAGCATCCAACCCAGGACCAGCTTGGCTGAGGTGGGAGCAGGTCTCGGGAAGCACCCTGAGGAGCCTCGTGGGGGGACCTGCCCGCCCCCCCGGGCCCCCAGCCTGGAGGCCCGCCCTGGCCCGGCCGGCCCCCCTTTCCGAGCGGTGGGACGGACGAGGTGCTGCCCCAAGGCCTTACAGCTCTGGCGGACGTATCTCGGTCGCTGATGAGACATGGCCGGTCAAGAACGGAGGGCCAAGGGGAGTGTGGCTCCCTCCCGGGCGAGGTCCCTCGTGACACGAGCGCCGGTCAAGGTCTGAGGACGAGAACACAGCTTCCCGCGGAGGTTCCTGGAGGCACCACACGGTCCAGGAGGGGGCGGCTGACACAGGGGAGGGGGACGTAATTGTCACTCTGCCCTCTGGGTTCTGGGCTGGGGGGCCCTGTAACAAATGACAGAGGAGCCACAGGAAAAGAAGCTGAGGTTGATGAACAGGCATATCCCACGTCCGCCTGGGAGACGCCAGGGAAAGCGGCTTGGCCACAGGTGCCCGGAGACCGGGGCTCAGCAGCCCCGCGGCTAAACCCAAACGAGACGGGGCCGGGAGGGACCAGGCCGGTGTCTCGGCAATCAGCCCGCACTTCGGGCCGGGGGGCCGCCTCGAGGGTTGGACCTGGACGCAGGTGGATGGAAAACGGCCTTGGGAGGACGTGTCGTCCGCAAAGCACGGTCACCCGGTCACTCGGCGAGGAGGTGCATCTCGCCGCCCGGGCCTGGGTGGTCAGCGGCCCCTGCGGTGACTCGCAGTAACTAGCTCAGGTTCGGGTCAGAGGCCCACGCGCTCCGCCTTCGTCTGTCTAAAGTCAGCTGTTGCCGTGACTCTTACCTTTTGTTGCTAAACTGTCTAAAGGGCAGAGAGTGCCCGGGTTTTCTCAGTCAACCGGGAAAGTTCTTGAGCACAGGACACGTAGCTGGAGCTCTGGCTGCTGAAAGAATAAATCCGTCCCCCGATGAAAATGAGCATAAATCACTACTAGTGACAGTGCATGGCTTTGTGTCTTTTAAAAATAGATGAACCCCCAACAAATGTGTATTTTTAGTGCGACATTTGAGATTCATACCTATGGAAGGACTTAGCTGACAGAGGAGAAAAATATATGGGTTTATACAATTTATTTGGATCGTATTTAAAGACATAGTTATCATTTCGAGGGGCGCCTGGATGGCTCAGTCAGCTAAGCTTCTGACTTTGGCTCAGGTCATGATCTCATGGTTCATGAGTTTGAGCCCCACGTCAGGCTCTGTGCTGCCAGCTCTGAGCCTGGAACCTGCTTCACATTCTGTGTGTCCCTCTCTCTCTGCCCCTCCTCCGCTCATGCTCTCTCTCTCTCTCTCTCTCTCTCTCTCTTTCTCTCAAAAATAAATAAAGATTTCAAAAATTTTTTAAAAATTATTATTTCCAAATTTTGAGAAAGCAGGTCTCTATTTTACCCTCTATTAAATTCTAATGTGTGCAAGTTTACTTTTCTGGAAACATTCATTCCTGGTAAATATACGTCCCCCCTTTAGACATAACTTCAAACAAGGGAATGGGAGGGAAGATTACAGAAGGGTCAAAAAGGTCAGATGAAGGCAGAAGTGGGCTTTCTTCTCTCCACGTGGGAGGTACGCTTGTCCCTGGAGGGGCACCGGGACAGGGGCCCATGGCAGGACCAGGGCGGGAGCAGAGATTAAACCCTTGGCTAGAACACCACACACGAAAAGGAGGTCGTGAAGGTGTTGCTACTGGTGAGAGATGTGCTGATGCCACGACACTGTCTCCCCCGGCGCTTTGTCGCTTCCCCTCTGGAGGCTGGTGACGGCCTCTGGCATTTCCTGTCCTAGTTTCCATACGATATTCTTCAAATTCATTAAGTTACATTAGGGTGGGTCCGCAACTTGTTCCAGGCATAGGACAAATCGATAGAAGGATCCATCCGATGCCGCCACCGTCATAACCCAAGTTTGAGAGCGAGAGTGGACAGAGGCTGGAGAGTCTAGGGAGTCTGCTCCCCGGCACGGGCTGGGGCCTTCAGAAGACGCTTCATTCTCCCACTTTCTGGTATTAGTGGGTCGCACTGTCTGCTGGGGATCACCATGGAATAAATGGGTGTGCCCCAAATTCTGACACTGAAAATCTAGCTCCCGGTGTGATGGTGGGAGGAGGGGGACTCGGGGAGGCGGTTGGGTCACGAGGATGCAGAGCCTGTGATGGGATTAGCCCTCTCGTGATTCCTTCTTTCTCTCTCTCCCTTTCTCTCCAACACATGAGGCTCCCTCCAGATGGCCATCTGCCAGCCAGGAAGCGGGTTCTCCCCAACACTGGACCAGTCAGGCGCTGGTCTCAGACTCCCAGCCACCAGAACCGTGAGGAATCCACTTCTGTTGTTTGAGCCCCAAGTCTATAGCTGCAGCCCAAACTACGACAGACGCTTGTCGGAACAAAAATTGCAGACTTCCTTCTTCTCTGTAAGATGAGTTGGTAGTGATTCCACACACAGAATGACCGTAAGGAAAGCTCTCCAAGTTCTCGGAAGACCGGTCTTAAAATAACCACAGGCATTTTGCAATAATGAGGAATTTTCCTTTTTGATTTGAGTATGGACGGCACACAACGTCCCTCTGTGCAAAAAGGCTCAGATGACACGATTTGTAACTCATTTTTGGTTTGAGTTGGGGCAGGCAGAGAGATTTGGGAAAAGTAATGGACCAGCTGAACATTTTTTCCATTAAACCAAAGTAGATTCCTGATCACAGAGAAGCCAAAGACATTGAAGAAGGTGCTAGATTAGCAACAGAAGGATCTAGAAAACAAGAGGCTGGTTTTCATAGATGTTACCCGCTCCCTTAGAGCTAAATCGTCTGGAGCCCAACTCCCACACCTGCTGTGACATCCTCCCCCGAGCATCTCAGCCTAGACCATGCGGTGCCACCTTTTCCAGCACCAATGTGATGTGCTTCGATGGCTGGGACCCAGCCTCCATCGTGGCTGGAGGTCCCACAGCACCCCCCCCCACAGTGCTAGAGGTCCCACAGTCCGTCCCCCCCACCCCAGAGCTGGGGGTCCCAGAGCCCGCCCCCCCACCAAGAGCTGGAGGTCCCACAGCCCACCCTCCCCAGAGCTGGAGGTCCCACAATCCCTTCAGGGACACGCATGCCATTGCTCCTGAACTACAAGTCATCAGTCGCTATGCTGCCACAAGTATTTCCCAAGGATAATCCAGTTAAGTGTGGATTCCAAAATATTCTCACATGCTTTAGGCTTCTCAGATGCACAGCACAGAAGATTAGCCCATGACCACATTCTTAAATTCTTTTATTCCTGCAGAGTAAAGGGAGAGTCCCCCTTCACTTTCCAGATGGAAAAGGCCTTCCTGAAGTCTGGATTTGAACCTTGATCTGTGTCTTTCGCTGAAAACGAGATGGTTCCATTTCTTAGCCCCACCTGAGGCTGCACCGCCTCTAACCTTCGGTCGGCCGCCAGACGGGTGTCCTCTGTCCCCCTATCCCTCCTGCGCCTCATCCTTCCTGGTACAAAACTAGGTTCACGGGCCTTAGTAAGCCTTTCCCAAGACCTGGCTGCTTGTAGAATGAGCTTGCAAGCCTGGCTTCTGTGGGTCGGGGGGAGTGCCTGTGCAAATTCAGGGCAGAAGGGTACAGACTGGGAAGAAACAGAACTCAGCCTCGTAAATGTGCGCATCCACTTGGCTTGGTCAAGGGATTCATCCCGTCAGGCAGGTCCAGGGGGCTGGGAGCACTTGCACAAAATGGAAGGTCTTATGGGGAGGAGGGTGGGCAAGGAAGTTATTAGGTCACCTTTACTGAGGGGGAAGGGCAGGGGCCCCATTAACTGGGCTACCTTGTCTTCCTTCGGCGGGGATGGAGAAGGCCCGTGTGACCTTGACTTCCTTCGGCGGGGATGGAGAAGGCCCGTGTGACCTTGTCTTCCTTCGGCGGGGATGGAGAAGGCTCGTGTGGCCTTGTCTTCCTTCGGCGGGGATGGAGAAGGCCCGTGTGACCTTGACTTCCTTGGTGGGTAGGTGGGTGGGGATGGAGAATCCATCCTGTGTGATGGACAGAGGGACGGCCTCATTGGTGCTGATCAGAAAATTTCTGTCTGACCCATCAAGACTTCTGTTTTCAGGCGAGGCTGAAACTGCAGTCAGGTTAGGTTTGGAGGCCCAGTTTGGTGACTTGGCCTTGAAAGACCCCTTCCCCTTGTTTTGACCCCCTGTCATAATATGCTTAGCAATAGTAACGCCATTTGCAAGACAGCACCAAGAAGTTCAGGGGTCTTATCCTAAGTCCACCGTTTAGCTGCCAAACAGGATATCTGTGGTCAGCCACCTGGCCCTAAGATAGCCACCTGGCCCTAAGATGGGAATGGAAAGTACTGACTCCACCCGATGAACCCTAGAGATGAGCCTAGTCAGCCACCCATGTTTTTCCTCCTCATTCTGGGAAATCGCCCTCAGAAAAGAAAAAAAAAAAAAAAAAAAAAAACCATCCTCATTTAACTGGACCAATAAGACCCCGTAACTATGCTTCTCGCTTCTGTAACCGCGCTTCTGCCACTCCAACCCTATAAAAAGTCTCCCCAGCCCAACAAGAGGCGCGCAAGTCTTTGCTGAGACTTGACCGCCCCGGGTACCCGTGTACGAATAAACCTCTTGCTGTTTGCATCTGACTCGTGGTCTCGGTGTTCTGTGGGCACGGGGTCTCATCGCCGAGGAAGACCTAGTTCGGGGGTCTTTCAGCCTAAGTGACACCATGTGGGAAACAGGACCGATGGGAAAGTGTACTGAAGTCCTGATGAGACTTTTTTGGGGTGATGCTGGGGTTTGGATCCAATGGCCACTAAACGATTCTTGAGACGTCTTTGGTGCAAAAGAAGTGATTTTATTAAAGCACAGGCACAGGACCCGTGGGCATGAACTGCACTGAGTTTGCAGGACTCTTTACCTCAATACCCGGGGTTCATTGTCTCGCAGCTCGGAGGGAAGAGGGGACACAAGGAGCAGCAGAGAAGTTTATTAGAGTATCAGACCAGAAGAATCAAGGAAAGCTCTCTTTACCGAGAGGGGACAGGGGACGTTTGCAAGTGAAGGCCTGGCTATAGGGGAGGGTCCTAGTTTTACCAGGTTCTGGCCATCCCCCCACCCCCACGGCCTGTCCCTTCTCTGGTCCTACCCTTATTGGCTTGATAGCTCCAGGGCATGTCCATTCCTGATGGGCTTGACTCCATCCTGTGAGAGGTGGTCTGTGGCCACACCTAGGTCTTTCCTCAAATGCCTGAGGGAAACCAGAAGGGGAGTAGCTGGGGTCTGTTACATTCTTAAGAGAAGCCTTACGCCTGAGGGGGTTTGCTGTGGTCAGACGCTCCCAGCATTGTTCCAAAGTGTGTTTTTTCCACCCGGGGACCTCAGATCCTAACCTTTCCCTCTCTGTTTACTTTATCCTATCTTTTCTTATCATAAGGAGTCCCTGAGGAGAGACTGGTTACATACTATGGAGTCAGGGAGGGTCAAATCCAGGGGAAGTTTCCAGTGAGATTTTCATATGCTAAAGAAGACGCCCAGGATCCTGGAGGCCTAGCTATTGTCATGCTAAGGTGGTTTTCCCTCTAGCAAAGCTTCAGCAGTAAGACAGCACGGAGTTCTGGAGGAACCTTCTACTCTGCAGCCTTTAGTGTTTGTCGGTGGGCTGCAGGGTATAAGGAAATTGAGTTCCTTCTGCCATTTCTTTCTGCCTTTGTTCCCACCACTGGAGGGTGATGTTGGGGCTCCTGGAAACCGAGTCTATAGGTTCCTGGAGATTGGGCTGTTGATAAGATTGCCTCTTCCTTGTAATTTACCAAGACATTTGTAAACTGATAGAGACCCAGGCCCTGCAGGACTGTGATCTCTGTCAGTTGGCCACTTGTTTTCCGTCCTCTGCTTCGTCCTTGGTCACCAGGAGTGGCTGAGGAATGTCACACACATCCCACCTGGAGGGGGGCTGCTAGCCTGTGCTGGGCCCTCAGCCTGCCCTATGCTCCCTCATCACAAGGATCGTTTCGATCCGAATATTTTGAGAAACATCGGACCCAGGAGAAGCTCTACCCACAGAGCCGCGTTTCCCTTTTGCAGTGAACTTAACGATGATCGGGGAAATCTCCGTTTGTCTCCCTCTCCAAGCTGGGCGAGAAGGATGATTCTAAATTATCAGAGATTCTTTTTTTTTTTTTTTTTGTCTAATGTTTATTTATTTTTGAACGAGAGACAAAGCACAAGCCGAGGAGGGGTAGAGAGAGAGGGAGACACAGACTCCGAAGCAGGCTCCAGGCTCCGAGCCGTCAGCACAGAGCCCGGCGCGGGGCTCGAACCCTCCAACCGAAAGATCACGACCTGAGCCGAAGTCAGACACGCAGCCGACGGAGCCGCCCAGGCGCCCCAAATTCACCAGAGATTCTTACCCGTGCAGAATTCCCTGCGTGGCTCCTGTTATTTAAGGGGTACGTGTAACTTGCTTTTCTCCTGTTGCTCTGTCTCGTTGCCGCAGCCCCAGCCGAGAAATTGAAGGGCTGAGGGAACATCATTCTTTCTCCCCTATTATGGAAACAGGCTATGTGCTCGAACCCCAGAACAATCAGGGTGAGTGGCCACTCCGACGGCGAGTCCAGGAAAGCACTACTTAAGGAGACGCGGATAAATTCTGCTGGGTCGCTGGATCCTTGCCGCCGACGGTGGCCCGGGTGCCCAGAGCCACTGAGATGTCTCATCAGACAGTGAGGCGGGCAGCCGACCCAAGGGAGACGCTGGCTCTGACCTCTCCACGCGTGGGGCCTGGCTTCTACGCCCCCACCGGATGCTCCCGCATCCACAGCCCACGGTGCTTCCGGCTCCTGCCATTCCTTCTGGAACATTCCTCCAGTGACCGGGAAGGGAGGGGTGCAGAGCATTCCACCCAAACGCGGGAGGTCCACGCCAGCCAGCCCACCAGCTCCCGGCGTGGGGCGCAGGCGAGTGAAAGCACGAGGCCTGGTTCCCATCTCCCTCCGACCCGGCACTCCTGCGTTCGTCCTTGTTTGCATGTCGGAGTGAAAACCCTTGTCAGGGTCGCACAGGCCTCAGACCCAGCAGCTCGAGGGCCCAAGAGCCACCCCTGGAAGTGGGGTCAGGGCACCAGCAGCACCTTCCAGGCTCCCGTGGGGACACTTCCTTCCTCGCCGACTCCAAACACCAGGTGCACGTAGGAAGCCAGTTCTCTCATCCGTGGCCCCGTGGCAGGCTGCGTGGGGGGGGGGGGCGTGGACCTCCAGGCCTTTCTCTGTCTCCTGTGAGGACAGGCTGTCTTCCTGGGGCGCGGGGTAGCGGGGGGGGGGGATGGCAGGGAGGGAGTAATGACATTGGGTTCCTTCCAAAGGATCTGTCTTCGGGCACATGGAGGGGAGCAAGGAACAGCACCCCAAAACGGGCCATCTTGGCCTGTAGGCTGTTTTGAACTAAAGACGACCAAGACTCGACCGACTCAGGACGCCCGGTGCTGAGCGCGTGGGCCCAGGCGCCCCCCACACCGCCCGCCAGGCAGCGGCCACGTGCTGTCACTGTGGGCTACAAGGCCTCCCTGGTGTGGACGGCGGAGCGAGTCCAGACCAGGGACCTCACGAACGGAGGAGCCCGCGGGGACGTGGGCTGAGTGCCATGCTGCCCACGTGAGGAGCCACCCGGCCAAGCCGCACGCGCTCAGATGACAAGCAGGAAACTCGGCCACACGCCCGGCTGCCCTGACCTGAGTCTAAGCCGGCATATTCCGTCATCCGCCTCATTTTCGAAATTCAAATTAAAAAGAGCCTTTGGATGATCCGGTGTGAAGCATGGTGTCGTGCTCATCTGAATGTGGAGGCAGCTTGGCTGGGGTAAGGGCAGGGTGCGGGGGAGGGGGTCTCTTTGTCAAAAGGAGTGACCTGGACTTTGGAAAAACCCGCCCTGGACCCATTTGTCATGGAGTGACCTGGTTTTCTCAATAAAATGACGCACGTGTTCACAGTGGTGTCGTTTCGCCCGCAGTGGGGGTGTGCAGAGGGGCCTTGAAAGAAGGGGAGCACGTTTATCCAGAGATAAAACAGGGCCCGAGGCTGTGGTTCCTAAATAATCGTTCCAACAGAGCACAGTGGTAGTATGACTTTTCTGAGGCTGTCGGGACAAAGTGCCACAACTGGTTGGCTTAAAACAGCAAAAGTGTCTTCTCTCCCAATTCTGGAGGCGGGAGGTCTGAGACCCAGGCCGGCAGGCAGGGCAGTGCGCCCTCCACACCCCGAGGGCGGGTGCTTCCTGAGTCTCCCAGCTTCTGGGGCCTCCAGGTGCTCGAAGACTCGCCCACCCATCTCTGCCCCTCCGCCTCCACCCCTCCAAGTTCATCATCCCAGGTCCCCTTAGCCCTGTGTGTCTCTTCTTATTAGGCGGCCAGTCTCCGGGTGTCAGGGCCACCCCTGTGACCTTGTCTTGCCTTGATCATCTGCAAAGATCCTATTTCCCTGTAAGGTCGACTCACAGCTCCCAGGGTTAGGACTTCAACCTCTCTTTTGGGGGGACATGACTCAACATGATGAAAAGGAATGCCCATCCCTAATATGTATGGGGTCAATCTGTAGACTGGGGAGAAGAGCCTAAATTTATCAATCCTACAGTTTATTAAATGAAAAACTGGCTGGTAGTTTTGAAGGAATGCCTAACAATTGGAAGGATCTAGAGCTAGCTTAAATAAAGATTGACCTTTACCAGAATTGCCTTGGGTGGCTCAGTCGGTTAAGCATCAACTTTGGCTCAGGTCATGATCTCATGGTTCGTGGGCTTGAGCCCTGCGTCTGGCTCTGTGCCGACAGCTCAGAGCCTGGACCCTGCTTCGGATTCTGTGTCTCCTCCCTCTGCCCCTTCCTTGTTCATGCTTGTCTGTCTGTCTGTCTGTCTGTCTGTCTCTGTCTCTCAAAAATAAATAAACATTAAAAAACAAAAACAAAACAAGAACAGGCTAGACTCTGGCTGAGCCCCAACATACCCGGGCCAGCTGGTGGGGTGGCAGTGACCTTGTATTGGCTCGCCCTTGTGAAGCCGTGTGCCCATGTGGTCTATCCCCGTGGACCATTTTATGAACAGTTATGCCTCCCGTCAGCATTGCTGCAGCCTGGGCCCTCGAGACTCCTGCCCTCTCTAGGGTGCACTTCCATAAAAAGGGGCCACACACAGATCAAGGAACGTGCCAGCCGGAGTCTAAGCCCAGCCCCATGTTCTAAGAATTCTTGACCCTCTCCCAAAGGAAGGGCCGAGCAAGCAGTCCTAGGTTACCTGGTGGCTGTTGCAGGTGGGACCGGTGTGCTGGGGCTCGATGATGGGCTGGGAGGGGACACGTAAACCAGTCTCCATTTGTGTGCTTGCTCTGGGCCACACGGAGCGAGGGGTAGGCCTCCCCCAGGGCTGTCCCAGACCCTTGCACTGCAGGTGGGGGTCCACAAGACCATGCTCGTGGTTCAGCCATTTCCTAGGACCTAGCTGTGTCACACACAGCTAAGGTTCATTTCAGGGAAAAGACACACTGATTAAAAAAAAATTTTTTTTAATGTTTATTTATTTTTGAGAGAGAGACGGTGTGTGAGCAGGGGAGGAGCAGAGAGAGAGGGAGACACAGAATCCGAAGCAGGCTCCAGGCTCCGAGCTGTCAGCCCAGAGCCCCACGCGGGACTGGAACTCATGAACTATGAGATTGTGACCTGACCCAAAGTCGGACGCTCAACCGACTGAGCCACCCAGGCGCCCCGGAAAGGACAGGCGCCCCGGAAAGGACACACTGAAATCAGCAGCACGTAAAGGTGCGGGAGGCAGAGTCCAGGGAAGTCCAGCGGAAGAGCCCGCTCACGCCAGCCCATCCCCCACGCACAGCCAGGGCGCGGCTGTTCTCAGACCTGGAACAGCCCTCTGGGCCAAGGATGACCTCCCACGGCTGCTGGGTGACTTCGAACAACAGAAATGAATCCTCTCTCCGTTCCGGAGGACAGGAGTCCAAGATCAAGGTGTGGGCAGGGTCCCGCTCCCTCTGAAGGCTCCAGAGGTGGACCCTTCCTGCCTCTTCCAGCTGAGGTGTTACTGAGGTCACTGGGCTCCTGCGGTCAGTAGCTGCGCTGGGCCCCCCTCCCCCGGCCACAGGGCGCTTCTGGGCGTCTTTGTTCCCGACACTTTCCTCTTTTTATAAGAGCAGGAGGCTTCTCGCCCTGCTGGCCTCCAGCCTCACCCCAACAGCGTCTGCAGGACTCTATTCCCAAATAAGGTCACATCCTCAGGCAGCCATCCTAGGACTTGAACACGCCTCTTTTGGGGACACCGTGCAACCCCCACCAGCCTGCCAGGGTCCCCGTCCCAGGACAGCACCTGCCCAATGAAACTCCATGAATTCATTGAAGGTGCGACGTGTAGCCCCAGGGTTTGTTGGGTCCGAAATCACCAACGTTATGTCCTTACTGCTCTGACTACAGAGAGACGCTTAAATAAGCCACTGTGGAAATCCACAATAACTGACCTGGGAAATTGAAATGACACTGACCATCACTCTGACATCTTGTTTCTCGGATCAGAGTGACAAGAAAAAACAATAGAAAGCTTGAACCTCTGACTTACAAGGTGGGCATTACGTCTGAGGTTTGGAGGCCAGGCCATGAAGAAAAGCTAACTCTTGGCAAAAATTGCCTTGTATTGGGGCGCCTGGGTGGCGCAGTCGGTTAAGCGTCCGACTTCAGCCAGGTCACGATCTCTCGGTCCGTGAGTTCAAGCCCCGCATCGGGCTCTGGGCTGATGGCTCAGAGCCTGGAGCCAGTTTCCGATTCTGTGTCTCCCTCTCTCTCTGCCCCTCCCCCGTTCATGCTCTGTCTCTCTCTGTCCCAAAAATAAATAAACGTTGAAAAAAAAAATTTAAAAAAAAAAATTGCTTTGTATTAATGTCTTTGTTCCCATCATTTTCCATACAGTAGTTCAGATGGTATACTCTCAAAATACGCTCAGGCTCCAATCCACGTAGCTCCAGAGACACAATTATCAGGATGGAAAACAGGACGAGGCTGAGCCATCTGGTTAACGCACAGAGAGCTTTACGCTCACAACCCGTGTTTGCAGGGTCTGCCCGCGGGCCAGCCATTCTGGTTCCCAAATGTGACCGCAGCTCTGTGTGACCAGGGGGTGAGCCTGGGGTCCTGCCACGGAGGTAAGGCCAGATGGACAGCATCACCCTGCTTTCTCGCTGATCCCGCCAGACACAGGGACTTAAGTATTAAGTGCCTGTAACAGTGTTTATGTTTCTCTCCCACTGTGGTTTTCTTGCCTTGTGGAGTGGAGTGTGGTCTGGGGATGAAATCACGAAGTTTCCGTGTCACGATAACCACCGTGACCATAGAAGGCCATGTCCTCTGGAGCTCTAGGGGGCCCCAGGCCAACCAGTCTGGACCAGTGACTCATAGACTGGGAGTTCACGAATGTGAGCTCAGCCCACACACAGGGGACCTAGACTCCCCTCCAAAACCATCAGGAGTCTCTTCCCTTAGCCGGGAAGGAAGGAGTAACTCCTGAGAAAAGTCCAGGCTGGCAGAGGGGAGCACGGGCCCCGGTGACCCCTCCTGTTAGGACACCCACCCCATGACATGCTCAAACCTGGATCCTTTCTTCCTGGGCACGCAACTCCTGCCCCCGAATGGGGCTCCGGGTTCTGAAGGCCCCGTGTGTCCAAAGTCGGGCAGTTGATAGCCTCCAGAGGTGGATTCGGAAGCAGGTCTGTCTGGTACCAGGCGCCCTGCCTGTCTGGCTGGCTGGAGGGCTTCCCATAGGAAGACACTTCGACCCGGCCCTGGGCCTGGGCCTCAGGGCAGCCCCGGTCCCAGCCGGTCGGAAGGAAGGGGGCCCTTCAGGCAGAAAGGAGGCAAGAACCTCCCAGTTCTGACTCCAGGAGGGAGCTCAGACACAGTTCAGACACAGTCAGCGACTGTGCTACTTGGACAGAGGGACTCTTCTGAAGTCATGTTGATTTTACAAAGGAGCGCTCGAATTTTCTCATAAAATAGCCTCCTTCACTCCACAGCAGGCTGACGAGGCTGTTTACAGTGATCGTGGGCAGTGATTGTGTGCATTAGTCAACGGCCGCCCCGGCCCACACTATTGTTCCCGAAGTGATTAATTTATCCTAAAGGATTACGGGGCATTTCTGGCAAGGCCGAATGATGATTTCACCTCTGTTGGCTAACTGCTTGCTCAGCTCGGCATTGCACAGAACGCTTCTGGTCGGGGAGGCAGTGTTTTTGCCAAAATGGGAGGGGGACACCCACCAGATGCTCTCAGTCACTCCCGCGTGAGGGCTGCAAGAGCCGCCCCAAACCTGCTCCTCCTCCTGGAGACTTGCACTCTGCCGTGCTTTCCGAGGCCTCAATTTCCCAAAGCTTTCCACTTTGCCCTTGACAAGTCAAGGGTCACCTCTACAAGCAACCTCACGACCTAGTCGTGGAGGGAAGGGCTCTGTGAACTTCAGACCAAGTGACTTTCTGTGTCGTCAAAATGGTGAGGTGTTTGGGGTGATGGTGGGGTTTGTGTGGTCCAGAGCCAACGGCCAGAAAAGAGTTCTTGAAGACGTCTTTGGTGCAAAAAGGTGGTTTTATTAAAGCACAGGGACAGGACCCGTGGGCAGGAAGAGCCGCCCAGGGCACCGTGAGGAGAGACTGGTTACATACTTGGGAGTTGGGAGAGGTGAGCCCCCTCCCCCCAGGGAAGTTTCCAGTGAGGTTTTCAAATGCTGAAGAGGACTCCCAGGATCCTGGAGGCCTGGCTATTGTCAGGCTAAGGGGGTTTTCCCTCTAGTGAAGCATCAGGGTTGAGACGGTGGGGATTTGTGGAGAAACCTTTCACTCTGCCCCCTCTGGTGTTTGCCAATGGGCTGCCGGGTATACGGACATTGAGTTCCACCTACCATTTCCTTCTGCCTTTGTTCCCACGTCACTGCGGACGGTGATGTTGGGGCTCCAGGAGTCTATGGGTCTCTGGAGATGAGGCTGTTGATAAGATTGCCTTTTCTTGAGATTTACTAAGATATCTGTAAATAGACGGAGACTTGGGTCCTGCAGGACTGTGATCCCTATGGGTAACCCTTTGTTTTCCCCCTTCCCTCTGTTCTTGGGCAGCGAGGAGAGTCCAGGGACATCGTACACCCCACCTGGGGAGGGGGGGCGGTTCGGCCTGGCAGCCTGCCTTCGGCTCCCTCATCAGAAACTCTCCGTGTTGAGGGGTGAGTATTAAGTATCTTGGGTAGAGTCTGAACACGTGTTTACTAAACCCCCAAACACAAAGCAAGAATGAAGATGCCTGCCTGAAGGACCCTGGGGCAGGATCCTTGTCCCCCCCCCCCCCCCCAGAGGTGCCTTGGTTATTCATTTGCCGCACAGATATTTCCCAGGGGCTTAGTAGGGGCGCCGGCCACACCTTCTTACCCCACCCCTGCCTGTCTGTCCTGCCGGTGGGGACACGCGCTCAGGGTCCCTCCATGCCTGGCACGGCCTCTGCCTGTGCCGGGTGTTGAGTGTGCACACAGGTCGGGGCCCAAGGGGCAGGGACTTGCCCAGAGTGGACATGAAGCCCAGCCAGCACGACAGGAAGGAGCACAGAGCTGCGTGGGGACCTGCGGGCATGTGAGGTGGCCCCGGAGGGAGAGGGCTGTGGGCCTACAAGGGAAGAAATGAGGAAGGGTCACCTCATCTGGGAAGATGCCTCCATCCAGGCCCCCGCCTCTGGGGGGGGCAGGGGAAGCAGCCAGACCAGCAGAGTTAGAACCTCAGACCACAAACTGACACTGCCTGTTCTTTTTTTTTTTTTTAATTTTTTTTTCAACTTTTTTTTTTTTTTTTTTGGGGGGGGGACAGAGAGAGACAGAGCATGAACGGGGGAGGGGCAGAGAGAGAGGGAGACACAGAATCGGAAACAGGCTCCAGGCTCTGAGCCATCAGCCCAGAGCCCGACGCGAGGCTCAAACTCCCGGACCGCGAGATTGTGACCTGGCTGAAGTCGGACGCTTAACCGACTGCGCCACCCAGGCGCCCCTGACACTGCCTGTTCTTGCCTGGCAGGCAGGTCAGCCGGGCGTCAGGTGGCGGAGGGGCACTGGCGGGTCCCCACAGAGGGCAGTGGGCTCAGGAGGGAGGATGGGGTGAAGTCCCAGCTGTGGAGGTGACACAGGACGACTCCAGAGAGAAAGGCTGTGGTTCTGAGTTGCTGACAGCTCTCTGTTGTGCGGACGAGCCACAGAGCCCCCCCCCCACCCCCCATCCAGTGCTCGAGTACAGGTCTGTGTTTCCCCCAGATTGTGGGGTTCTCAGCGCACGGCACCCGCCCACGGGCTTCACAGTCACTCACTGCGTGAACCCGCTGCCCTCCGTTCTTCCGCAGGCCTGGTCCTCTAAGCCGAGGGTCACGGGGATCCCTGCAACTGCTGGGTGGGTGACAGGTCTGGCGCGGGTCACCCCATCCCTCCCCTGCCTTCCCAGGCCTGCGAGGGGTGGAGATGTGCAGGGGGCGGGCCCTCGTGCCCCCTGGCTTTTTCCCCTCCGCGTGTGCACGTGTGTCCTCCTGGGAGCCCGAGGCAGATGCACCAGTCACCGTGTGTACACAGGGGGGCTGGGTGGGTGCCCGCTGCTTGTGCCCGTGGTCATGGTCCTGGTCAGGAGGAGCACTACTCAGCAGGGACGCCTCTGCTGCCAGAGCCCTTCCCGCCAGCACAGGAAAGGCCCCATGATCGTTCAACTTACCCAAAGAGCCGTGTGGAGTGTATGTAAACATTCCTCAGGTAGAGAAGTGATGGGAATATGAACCACCAAAGAAAAGCTCTTTAAAAAACCTATTTATTTACTTTGAGAGAGAGGGAGAGAGAGAGAATGAGCGGGGGGGGGGGTCAGAGAGAGAGAGAGAGAGAGAGAGAGAGAGAATCCCAAGCAGGCTCCGAGTTGTCAGCACAGAGCCCAACACAGGGCTTGGTCCCATGACCATGAGATAATGACCTGAGCCGAAACCAAGACTTGGATGCTTAATGGACTGAGCCACCCAGACGCCCCCAAGAAAGGCTTTTTAAGATTTCTCTTTTCTTCCCCATGTTGGCAAGGCCTGGGGTGCTTGGGGCCATGCCAGAAGGATGGGGCCAGGGAGACACAGAAGAGGGGTCCTCCCCGGGCCACACAAGATTGTATCAAGTTCTGTGGCTAAACTCCGGACAGCAAGCCCCTTCCTGAGTCTCCCCTGGCCTCCCTGGTGGAGGCCACCCCTCGTCCTTGCACCCGAGCCCCTCACCCACGGCTTATGAGGAATACAAGCCCTCTGACATGACCACAGGCCCTTTGACGTGACCACGGGCCCTTTGACGTGACCTCAGAACCCAGGTCTTTCCTGGGAGCTCAGAATGTGACCGTGTCTGGAAGAAGGGTCCTTGTGGATGTAAATGGCCACATTAGAAGGAGGTGGTGGGGAGGGCTCCAAGCCAGTTTGGGCCTTGGAAGAGGAAAGGACCACGAGTGAGGAGACACTGGGGAGCACCATGTGAGGACCATATGGCAGAGGTCGGAGGGAGGTGTCTACACGGCAAGGAGCGCCAGGCCAACGGCAGTGCCCCGAAACTGGAGAGAGGCCTGGGGCAGATTGTGTCCGGGACCCTCGGCGAAGACCCCAGCTGCTGACACCCTGGTGGCGGACCTCTGCCCTCCAGGACTCAGGACGCCCGTCTGTGGTGCGGCACCCCCCCACCCTGCACAGCACTGCTTGCTGGGTGGAGTCCCCTGCCTGTGGGGGGCCGACGGGGGCTGGGCGCACAGGCACCTGCAGCAGACAGGCTCACAGAGGAATTTGCAGGAGGAGCTGAGAGCCTTGGAGAGGGAGGCCTTCCCCTCGGGCACAGCCAGGTTCTGCGAGGGGCTGACTCATCGTCTGGGAATGGCCCCACGGCTGGCCTCCTAGCCTTCCAGACTCCGGGGCCCACGCAGACCCCGGGCAGCTTCCCGGGCGGGCGGCCCACTGTGTTTGTGGAAGACGCCTGCGTGTGGGCGTCTCCTATGGCTTGTCCCTTGGTCCTCACCCCTACCTGGTCTCAGGTCACAGGTGTGGAAACTGAGGCCCAGAGAGGGGAAGAAAGTCACCAGGAGCGTGAGGCTGCCTCCCGGTTCTGGCTCCAAAGCCCGTGTTCTTTCCTGTGTAAATCGTGGAGAGTTTCCGCGTGGCAGGGAGGTGGGCATGGAGGCAGATGACGCACCGCACTGCGACGAGGCAGCGCGAAGTGCAAACTGCCCACCTTGGGGGGACCCTGCGGGCAAGAGGGGTGAGGTGCACCCCCAGGGTGGGGCCTCTCACCAGAGCCCGCGGACGAGGCAGGGCTCTCAGGAGTGGGGGCAGCCGGCCGAGCAGGGGAGAGGCTGGCCGGCGGCCCAGGGAGCTCTGGGCCTGTGGCTGTGTGTGTGGGGGGGCACAGTTTACCCCAACTTCCGGGCCCCAGGCAGCGCCCCAGAGAATAGGGGGGAGCTGGGGTGGGGCACCGCAGCCCAGCGAAGGTCTCGGCGGGTCCCCAGCAGTGTCCGTCGCAAGACAGGCAGCTCGCGTTGGTGCCTGGCACAATGTGGACCTGGACCGGCACCGTGCTGCCCTCTCCATCTTTCCGTTGAGCGGCGGTCCTCGACCAGTAACCTAAATTCTCCAGGCACTGGCTACGGGGCTTGACAAGGCCTGCCACAGGGAGCGGGGTGGGGGTGGGGGTGGGGGTGGGTGGGGCTTGTATCCCGTGCCCCCTGGGGCCACCCTGAGGCTCCGGAAAAAGACTTAGTCGGCAGAAAACCGGGTTGAGGTTAAGACAGAATTTCTTCACTCCTTAATCTCTGCTTCTTTGTGTGGCTATCAAAGCAACTAAAGATTGTCAATTAGCAGAGAGATGACAGGATCGGGGGCAGATGATAAGATCTGCAAAGTGGTCGTCGAAGGAAAATGGGAGTATTTCCTCTGGGTCCTTAGCGACGGAGACCTTCAGCGGCTTTGCAGCCCTCCGGGGGAAGGCCAGGAACCTGGAGGTGTGAGGCTTCCCTGGGCCTCTAGAGGGCAGGAGCAGGGAAGCATGAACAACAGGCAAGTGAGGTGAATTGAGCTCGATAGAAGGAGCTTCATTGCAAAAATGTGAGTTCTTCGTGGACAGATGATCACACCGGCTTCCCCCCTGCACCTCCTCGTTCAGCATCCTGCAAATGGCCGTGTGTCAGGGGTCTCCAGAGAAGCAGCACAAGAGGATGATGGAAGGAATGAAGGAAGGGAGGAGGGAGGAAGGATGGAGGGATGGATAGATGGGTTTTAAGGAACTGGCCCATGTGACTGTGGGGACCAGCAATCCCTTTGTGTGCAGGGCAGCCCAACAGACTGGAAACTCAGGCAGGGGTTGACGCTGCGGTTTTGAGGCAGAAGTTATTCTCTGGGAAACCCCAATTTTTATGCTTAAGACCGTAAACTGATTGGGTGAGGCCCACCCACACTGTGGAGGCCATCGTTACCTAAAGTCAGCAGGCTGCACACATCCACCCGTGCTTGTCTCATCTGCAAACCCCTGCAGCACCACACCTGGGTCAGAGCTGGGCCCAAGCTCTGTGTGCCAGTAGCCCAGCCAGATGGACACGGGACAGGGCCCCCGCGGCTGGTGTAGACATTGCTGTCGAGCCGAGAAGAGAAGGCAACACTGTGTTTTGCTCAGAGATGCCCCCGCCTCCTGGGCGTGGCAGTGGGTGAAAGGTGTCTTGTGAAATGTGGCCTTTGCCCACTTAAATCAGATGTTTGGACAGGAAGTGGCGGGGTCAGAGCTGCGACCTCTTCTCTGTCCACTGCGGGGAAGAAGGCCAGGCAGACTCAGCAGGAGGGTGCCCGGGAGGGGGCCTCCGTGCTGAGCCAGGGGCTGGGGGTGGTCACGGAAAGCCAGGTCAGGGAAAGCACGGGGTCTCTGGCAGTGACGCGCAGTGCGGTTCACGACTCCATCCTGCAGGGTGAGGACCAGGGTAGGGGCAGCTCCAGGTTGAAGTTATGAGAAGGTGGTTTGGAGCAGCAGACCAGTGATTTGGGAGACAAAGTGCGTTTTCCAGGGAGAGGAATGTTTCGTGTTTCTGACGTGATCGTGCTGAAATTCTCATGGGGCATTCAGGCGGGGACACTCGGACGGCATGTGGAGAAGCGTGTGGAGTCCAGGAGCACGCAGTGGGGAAGCTTTGTGCTTGGTTAGTGCGCAGGCCCCTGGGGTGGCTTGCTGGGTCCCGAGGCGGCCAGGAAGGCTGTACCTCAATGACCGGCGTGCAAGCCTCCAGAAGGACCTGAGCCAGACCTCAGCCAAGCTGCCACCAGGTGGGGACCCTGGGAGGTGTGTGCTAACCCGTCACCAGGAAAGTGCCCGGCCACTAGGCAGCCTCACCCCACGTGCCCTCAGGCACACCTGGGGTAGACTGCCACCAGGTCACACAGTGGGCACATCCCAGACCTGGGCTGTGCTCTGACACTGGCACTTGGGCATGGTCCTTACCTGTAAAATGCAGGAATTGGGTTTTTGTGAGAATCAGTGGATCACACGTGCAGTGCTAGAACAAAAGTGCGGATGCGTGTGTGTGTGACTCAGTCTCTCCTCCTTCCCCTCCTTCCCACAGCTCCCCCTGTGTCTCCTGGTGGTTCCACTCATGTCCCACTGGGGTGGGCCCGAGGGTTTCCTGGGGATGTGTCCACCAGGGAGGGACCTGCAAGGGCACTGAGCGACATCCTGGCCCAGCACTGAACCCAGGACCCTACACAGATGTCCTCTGTGCTCGGAACAATGCCCTGGGGGCAGCAGCGGCAGAAAGAGGGCCGCGGGGTCACAGGCAGGTGCCCGTCTGCCTGGTTCCAATCCTGCTGCAGCGTGTGTGTGTTTAGAGGAGGGGGGTGCAGATTGAGAGAGAGAGAGAGAGGCTGGGAGGGTAGGAGGAGAAGAGATAGAAAGGTAGGGAGGGGGAGAAAGAGAGACAGAAAGAGAAGAGAGAAAGGGGGAGAGAGAGAGAGAGAGAGAGAGAGAGAGAGAGAGAGAGAGAGAGGAAGAGGCCTCGTGGAACTGGGTCCGGAGCAGAGCGAGCACGCTCACACCGCTCTCACACAACACGAGCGGCAAACGCGGCTCGGGGCGGTGGCCCAGGCCGCAGCTCCCGCGCGCAGACCCGGACTTGGCCCCGGGGGGCCCCCAGGCGGAGAGCGGGGCGCCGCGGCCGCACGCCCGGCCCCGCCCCGGCCCTCGGGGCGGGTGCGGTGGGAGGAGCCGCGCGCATGTGCACAGCTGGCGCCCCCCCGCCCCCCGCGCACCGCTGGGATGTGGGCCGCGCGGGCGGGCGCAGTCCGGAGCCCGCAGGGTCGCGCCGGGCCCTCCCGGTCGTCTCGCGTCCCTGAGCGCCGCGCGCCCAGGGCGATGGCCGTGCGCCCCGCGGGCCCCGCGGGCCCCGCGCGCCGCTGCCTGCTGGCGCTCGTGCTGTGCTGCGGCTGGGGGGCGCTGGCCACGGGGACCCCGAAGCCGGGCGCCGGCTGCCCGAGCCGCTGCCTGTGCTTCCGCAGCACCGTGCGCTGCATGCATCTGCTGCTGGAGGCCGTGCCCGCCGTGGCGCCGCAGACCTCCATCCTGTGAGTGCCGCGGGGGCGGCGGGGAGCCCGAGGGCGCGGACAGGCGGGAGGGCGGGGGGCGGCGGGGAGCCCGAGGGCGCGGGCGGGCGCGGGCCTTTGTCCGCCTGGGCCGGGGCGCGCGGCCTCCGGAGCCTCCTTTGTTAGCCGGCGGCTTGGAATCCCCGGCTGGTCGGGGGCGGGGGGGGGCGGGCTGTGGGGGCAGCCCCGGGAGAGTCCCGCTCGCCGCCCCCGCAGGCCCCTCCCTGCCCGCTCGCGTCCCCCCTCGGTGCCCCCTTCTCGCAGCTCCCGCCGCTCCCGGTCCCCACCCTGCCCGGGCGCACCGTATCCCCCCGCCCTCCTCCCCGTCGTCTCTTCCACGCCGCCCCCTCCCCGGTTCCCTCTCCTGTCGGTGTTCCTCCTCCGCGCCCCCTTCTCTTCTGCGGCGGGGGTCGGACCCCGCCTGCCCAAGCGCGGTGCGCCCCCGCGCGCTTCCCCCTCCTGCAGGACCGCGGTCCCCTCGTCCCCTCTTTGGGTCCCCAGAGTTCCGCAGCACCGCCTCCTGGTCCCCGCATACGCCGGGCGCCTAGAACCTCCCGCCCGGGTACCCCCGGCTCGCGGGGGCGCCCGTTTCCTCTGGCTCTCCCTGTGCTCAGCGAGCCCCGTGGCCAGCTCGGGGGTAGACGGAGGGGGCCGAGCGCATTTCCGCCCGGGCGCGCCGCTCGCGGGGGTGCCACACTCGCCGCCGCTCGGCGCTCCAGTGGGTACAGGGCGCCCCGCACTTGGCCTCTGCGCGCGCAGACCCCTGGGCCGGCCTCGCCTTCCCTGGAGTGTCCCCTCCGCGGAGGCCGTGCGGAGGCGACCTGCGCCCGCGGCCCCGGCCTGGCGCGCTCAGAGTTGGCCTCGGGCCTCGAGGTTTCCGGATGCGTCCCGGATTAGAAGCTCTCCAAATCTGTAAAGGCAGGCATGCGTTTTAGGCGCCGACTGTGTCCGCGGCCTACAGCTGCCCTTCTGGATGCCAAAAATAGTTTCCACTTTTCTTGGCTGAGCCCAACTCCTTTGGCACCGCCCAAGGGCCTGCAGAAGTTGTAAAATCTCAAGTGAGCTCTAGGAAGTGGGCGCTCAGCCTTGGGACTTTTAACCCGAGTCCGTGGCAGACCACCTCTCCCGGCCGCTGACTCTGCAACGCAGCTTGCTCCGGGTCTTTGGCGGGAGTCACCCTCCGCCAGCTGTCCCTCTCAGAGAGATCGGCCTTCCTTCCAGAGGACGCCCGGTAGGGCACCACACTGTAAGCTAACAGACTCGATGGCGGGCACAGTGAAGGCTTTCTGGATATGGATAATTTCTTCACTGAGTCACTGGAAGAAACTTGGACCCGAAACCACTTTTCACATCTGGCCAGTACTGTGCTTTGTCTCCAAGTCTTAATTGCTTTTTAAAAAGAACAGCATTAAACATTTTTTTAGAAAATGTTTATTTAACTTTGAGAGAGAGAGAGAGACAGAAACAGAGCACTAGCGGGGGAGGGGCAGAGAGGGGGGAGACACAGAATCTGAAGCAGGCTTCAGGCTTAGAGCGGTCAGCCCAGAGCCCGACGCGGGGCTCGAACTCACAGACCGAGAGATCATGACCTGAGCCGAAGTTGGACGCTAAACCGATTGAGCCACCCAGGCGCCCCAAAAAAGAACAGTATCTTAGAATATGAGCGTTGTGGAACAGAAATGCAGTCTTCCGGCTTACTGTTCATGGCAAGATTCTCCACAGAGGTTTAAGAGTGTTTGACAAATAGCCGATGGTAGGCCTGGAATGTGACATTATAGTTAACACTTGAAAGATTTCCAGAAAACGTTCTTTTGCGTAAACTTTACCTTATATTTTCACGGCTCTTTGTAGTTTCGAAATGCCCGTGCTTGGTCTGCTGGATTCTGTGAGGCAGGCAGAACGGACACTCTGCTGACCAAATCCCCTCCAGAAGGAAGCAGACTTTCACAGATTCGTGCTGTTTCACAGCTCTGCAGACCCAGGCCCGGGAAGAGGGCACTTGCCTGGGCTGGAGATGCTGGGAGGAGGGCCGAGCTGACTCCTGCGGTGACACATTCCAGCAGGGGACCCTGTGTGGGTCACTGGGCCCTGGACCGAGGTCGTGGGAGCAGGGCAACAAATGGTGAGGGAGGAGGCTTTGGGAGACAGGATACGGTCCAGAAGGCGTGCACCCTGTGGAGGAGGAGGAAGGCCAGGTCTGAGGTGCCAGGCTCGCTCGGGCTCTGGTAGGTGCCATCACATGACAAGCTCCGCTCATGCAGAAATATTTAATTTTCCTTTGTGGCTTTTCTCCCAGCTCTCTGCTCTCATGCATCACTATTTTTTTTTTCCTATTTTAAAAATATTTCGTAGAAATTGGGCACTAAAAATATGAAGATAAAGATAGAACCTGGCTTCAAGGTTAGTTGGACCACGTGACCCCACATCAGCCCTTTACTTTTAAGACGCCCCGCACCCCCTCAAAAAGAAGGATTGACTCAGAATCCCCGAACTCTGACATCTCCTGAAGTGCTCCCGGAGTGTGTTCAAACCCGGCAGAGACTGGGTTGTTTAGATTCGTGGTCAGGGCTTCAAAAATAACGGTCTGTGACCACCCTGTGATTCAGGTTTGGGTTGAGCCCAGCTCATGCCCACTGGAAGTATCTGGCGTGTTCTAGAGTGAGCCGTACTGGCCCCCTGTGGTCTGGAGCCTCCAGCTCCGGTCTGCGGGCTCCAGTCTGTGGTTTGTGGCTCTGGTCTGGGGCTCCGGTCTGGGCTGTGCTCTGGGGCTCTGGTCTGGGGCTCCGGTCTGGGGCTCCGGTCTGGGGTTCCAGTTTCCCGCTCCGGTTTCCCTGCTCTGCTCCGTCTCTGTGCTTCTCCAGACGTGGTCCCGGGCAGCCTCATCAAGCCCCCTCTCTACTGGTCTACTGGTGCTGTTGTGCAGTTCAGCCTGGGAGTGTTTGTAGAAGTTCCTGCTCCAGTTTTGAATGTTCTAGTCTGTTCACCACAGGAGAAGCTTGTCCCCACGGTAATTAAAAAGCGAGGACTAAAACAGTGTGACATCTCTGCCCTTCTGGCCCTCCTCTCAACACGGCCTCTTTGTCCGCACTGGGCTTCTGGCCTCGGGCAGACGGGCCCTCCACCCTCCGCACCCTCCCCCAACCTCTTTCTTTCCCTGTGGCCTCCATTGTGAGCTCATGGGAATCTACTCCCAAACTGATGGCCATCAGACAGCCCAGGCCACGCCAGACAGCTGTCCATGTGACAGGAAGCCCGGGGACGCAGCCCGGTCCCAGAGTAGGTAGGGGCTCTGCCCACCAGGCTGCTGTTCTGCCCCCTCTGTTTCCCGATCGGACTGTGTTTTGCGGTCTGTGCCCGCGTGCAGTTCCACCTCGGGGAACACCTGGTCCTGTGGCGCGCTGGAGGGGGTGCTGCTCAGTGCGGGCAGCACTGTGGACCTGGGGTGCAGCCAGTGTGCCCTGCAGCGGCCCTGGGGTTCCCGCCTCATGGGTGGGGTCCCCAGCCATCCTCAGGCCCCTCTGGGGATGGTGATGCCCACTGGCTGTCTGTCATGTCTCACGCTGTCTCTGCCCCTGGGTCACCAGCCTCCCTTGCAGCTTCCCAGGCCTGGCTGTAGGGAGATTATATTTCCCGCCAAGTCCCCCTGGCACAGTGATGGGGTCTCGCTCACGGGGGCTGCGGAGAAACGTGTCCGAGGTGGGGGTGGGCAGTGCACCGCCCTCCAACTGGGCTCTCCTCTCAGCACTTCTGTGCCGTCCCTCTGGCTCACGGGAAGCCCCTCAGTCCTGACCGTGCCCTCTGGGGACACCCTGGGCTCCTGGGGAGGCTGACCTAAAGGTTACCGGGTCCATCCAGGTGGAGGCGGCCAGGTGGCTCCGCTGGGCTTTGCAGGACGCTGGGGGGTGCTGGAGCCTTTGGCTTACTTACGATTTCTGATTTTCCTTTGAAGTTCCCAGTTATGAGGAAGTCAGAGTCTTTAGCTCAAAGGTACTTGAAAAGCACCACAAGAATATTTCTAAAATATTCAGGCAGTGGAAATCTATCTTCCCGCGAGGGTGATGGGCCAGTGTCCCCCCATGCTCGCTGCTTCTCGGGTCCGTGCCGACGGGCGGCTGCTGGCGGTCAGCCTGGAGAGCGGCAGGAGAGGACGCTCAGAACAGGCTCCGGGAGGGACCTTCCCTGGAAGAGCTGTGACTGAGACATTTGTCACCGGGTACTGGGGCTCTGTGTGTGTGTGGCCACAGCCCCAGCCCCACCCTCGAAAGCTTGTGTTTGGAGGCCGTGTGACCAGGTGGCCCTCTTGGAAACTCAGAGCAGCTTAGCTGGGCTTCAGGAGTTTGGAGAACTAGCTTCCTCCCGTGTGTTTTGAGCTCGTCAGTCCCTGCACCTCTGAATCCAGGAGGCGGTTCTGACTCGGCCTGGCTTCCTTCTCTGCCCGTCCCGTGACTCGGTTTCTCTCTGTAGAGGCGACTGTAGGCTTCCCTCGCGACGGCCTGGGCACAGCACGGGCAGCCCTTTGTTCGAGCTCTGGGAATTCTTCTGGAGCTCCGCACTGGCCAGACCAGCCTCTGGAGCCCCGAGGAGTCTGTTCTGCCTGAGCCGTGGGCTGGAAGCGGGCGAGGGCGCGTGGCCTGGAGGGAAGAAGCGAGTGCCGGGCAGACAGACAGGTGTCCCCTGCAGTGATGAAAGGTTCAACGTTGCAAAGGTCAGCAGAAACGGAGACAGTTCCAGTCTCCGGAACTTTCTCCCCATCAGTTGGAAAACCAGTAGAAGTCCGGCCTGCATTCACTGGGCTGATGCCCGTCGGCTCAGTAGGAGTTTTTTGTCTCTGACTGGAGACACCACAGCAGGGTGGAAACTGGAGTAGATCCCAGCAGGGCTGTGGCCGAGCCCTGAGCTCTGCAGTCAGAACCCAGGGCTGGGAGGCAGGGGCCTGGTCCCCCCCCGCCCCGTCTCCGCGTGCTGTGTGCACTTGGAGAAGCCCTGTGCTCTCTGAATGTCAGCGCCTAGCGAGGAAGGTCTCCTGAGTGCGGCGTCCGAATGTACTCAGAATTTTAATCGTGACCGTTTCCATATGTGTTAGGGGCCACGTGAGAAAGTAGGAGACGATGCAGTTGATTTAAAAATGCGTTTTTTGGTGAATGCAATTTAAAAGCAGTTAAGCCTTCCCGAATTTGATGCCTCAGCAACCCGCTGGGACACTGCTGGTGGCTCCTCTCCCTGTGCGGGGCAGTGGCTCCTGCAGCAGGTGGGCCTCCGTGTGCTCATGGGCCCCTGCGTGCTGGGCCCGTGTGCTCATGGGTTCCTGCGTGCTGGGCTCTTGCATGCTGGGCCCCTGAATGGTCATGGGCCCCTGTGTGCTGCATACACGATTTGCGCAGACCGGGCGTCCCTGCCGCGGGTAAGTGGGTGCTCTGTTGGCATGAGGGATAATCTCGTCGATAGATTTAAAATCTAAGTTGATCGTTTCAATGACTTACCCATTGTCTTGAAGTTAATTTTGCACATGTCCACCAAGAACCTCATGGGTAAATCCTCAGACGTGGCAACGAAATGATGTCGCAGGATCCATCACAAAGCAACAAGATAACTCATGCGGTGTAACCGGAACCTGGCAAGAAAGTCGGGAAGGAACGTGTTCGCCGCTTCACGGGTTCCTCTGGGCGTCCCCTTTTCCTGGTGCCCACTTCGCTAATTTCTTGGCTCGTTTCTTTGTTCTGGAAACCGTTTTCTCAACATTGCCCTGGGGAACAGAGCTTCACCTGGCGATGATCCACACCCCTCCGTGTGTCCCAGGGCACTGTGGCCCGGTTAGAGTGGTTTGTTCCAGACCTCCGTGCCCAGAGGACACTCGGCTCACCGAGGATAGGGAGCCAGCATCTCCTTCCAGTCTGGAGGCCCAGCCCAGGGCGGTGGACGAGGTTCACGGGGAGAAGGCTGCTTCCGAGTCCACCCCTGGGCGGGAACGGGCTCGGGTCTCCCCAGACCACAGAACTCGCTGGGATCATCCCGGGTCTGCTCTATAGTAGGGCCTGAAGCACATGCTGAACCAGCGATAATGTTCCTTTTTTGACTTTTGGGCGAATTTTCACATAAGGAAAAAAAAGCCTTATTGAGACACAATTGACATTTAGAAAGGTGCTCATGTTGAAGGTGGTAAGTTTGACATCTGTCCCTGCCTGTGAAGCCCTCACCACGGTCAGGGTAAGGGCCCTCCCTCCCCTCGCCCGCGAGACCCCTCTCGCCCCATCCTGCCCCACTGAGGTGACCGGGTCTGTGTTCGCACGCGAGATGTTGGTCTTTGTCCCGGTTCCTGGAATGTCTTGGTCTGATTTGGACACTTCGGGTCAGCCCTGCCCCCTGGGATGAGTTCAGGAGCATTCCTGCCCTTTCCACGTTTTGGGTGAGCATGGGGAGAACTGCTTATATTACAGTCTTTTCTTAAATGTTTGGCAGGACTTCCTGCGGAAGCTTCCCTTCTTCGCGGGAAGGTGAGCTTACAGTGAGTCCCGATCGGTCAAGGCAGCATTTTCTTCCCGAATGAGCACGGGTAGACGGTGTCCCCAAGGCGCTTGCCCTCCTAAAGTTGTTCCTTTTCGCCCCTTAACATCTGCGGGGCCGTTCGTGATGCCACTCCTCTGGCTTCTGGTGACAAATGCTGTTACCTGACTAGTCTGCAGGACACTCATCCGTTTTCCTGACCTTCGCAAAAACCTACCTTTTGGCTTCATTGGGTTTTCTCCTTTTTTCTGGTTTTTGTTTTGTTAATTTCCTTTCTTCTACTTCGGATTCCACTGGCCCTTGCACACCCAGCCGAGTGCTCGATGCCGAGTGGATCCCTGGGGTTTTCCTGCTCCCCCTGGTGCATTCTTCTCCGCACACTGCCCTGAGTCAGCTGCCTCGGTCTCCCCAGAGGCACAGCATCATCCCCTCCTGTAGGGCGTGACCTTTGGGGTGCTTGTATGGTCTCAGGGATCATGTCCTTTGTTGACCCACATGTACGGTCCTCGCAATACTTGCTTTGTGTCTTTTGTGGGCTTTTAGGTCGCTTCAGACAGGAGAGCAAGTCCGGTCCCTCAAAAGTGTAATTTCCCCACTCGCTTTTGTTTCTAATTTGAAAAAAATTTAAGTTATTCTGCAACAAAGTGTATTTAAAAAGTAAGTAACAGTTGGGGTGCCTGGGTGGCTCAGTCGGTGAAGTGTCCGACTTCGGCTCAGGTCATGATCTCACGGTTCCTGAGTTTGGGCCCCGCGTCGGGCTCGGTGCCCACAGCTCGGAGCCTGGAGCCTGCTTCAGATTCTGTGTCTCCCTCTCTCTGCCGCTCGTGCTGTCTCTCAAAAATGCGTAAACATAAAACAAAATTAAAGAAAAAAGTGACAATTAGAAGAAGCAAGCAGCCACTGGCTTCACATGCCTAAGTCTAGATTGAAAAAGAATTAAAAACTATGCCACCCTGCTGTTCCCCCTTTGCCTTTGGAATGCTGTTGTATCAGCTTGGTCGCAAAGTCTAGGTGGATTGAAACGACGTGAGTTTTTACCTGACCCACAGGGGCGCGGTGGCGATGGCCCTGGTTGGGCAGCCGTCCTCGGGGTTCTGCTCTGAGCCAGGGGCCGGCACACCGTGGCCACGGCCAGCGCGATCGCTGCCCGCCTTGTAGACTGATCTGTACGAGTGTGTGCCGGGCCCCCTCGGCTGTTTTATCTACAGCGGCTTTCCAGTTCCAAAGGCAGAGTTGCGTAGCTGTGAGAAGCCAAAATAGTTACAATCTGGCCCTTTACCAAATGTTTGCTGTCAGAGCGACTCGGGGACCCGGGCTCTGGCCATGCACTGCTGCCCTTAGACCCTGCCCTCCACGCTGTCCTGGAGGCACAGAGGTGAGCGGACGCTGAGGGGGAGGTTCTATGCCCTGGGCCGCCGCAGGTGACACACTGCTTGCGCTCACGTGCTGTCTCCCGCCCCGCCCACGGAACGTCACTTAGTGCGCCCCCAGGAAGTGCCATGCATTTCAGGCATCTCGAGTTTCTGCACCGTTGTGGGGGACACTGGTGCCTGATGACCGTGCCCCGAGTCGGGCCCCTCTTCCCGTCCCGTCCGCCACAGGCACTGCCATTCAGGGCATAGAGCAGCTCTGAGCTCCGGGCCCCTTGTGACACAGGTCAGCTGGATGGCAGGACGCTGCTGGCCATGTTTCTCAGTGTGGTGTGACCTAACGGGGGCCTCACCCCCAGCCCTGTTCACTTTGCTCCAGCTGTGGGCTTAGAAAATACCATCACAGGTAAACGGAGGCTAACAACTTGCTCCTTCTCCTTCCAGCAAAAGAATTTTGTTGTCTGGGGTTAAAGGCAGTGTATTTATCCCCCGTAGAGAGTCTCTGGGTGCGGTTATCTTCAGTAGGTGGAGGATAGTTCAGGGATTGTAACTCCTGGATCAAAGCCACATTTCTCCTAAGCCAGTTGCTTAACCAAAGGCTTCTCGGAGGGCTGACGGATTTGGGCTGGTGTCTGTCCTAGGTGATCAGAGATAACGTGGAGGTGATGGGAGGCAGAGGGAGAAAAACCAGGAGGAAACAGTGCTCAGCTTGGATCGTCAGCTTCTGGAACCAGAATCTGCTGTTTTTGAGGTTCGGGATGGAAACCGTGCCTGTCCAGCTGCCCGCGTGTGGGGCACACTTGGCCTGCGCCTGTCTGCGGGGCACTGGCTCTTCCTGTTTGCTTCCCGAGATTCTGACGTTGTGCACAAGTCTGTACGGTCCTTGGACGTTTGCCCCGAGGCCTTCTGTCTCGGGCCCTCAGTTGCTCACCTCTCGTACGCACTCGGCCAGTTGCACGTGTGCCCAGGGGCCTTCCTGCTGAAGGAAGGCTGAGCCTTCGGGGAGGAAGCTGCAAAACTGCTCTCTCACCCACGCATCACACTGTCCAGTTTATCTTTCTTACGGTGTTTTGAAAGTATTTCGTGCAAGCTGTACGTGTTCATAACAAAAATGTGAAAATACAGAGGGACCGAACAAAACAAATAACTTGCATTCCTATCGTCGGAGGAAGTCTTACGGGATTGGGCTTGCCTGTCAGATGCACGTGTGCCCATTCACGTGTGTGTACGTACGGACACGGCGATGCTGCTACGTCTGTTTTCCTGTATCCTCTTCTCTGTCTCTGTCTCCGTCATCTGTGCGCCTGCAGTATTCCATTCGTATCTTTGGCCAGTCTTCCACACACCTATCTGTATCATCTGCTTCCCCATCATCCGTCCATCCGTCTGCCCGCCTGTCTGTCTGCCTGTCTGAATGTCCGCCCACCCACCCATCTGCCCATTCATCGATCCATCCGTCCATCCACCCTTCTATCATCTGTAAAAATTGAGGCACAATTTGTGTCCTTCTCTGTAGTGCACATCACAGCACATTGTGCCGCTGTGTCTGTGTGATAATTAAAGGTCTGCACTATCTTTGCGAATGGCCATGTAGCATTTCTTTGCTCAGAATCACCAGATTTATTGACCTCCATTTTTATGGGTCATTTCTTTGTGTCCACGCTTCTGCTATTTTAAACAGTACCCTCTCAATGCCATTGTGTGTGTATTTTGGTTACTTCCGAGCACGTTTTTGTAATCTGCAACATCTTGTTCTGCACCGAGAATTCTGGTCAACACATTGTGGGCTTTTCTAGGTCTGTTTCCTTCCTGGACACAGTCGGTGTTTTCCTGAGGACAGGCGTCCTCCGTTGGCTGAGCGTCCGTCCCGGTGACAGAACTAGTCCCGTCAGGCCAAGGGGAGTCTCGGGACAGGCATCCTCTGTCCCCTGAGCGTCAGTCCCTTCCCGCTGAGAGAACTAGTCCCTTCGGGGCCGTTTCTCGTTGTTCTCGGGCAGGACAGCGCACGGGGCATCCCTCGGATGCCTGGACCCTGGAAACGTGGTGTGTGTACCTGTTTCCTCACTCGGTAAGGACACCCTCGTCCTTATGATTTGCCTTCTCTCTGAAGACTTTCATTTGCGTTTGTCCTGAGAACCCAGGCAATCACCTGATCCATGTGTCGCCTGGGCCTGTTTTATTTCGGACCCTTAGGGCTTCCGCTGGAGGCCAGATGTTCCTGGCTTGGTCTGTGCTCGTGGTTGGCCGTCTGTCTTGGAGCGGCAGTCGCACTGACACCCCGGAACCTGCCCTGCCTGGGAGGAGCTCCACAATCGGCACCTGGGCCCCTGGCATCCTGCTCCTGAAGGCCGTGTTTGCGGTGGGTCCTCCTTGTTCGCAGTGGTCCTGTTCTCTAAGGTCACTGCAGACACGGGTTAGCGACCCTGAACCGTCCGTCCTGGGGGCCTGCAGGCCTGTTTCTGGGAGTCTCGTCACAACACTGTCATCAACCCAACAGTGGATGACCTTTTGTGTGTGTTTCTGTTTAAAGACACTGTATTTAATGCAGACTCCGGACTGACCCGCCATGAAGTCCCAGCCAACATCGCCCAGCTCCAGCCGGAGTAAAGCTCATCCCACACACCTGTTTTCTCCTGAGGCCCGTCAGGGCTCTTGAACTCAGAACTGGACAGGACTCCAGCGCCATGCTCGCAGTTTTAAGCTGCGAAGTCACCCGAAGAGAGCACAGGAACGCAGGCAGCCTAGCACTCAGTGGGCAGCAAGAAGGACACCTGTTCACGGCCTGAGCAGGAGCCAGACAGCAGAGGGTCACCTGGCTCTCCTCTACACTAGGAACACGGGCGTCCGGCCCCTCAGGCTCTCTGCCACTCCTTCCGGTCCTCGAGTGATGGCAAAAGCTCCGTGAGGATTGATTTTAGGGTCAAGTGTGCAGATATGGAATCCCCGGATCATGAGGATCGAGTGTGCTGTCGGTATTCTGGGTGGAGACGCTGTGACCTGAGGGACAAGGGAGGTGTCCCCCAGTGTAGCCACCACACCCCACGCGCCCCTGTGTGACCTTCTCGGCGTCTGAGCCCATAGGTTCCGGGAGGTACGAACAAGGCAGGCCCCTGCAAACACCTGCTGGGTCTGCCCAGCGTCTCACGGGACAAAGTGCCCTGAACGACTTTGAGCGACTTCGACCGACTTCAGCGTCCAAAGTCATTACATTTAGTTGCTATTTGAACACGTCCTAAGGAACCCAGTGTGTGGGGCACCCCAGGTTAGGTGCCGTGGTCTGAGGTCAGGGTGATACTGTGCTGAGATCCTGGCCCCGCGCCTGCCAGGGGAGCTCATTCACCCTGGGGCCTCGGTTTCCCCATCTGTAGGGGCGTTTCGAGGAGTGAGGAAGAACACACGTGTGCATCTGCTAACACGGCCTGGCCAGGAGACGCTTCTGCCGTGGAGACTTGTCTTATGGTTTGAGTGTGCTGAATTGAACTGTGGGGCTGTGCCAGCAGAGGCAGGCAGGCAGGCAGGTCCCCCAGGCCCAGGGAGGAGGGGTGTGATGTTGTGACAGCCGCGTGTTCTTCCTGGTGGCTGCGGGGCCACTGATGGCGCTGTCACTCTGTGCCCTGACTTTGATTGAATCACATACTTGTGATTCAGACTGGAACTACCACTAAGCATAATGCATTTTCCATGCACCTCAGGTGCCGTTTTCTCTAACAGACCAAACTACCAACATGAAACTCACCCCACGCGGACAGCACTTGCGAGGATCCAGGAAGTGCTCGGTGACGGCCAGTTCCCGTCCTTCCCAACTTTTGTAACATGCCACTCTGGCAGCGAACTGGCGTTAATCATTGGCTAAGGCCTGAGGACAGGGACAGAAGAAATTCAGAGTTACTCCTGGTAAATGTAAGGCTGACATTACTACATTTTGCCTTTGCAGTGATTGGAGCTCTTGAATTGTTATTTTCTCTCTTTGTTGGGGGGAGAAGAAAGCGTTTACTGCTCTTGGGCAAGAAGATTTCTTTACTCAGAAGTGTTGTGCAAAGAAACCTGACTTCCCAGACCTGTGGGAGTGTGTGTCACCAGAGGATACGGCTTCACTTCCCTTCATGGCTTCCGTTAGGGAAGGGGACCCAGATTAGGCTCGTCACTTCCTGGAGTGGAACAATATTTCTGATGTTCTGTACTCAGCTGCACAGCACTTTAACTTTTAAAAATAGCGATTAAAGTGGATACAGTTAGTCATCTTTGTTATTTACTCAGACATGTGGGATGTTTGCGTTGGCATGGCAACAGTGGCTAATATTAGTCTTGAGCTTGTGTTTTCTTGTGGATTTGTTTGTTGTGTAACTGTCTTACATCATTGTGTGTGTCACTCCATCCATCCATCCATCCATCCTTTCTTCTATCGTCACACTCCTCCATCTAGCCCTCCACCTGTCCACTTATGTATCTCTCATCCATACATCCACCCACCTGTACATCAATCCATCCATCTTCCTGTCTTTCCATCCATCCATCCATCTATCCATCCATCCATCCATCCATCCACCCACCCACCTGTCTTTCCATCCATCCATCCATCCACCCACCCACCCACGCACCCACCTGTCTTTCCATCCATCCATCCATCTATCCATCTGCCTGTGTTTCCATCCATCCATCCATCCATCCATCCATCCATCCATCTGCCTGTGTTTCCATCCATCCATCCACCCACCCACCTGTCTTTCCATCCATCCATCCATCCATCTGCCTGTCTTTCCATCCATCTATCTACCTGTCTTTCCATCCATCCATCCACCCACCCACCCAGCCACCCATCCATTCAGATTATCATCCGTCTATCCATCCACTTAATCACCTACCCCTCCATCCATCTGCCCTCCTGTTCATCCCTCCCTCCCTCCCTCCTTCCTGGCATCCCTGCTAGTGTCAAGCATTGGTGCTGAGACACATTATGTCCTGTTGCAGGGGCCTCCCTGTACCAGCAGACAGGACCCACTACATCCGGAAGTGCCCGCCACGCGTGATAGCCGTGTGCCTCTATCCTGACACAGCCCAGTCCCTGCTCCTTCCTTCCCTCTCATTGGTCAGGAATGGGATCAGAAGCTTAGCTGGAGGGACACAGAAAAGGAAATGGTTGTGGAAGGAACTGTTTCGTAGATTCAGGCCTCTTGGAGCTCAGAAAACACCAGCTTTTAAATCCCACTCCCTTATCATTTTCTTTAGCCACAGAGAAGCCTTCTTATTCTTTTGAGCTTTCTTAGAGCTCTGTGTCAAACAGCCTTTTACTACTGTTTCCTGAGAGAATGACATCCAGCAGAAAATTATCTGAATGGTTGTTTCTCTGTTCCCTCGAGGATCCCGTGCAGCTAGCAGCATCTGGAGGTGTAGAGGACCTGGTTTGTGCTGCATTAGGGCTTTACGTTTTCTCACTGGGGAAGGACTCCAGGGCTGCGGACCCTGAAAATCAGGACAAAGAAAGAAGACCGTCCCACTGCCACTGTGGGCGAGGCAGGGCGGGGTGTTGACATGGAACAGCCTTGACTGAAGTGAAGAGGTCCACCTAGGAGACTTTGGAGAAGGCCTTCCTTGGCTCGGGGTTACTTTTTATTCTCTCTGCCTTGTTGTGTGTCCTTCCCTCAGAAGCCGGTGATCGACCCCAAAGCCATCTGTTGTGAGTTCCTTTTGGGGTTAATCATCTGTCCCACGCCTCTTTTGTCCTCTGATACTTTCTCATCGATGAAACTCTTACTTAGCTCTCCAAAATGTTTTCTTGTTCAGAATTAATCGGGTCGCATTTCTTGTCTTCCGGGAACTTCCTTCTGTATGTAAGGAGCCCCGTAGGTGAGGTGCCCTCAGAGCCTTTTGGGTGGAGAGTAACTATTTGATTTCCATATTTTTTTATTCTATTTTATGATCCATTTCCTCTGTGTAGGTAATTGAAACACAGCCTGATTTGAGGCTTTTAGAAAAGCAGCAAGCAAAAACGCATCTGTTTGGTAAGGCCTGAGACCGGTTGCTTCTTGGGCTTGGTTTGTGCTGAGAGTATGTGACTCTGCTCAGCAGTCGGCGAAGGTTGGGCGAGTGCCCAGTAGGATGACATGGTTTATCTGTTATTTCGCTGAACTCAAAGGGCAAGCTCTGTCTCTCCCTCTCTGCAGGAACAACCTCAAGTAACTCGTTCAACGGTTTAAATTATCATATTTGTTGCAATAAGTTGGCTTCACCAGCATGCCTGGGTGCCTGCGATGGCTAATTGTGTATTTCAGACTGGGCCACAGTAGACATACGTTTGGTTGAACGTTACTCTAGACTTTCTTGAGTCAGTAACCTTTGAGTAAAGCGGATTGCCTTCCGTGGTGTGGGTGGGCCTCATCCAATCAGTTGAAGGGCTTAGGAAAAAAAGGCTGGGGTGCCCTGAGCAAAAAGGAATTCTGCCAGCAGGCCTTTGGACTCAGACGGCACCTGTTTCCTGGGTGTCCAGCCTGCTGGCCCACCATGCAGATGTTGGACTTGAGCTTCCATAATCCCTCCTTAAAATAAACTCCCCCTTGTATATATGTACACACACACACACACACACACACACACACACACACACGCCTGTTGGGTCTGTTTCTCCAGACAAGCTTGACCAACGCACTGTCCTTGCCGAGTGTCACGTGACCCTGGTTGTCCCGGCCACATCTGGGTGGGTCTGGTGGGCACCTGACCAAGGACAGTGAGTCTGTATGCTGGCCACTTGCTGATGTTCCGGCCCTGCCCTGACCAAGGACAGACTGCTCTCTGGGGAACAGGAGCTAGAAAATGCTAAGGGATAAACAGCTGGCAGTGGGGACCGACACTTGCAGGCTGTGGCCGTAGAGAGGGTGCAGGGCTGCCGTGAAAGCCCCTTGCACGCCCAGAGCCCTGATGAAGCAGAGACAGGCACCGGGGCACACACCCCTGCACACAGTGGGGAGGGGAGGGGAGAGAGGGGAGGGAAGAGAGGGGACCCAGCGTCCGCTCCTGTGCAGGAGCCCGAGCTGTGAAATGAGTTTTTAATCCCTTGAGCTCAAAATAGTAGGAACCTGATTACTTTATTTCTTTATTTTTTGTGTTGTATTAACATTTTTTTTTTAAATTTTTTTTTTCAATGTTTATTTTTTATTTTTGGGACAGAGAGAGACAGAGCATGAATGGGGGAGGGGCAGAGAGAGAGGGAGACACAGAATCGGAAACAGGCTCCAGGCTCCGAGCCATCAGCCCAGAGCCCGACGCGGGGCTTGAACTCACAGACTGCGAGATCGTGACCTGGCTGAAGTCGGACGCTTAACCGACTGCGCCACCCAGGCGCCCCTTGTATTAACATTTTTTTAATGTTTATTTTTGAGAGACAGAGCATGAGTGGGGGAGGGGCAGAGAGAGAAAGAGAGAATCCAAAGCAGTTCCAGGCTCGGAGCTGTCGGCACAGAGCCCGACACGGGGCTTGAACCCACAGACCATGAGATCGTGGCCTGAGCCGAGGTCGGACGCTTAACTGACTGAGCCCCCCCAGGCGCCCCTAAAACATTTCTCTAAAAAGGAAAGAGAGCCCCATCTTTCAGTTACTTATTATCACGGAAGCAAACCGCTCATTGAGGAAGACGCAGAGAAGACTCTGGCGGCCTTGCTCCCACACTCCTGGGTGTGGAGACCGCTTTCCCTCTGGCACGTCTGTGTGTTTTGTGTTACCGGTTTAGTTTCCGTAAGGAGCTCGTCTGCAGCCCTTGTGTGTCAACCTCACCTGCCCGCCCTCAAGGTGGCCATTTTCAGTGGCAGGATCGTGGTCAGGCCCCCAAAGCACCTGCTGGTGGCCCCACTTTTCAGGTAAAGAAGCTCACTGTGGTTGCAGGGAGGACAGTGCCCCCTCTGGTGGCAGGTCAGAGTCGCGCCAACGCATACGTGCCTTTGAGTGTGTGCGCCTGTGTCCGTGCGTGGTTGCCCCTGGCCGGCCACGGAGCTGCGAAGGGTCTGGGTGAGTGTGTGTGTTCTGACTGAGCATGGAGCATGCCCGAATGGGCCCCTTGTGTGGGGTTCTTGCCACGTGGGGGCCGCGGGGCCAGGGTGTTGGGCCCCTCCTGAGCCCCCTTTGCCCTTTTCACACGGGCCCCTCTCCCCGCTTAGGTGCCTTCTGGTGGCCCGCCCGGCCCCACCCTCCACGGTCCTGCCTCTCCCCACCCTCAGAGTGAGGGACAAAGCCATGGGGGCTCAGGGAGGGAGCAGGCCTGGGCGGCCCTGGGAGGTTAATACAGAGATTGGTGTAGTGGGTTAAATTTTGTCGATGATGTCGTACTCGGGTACGGTGGGTTAGGACAGTGGGTCAGCGCAGCAGATTAGAGTCAGTTAACACAGCAGATCAGAGCTGAAGATCATTGTAACCGATTATTGTGGTAGAACGGTAGGTCAGTAACGATTATGTGGGCAGTTGGGATAGCAGGTCAGTGCGGTGTTATTGTTGTGGACTGATACCAGGTCGGTGCGCCAGTCTAGTCCGGGGCACGGTCCATGTGCGGTGGATTAACAGCACAGATCGACACCGTAGATGAGTCGACCGGACCAGGGTTCTGGAGCTCGGATCAGCCAGGGCTGGGCTCTGCGCCTCTCGCCGGAGGCTGGCCGCTGTGCTGGGTCCGGGGCTCCGCGGCTGCCCCGAGGCGTGAGTGGCCTGAGAGGTGTGGCCCTCGGGGGTGACCGGCTTCCTCGGTTCTGACGCGTCCACCCTCCGGGCGGGTGTCAGCACAGTCCGGACCGGCCCCCGTCGGTGCCCTTTGGCTCTGTCCCCAACGCAGGCTCTGAGAGTCATGGGCTGCTTTCTGTGGCTCAGAGGCGGGGCGGGGACAGCTCGTGGGACCTGACGTTTGTATTCAGATGATCGTGGTCTTTTCTCACGTCTTTCCTCGTGTTGTGGAGCGATTTTCTCTAGTGTTGGGTGTCTCATCGCGTGGGTTTGTGTGTCCACCACGTGGTGGTCCTGCTGAGAACACAGGGGATAGCCCTGTGCTCATGGCGGTTTGCTGCTGACACTGACCCCGCAGAGCGGGAGGGGCGTCCTGGTTACCGCGCGCCTGCGCTGGACACGGGCTGTGGTCTTAGGAAGCTTCTCCTGCGTGCAGAAATCACACATCCCAGATCCCGCGTCCAGAAGGTCTTATTTTTCTTATCAGTCCGTTGTGTTTTGAGAGCCTTGCTGGTCAGGACACTGACGAGACGTTCGCCGGAACCCCGGGCTCACGGGTCACCTGAGCGCCGGCCGGGACGGTCCCCGCAGGCACGGTGGGGGGGTCAGGGGAGTGTCTGCAGGTGCAGCTCTGGGACCGACCGTGTCTGAGGGCTCCTCTCCCCACAGGAAACGAGAGCAACACAACTGAACTGACCATGTATTTAAAGATTATTATTTTTTTTTAAATCACATTTTGTTTTATTTGAGGACGAGGACATGGCCTGTTTGGGGGCCGAGAATAGGTGTCTACCACCGTTTAATTCATCACACATTGGGGTGGCCACTGGTCATTAGCAGGGCCCTGGACCTGACCGTGGGTGTCACAGGTGGGGTCCGCAGGTGGGCTGCGGCTTTGGAGGGCACAGCCTCTCACAGGGGCCATGACGGATGTGTTCCCCGGTAACTGGACCCTCCGAGGCCAGACGCCGCGTGAGGACATCACAGAATTCCTTCTGTTCCGGGCAGTTCGAAACGCGCTCACTGGACGGGGACCTGGTTCTTCAACTGGAACCTTAGTGAGGACTGGGTTTTGACGTGTCAGGTGTGGGAAGGACTCCCGCCAGCTGTGGGACCCGGGAGCAGGTCTGTCCGCGGATGTCGGCGCTGCAGCCTGTTTGGGGAGCAGGGCAGTCCCCCAAGAACGTGCAGGCTGGAGGCCGGGGAGCGTGCGTGGGAAGCCTCCCATCGGTGGGCAGAGAGAGGCTAGGTCTAGATTGGCAGGGAGCCAAGTTGGGGGGGGGGTGGTTGCCGTTGACTGTGGGGTCCCAGCAAAGGTTTTCGGTGGGAGAGGCCGTGAGGACGCAGTGCTGCTAGAACCTGCAGGGAAGGAGCTGACCGAGGAGAGGCCTGGACGGTGGGAGGGGAAGGTTTGTTCGGGAGAAAGTCGTCTGATGTCAGCCTCCACATTTAAAATAAATGGACACTGGACACATGAAGAAACAGAGCGCTTGCCTTTAGCGCTGATAGCGTGTATCTAGCTGGTAACCTGGATTTTTTTCACAAAGGAGAAATATAGTACTTTTAACGGAAATACTTGTTTTTCATTTCATAGTTTTATTTTCATTTCATCCATATATAAAGGCACCTTCAAAAATAACCACAATAATGCATCTAAAAATTAGCAATGATTTCTTAACATCATCTGATATCCTGCCAACGTTTCCCCTTCCCCAGTCTGTGTGTATGTGTGTGTGTGCACACATGGGCTTCATTGTCCCTGGTGTGTGTGTGTGTGTGTGTGTGTGGGCTCCAGTGTCTCTGGTATATGTGTGTGGGGGGGGCTCCATTGTCCCTGGTGTGTGTGTGTGTGTGTGTGTGCGCGCGCGGGCTCCATTGTCCCTGGTGTGAGCATGTGTGTGTGTTTGTGAGCGTGTGTGTGTGCTCACGCACGGGCTCCATTGTTGCCGTAAGAGTTACCGGTCACCAGTCGGGAAAAGCTGCTGAGGCCCCTGCATGCGATCGCCTGGGGCCGAAAGCGTTTGCCCAGGTCCACAGGCGCCCGAGAGGAGAACAAAGGGGCCTTGAACAGCGGCGGCTGCTGTGGAATCTGCGCCCGTCAGACTTTCCGTGGCCGCTGGGGATTAAGCGCCGTTGGGTGGAGGGTGAGAATTCCCGGCCGGCGTGCACCCTTTTCTGTCCCGTCCGCGCCTCAGCTGTCGGGACGTGTGAAGGCCTGCCCACCTGGCCATGTTTCTGGACGTGACTCGGACCGGTTTTAGCATTTATGTTAAAGGGACATCAGTCTGTCCCTGGAAGAGTGCGCCCTCCCCAAGTTAAGGTCGGGAGAGGGTGAGTGAGGGCCGTCTGAGACTGTTCCCATCGCTCCTGGTCACAGGGCTCTCCGGAGTGTGCCCAGGGAGGACCAGGGTCTCGGACGTGGGGACGGCGTGCGGGGGCCCAGGCCCCTGCGGGGCTGTGTGATTTTAAGCCAGTCGGCTCACCTCTTTGAACCTCTCCACTGACTGTAAACTGGAGAAGTGCCGTTCCAGGCGGGATGGAGGTAGGCTCTCTTTTGCGGGGTGACCCCACGCAACCCCCATTCCAGAAGGTGGCCTGGGCCCCGGCTCTGATCCTCTCTTCCCAGCTGGATTCCTGCTCTGCTTACCTCATTTCGTGTCCTCCCAGGACCAGCCGGTAATGTTATTGCTTCATTCTGCAGACTTGTGGACTGAGGATCAGGGAGGTGAAGACATTTGTCCAGGATGGCACAGCAGCAAAATACAGAGAAGGGATGGTAACTCAGGTGTGTCTGGTGCTTCCTGGGCCGCAGTCCACCTCCTGGCTGTCACACCATAACACTGACATCTACTCAGAGCAGTGGCCTGGAGACAGCGTGTGTGCACGTGTGTATACGTGTATATGCGTACATGTGTATGCATGTGCGCACGCGCGAATACGTGTATATATGTGCACATGTGTATACAGGTGTATGCGTGTGCACGTGTGTATATTATGCACACATGAGTGTGTATATGTGTGCACATATGTATAGTGCGCGCACGCATGCACTGGTTACTTTTGTTTCCCATGGATGAGTCCCGAGAGGCAGGGGATGGGCCCTGTGAGCACCACCCAAGGCTGCTGTGGGGACCCCCAGGTCAGAGGTGTGCCAGCGCCCTGTCGGGTGTGTCGTCTGCTCCTGTTTTCCCCCTCAGCCTGCTTGGCTCCCCGGGGTCTGTGACGTCGCAGAGGACGCCCCGCCATGTACTCAGGCGCTCTTCCCCTTGGAGGAGCCTCGCTTATCCGCACCACTGCGTCCTGTTTTCACAGCAGGAAGGCCACGCATGGGAGTTTTCAGTAGAAGCCGCGTGGCTCCCACTTCCCAGGGCCCGAGATCGAGTTGGCATCATCCTGCTGGGAACAGGCCCCGTTCAGTTGCGGTTTCCTTAGCGGCCCCTAACGAGGACGACGTCCGCCCGCTGTGTTTGCAGGGACGCCCGGGGTTAGTTGGACAGCGCGGACCTCCCGCCCGCCCACGCGGGGCGGACCGCCCGCCCGCCCGGGGCGCGCCTCCTGGTTTGCTCAAGAGGTGAGTGTGGGTCCTCTGCCCCTGTCATTACGCAACCGTCCTCGGTTTAACCCCCGCGTGCTGGGCTTTCTGGGTCAGAACAAAACGGCCTTGGGAGAAGTCCGTGGTGCACAATTCTGGGTTTTTTTTGGTCTGGAAAGTAGGGAAAACACTGATTTCATTTTTTAAACACCCGTGGAAGAAGTTTGGGATTTTTCCCAGAGGAACCAGTGTGTGAACTCGTACATTTGTTTCGTTCATTTGTAGGGCAGAGGGAAGGCTTTGCCGGATCGGCTGCCTCTGCGTGTGGCCTGCGAAACAGCAGTCCGGCCACAAAGCCTGGGGAGGAGTTACCTAGGGCAGAGCCGGAAACAAAGGGTGCCGGGGCTGCACCAGGCTCCCCTCGCCGCACCGGGTGTGGACCCTGGGCCCAGGGCCCAGGGCTGGAAGGAGCCCCTGCCTGCTTCTGTCTGGCCCGCGAGCTCAGTGTTTTACACTTTTAAGTGGTTGAGAAAAATGTGAATGAGAGCGTTGCCTGACGCCACAGTTGCGGGGCTCTGAACCCTGTGCCAGGAACTGGGGATCTCCAGCAGGCATGCCTGGGGCCCCCATACCGTCTGTGGCCGCGTGCTGCGGTGACCCGGGCAGGGTCTCCCCGCTCTGCGTGGGGGGCTGTGGGCCCAGGTGGGGGTTCCTACAGGGCCTTCCCGGGGGTCCTGGCACAGGGTTCACTGGAGGGCCAGCAGAGGGGATGCGTAGGTCACAGTACCTGAGGAGCTGGGGCAGCACGAGGCTGTGAAGCATGTGTGCGAAGGTTCTTGGCATCCTTGCCGCAGACGTCTGGGGCCGGGAAGTCGCGGACGCTGTCTGCGGGCTATTGGCAAAGCCCAGTCCAGAATCCCCAGGGCTTGTCGAGAATGGATGACAGTTTCAGGGTGATGGATCCTTTGCTCTCGCTGGCCACCCACACAGGTCAGCACACGGGTGTCCACTTTCCCCTGGGCAGGCTGAGCCAACGCCTGCCTTCCTGAGCCGAACACGAACGCGGGGTCTCAGTCTGAGGACATGACCGGGAGACCGGAAGCGGCAGCATGGGCCATCGGTGCCCAGAACATGGCTCTGTCCTGTGCCCCTTCCCGCAGGTGTCTGTGCACCTGAAAGGAAAAGAGAAGATCTTTCCTGCCAACACTCCTTCCTTCCGACCTATCTGCCTGTTTTCCTGGGGGCAGCGGCTCTGGGTGCAGCTGGGGTCACCGCCCTGGCTTGTGCCTGAGGACCTGTGACGGGAAGGAGGGGCTGGCCCTGGACCCCTTCCTTCCCCCCACTGTCCCTCCCTCCGGGTCTCATGTTGTGCTGTTTAGGGGGGTTCATGGAACATTCTGACCTGATCCTGGACAGTAGGTGTCTCCCTGCCTTCCCTGCGGTTTGCCTGTAAAGACTTAGACCCGGCAAATGAGGCTTACAACGTCATGATTATTTAAATATCTCACGGTACAAATCCAAGCCATAGGGCCACCTTCTCTGCAAAGGAAATAATGCCACTAAATCCCAGAGAAATCTAATATTTAAGCGTCATCACTGCCTGTCTATGTTACTAATAAAATAACCTCCTGACACCTAAAACCAGCTTGGAAAGTATGTATGTCTGTCTTTGGAATGGGTCAGTACCCTGATTTATTTTCAGAAAGTCGGTTTTCATTTAAAGTTTTCTGTTTTGTGCTTTGAACTACTCAGTTTTTGTTTTGAGTTGTACGTTGGAGAAAAACATATTTTGCTTTCCTCTCTGTTATCATATACGTTATTACGTATTTTTGCCAACCAGACTTCTAAGGAATGGGCCGCAAGGTCACCCAAGAGTTGGCCTGGGTGGGCGTCCTGCCTCCGGGAGGTCCCGAGGGGTTGGGGCAGCCTTCTGGCCCTGCCCCGGCCGCCCCTCCTCGACACTGGGCTCCGCGGGACGCTGACACGTCGAGGCCCCCGAGGAAGGGGATGCGGCCTTGTGAGACCCCGGTTCTCCACCTCCCCGTAGTGGGACCCAGCCCTGCAAAAAGGAAGGTTCCTCAGTCTGGAGGCCGCCCACCCCGGGCAGGGCCCTTGCGAGTTCTTCCTGTGGCTGCCCCTCTGTCCTCCCTGCTGTCTGCCTCTCTGTCCCGCCTGCTGGGTAGAGTCCCGACTGCCCCTCTGTCCTGCCTGCTGTCTGTCCCTCTGTCCCGCCTGCTGGGTAGAGCCCCTGCCCACCCTGCACCTGTGAGCCAGGAGAGGCGGTCCTGGCTGCTTGGTGCCATATCAGGAGGCAGAGACGGCAAAGAACAGAACGTTTGACAAATTGCACCCCAGCGCCCATATGCCTCCGCCGTCTGAACGGCCTTCTTTTGGGAATGTGCGATCCTGGATGTGTGGCCGCCGAGCTCACAGGCGGCTCCGTGGGAAACAGAGCCCTCGGGGCCACAGAGCCGCCTGGCGTTGGCTTCTTGTCAAATCACCAATTTCTCCTGTGGGCTCGTGGGAGAGGTGAGCCAGGTCATGTGAGCAAGGAGCTCGCTGTCTGCCCGTCCCCATCTCTCTGGGACTGCCCACCTGGCAGGGGTGCGGGCACGGTCCTTTCATGTTGTACCTGCAGGCTCCTGGGCCGAGAAGTGGCCTGGGGCGTCACCTGAGGACATGGTGCCCTGGGTGCCGCTGTGACGGGTGCCAGCCCGCAGGCCGCCGTGTCGCAGGCCGCCGTGTCGCAGGCCGCCGTGTCGCAGGTCAGCAGCAGTGTTAACACAATGTCATAGTAACAACGTGCAAGACCGTCTTTTACTGTTTCACGGAACCGTCAGTCCACGGTAAGGTGGGAAGAAAGGGCAGAGCCAGCGAGCTGGCCCCTCCCGAGGGTGGCTGAGCCCGTGAGCGCGCTCCTCTGGGCGTGGCTGGCCGTGGGCCACCTCATGCAGGCCGTGGAGGAGCAGAGCCCATCAGCCACGGCTCACAGGTCTCCTGTGATGGCTCCTGTCTTGAAAGCAACGTGGTTGTCACCACTGACACGGCTGAGAGCTGTGTCCCAGGCTGTCGTGGGCAAACGCGTCCAGCCACGCTGGCGTTCCGGAAGGATGCGCCTGCGTCAGCACAGCCTGCCCTGTCCTGTGTCCGTGAGCCCTATGTAGGTGGAGGGTCCGGGACCCCGCGTGGCAGCTGGCCGCAGCCGGTCCTGCCTGTCGGGTGCGGGTGCCGGTCCTAGCTGTCCCTCGGGCAGAGATGCTGGGTCCCCACGTGGGGCCGTACCCGTGGCCGGGTGGCCAGGCCTTGGACCCAGGCTCCTTGGTTTTCCTCACCCGGCACCGGTGTTTCTTTGCTGACCCGCGATTTTCCCGTTTTTAACTTCAGTAACTCGGCTGAAGGAGGGAGTGGGCGCCTATCACACACGCAGACAGCGCGTGCTCACGGGCTTAGCAAATCCTTGAACGCACACCAGGGTCAGAGAGACCTCTGGAGGCGGGAAGCATGAGCCAAAATAAACAGGATGAAGTTTGTGTAACTTCTGGCTGTGAGTCATGCTTCAGAATCCCGCCGGTGGCTCCCAGTGAGGGAGAGGGGACAGACACACGGAGTCTGTCCCTGAGCCTCCTTTTGGGATGCTGTTCACTTACACGTAGGAGCCTGACACGTGAGAGGATCTGTGTGAGAAATTTTGCCTTCGTCTTGTGTCAGTCAAGTCTCATTTCTCCCGGACGGTTGGCTAAGGAGCTTTTTGGGGCTCGGGAATGCTGTGCCAGATGTGACCTTGGCTTTGCTTGCCTTTGGGGTGCTTAGAGCCAAGCCCGCTTCTGACCTCCAGCCTCTGCTCCTGAGCCTGGTTCTTTCTCTGCCCTTCTCCCCTCTTCCCTGCGACCTCAGGCACGTTCGTGGCTTGTGTTTTGTGTACTTTCATGCTGTGAGAAAGGAAGATTAGGATGGGAACAAACAAAAACGAATTTGTCATTGTGTGTAAACGTTTCGTGACTTCCAGCCGTGACTCCTGTTTTTTCAAATCTACTCTGTAAATACCGAATTGAGTTAATTTTTTTTTTTTAAAGTCAGCTGCAGAAGCAGTGCCAACTGCTTGCCCTCCTGTCCCCTGGTGTCCCCTCCTGTTCGGGACATGCAGTTGCCCTCGGCAGTTCTGTCTCCGGGCTAATGCCGTTCAGCCCTCTCTCCACCCCATGCCCGAGGTGTTCTCAGACGTTCTCAGACGTCCATGTGATCCTGCCTTCTTTCCACTCCAAACCTCCCTAGTCTCCACTTCAGGAGAAGCCAGAGCCCCACTCCTGGCCTCCTGGAGCCCGGCCCGAGGCAGCACGGCGTCACGTTGGGAGCACAGTCCGTGCCCAGGTCTCTCTCTCAGCAGGTCACAGGCTAGGCCGTGACGCCAGGCAGCCATGGTGGAAGTGACCAGCCCTTAGCAGGTGCGCAGGGACATCAGCTATTAGCCCACGTCCCAGCAGAACCGCCCGTGGGAATCTGGTTCACAAACAACTTTGCAAGAATCCGGGACGATCCTTGCAAAGGCGCGCTTACCGCGTGCATGCGTGGGGCCAGCTCGGACGTCCCCCTGAATCTGCCCTCTCGGTCAGCAAACCACGGAGTGTGCCCGCCCCCCCCCCCCCCAAGACCAAGCCCTCCCAGGGCGAGCCTGACTCCCCAGCCTTGCTGGAGCTCTGACCTGCTGCTCCACGTGCGCGGCCCCTGTCCCGTAGACCCCGTGTACCGTGTATGGTGCAAGCGTCCTAGCTCGCGGCCTCTCAGGCCTGCCTCTCTCAGCAGGGTGATTGTCAGTGTGGCCTCAGCGCCCCAGTGTTGGCATCACCAGGGGAATTTATAGGCGGTCAGTTCTGATGGGCAAACACTAGCCAAGGGCCAGCTCGCTCCTGGTCAGAGAGCAGGGTGCACTCGCTAATGACCTGGGGACCCTAACGAAGCATATTGGGAAACATGGTGGCCTGGGGAGGAGATTCTGGCCAAGTGGGGCCCGGGCAGTATGGGGCACTCTGGGCCGTGCCTCCTAACTTGGTGTCAGGAAGGACAGGCTGTGATTCAGACAGCAGCCGTCCATGCATCCCACGAGCACTGTGGGAACCCCAGAGAGCTGGTCACCGGAGCAGACAACAATAGTACGGGGACAGTCAGTGGAGGGGCGCCTGTGGGCGTGACCCTGTAGGCCTGATGGGGCGGGCGGTCGGGCTCCTGACCCTGACAGCCAGGCACGTCCCGGGCACGCTGAGCTGTCATCATGAGGGACGGCCTTGGGGACTGGAGTGTGCAGCTCGTGGAGGCCAAGGGGGACCGGAGGCTGGAGCGGGCTGGGGGAGGGTGGTGTCCTCCAGGAGGACGGCCCAGCGGACGCTTGTGCTCTCAGAAGGGCACAGTGGATCCTCATCTGCAGCCCTGATTGGCCCCGAGCTGTGTGGTGCCTGCGTGGTGGGCGTTTCAAAGCTGTTTCAGCACATTTGTCATTCAGGACCTCGTTAATAAAGGTGCCTTTCCGAGCTGCCCTTTGTAGTTACGCAGCGCGAACATCCCTGGGCAGGTGGTCTTGGCTTTGCCGGCACGAAGCCCGGGGCAAGTTCTCAACTCCGTGTGCGCGTCTGCACGCTCAGAACGCCTGTCCTCATGGTGCTGCAGGAACCGCTAACGGGGCGTGTGCTCCTGCGGGTGCTGCCTGGTCCCGGAGGCCAGGTCCGCTTTCCTGAGCCAGTGGGATGCCCATGCAGGAGAGGGCGCGCTGTGTGCCCGGGGTTCTGCAGCAGGGATGGGGGCAGGCACGTGGGCCGGAGGCGTCAGGAAGGACAGACGGCCTGGTGGTGCATCGGAGGCAGGCAGTGAAGGAGATGTGGCGGTCAGCTTCTGGCTCACCTGTCCAGGGGGTGGAGTGTCAGTCAGACTGCTGGAATTGGAGAGGAACCGCGATTTGTGGGGGAAGAAAACGTGCTTTTCTTGAGGACAAGTGAAGTCCACGGTGCCTTGGGGAGTGCGTGGGAGACCCACAGTTCCGTGTGCCCACAGGCAGGGACGTTCGCACCAAGGCGGGGCCGTAAGTAAGTGTCTTATCACCAGGTCATTTACAGACGTTCTTTTTTAAAGCAGTCTTGGGAAGACAGAGTAGGCTGTGAGGTGCTCTGATATTTTTAAAGTAAAATGTTAGATTTCTGGGGCGCCTGGGTGGCCCAGTCCGTTAAACTCCTGACTCTTGATCTCGGCTTAGGTCATGATCTTGTGGTTCATGGGATGGAACCCTGCATCTGGCTGTATGCCGACACACGGAGCCTGCTCTCTCTCCCGCTCTCTCTCTCTCTGTATGTCTTCCCGTTCTCTAAATAAATAAACTTAAAAGAAAAGAAAAGCGGTGCTAGATTCCGAAAACAATAGCTGTGTCGGGTTGGTCGGGGTCACTGTCCACTCAATCCAGATGCCGGCCCCTCCCCTCCCTGGGGACGCAGGAGGCAGCAGCGGGGCCGGCTTCCCGGGGGCACACTGCCCATCTCAGGGAGAGAGTCCAGCACTTAGAGTTCTGAGTAGAATTGGGGGTGCAGCTAGACTCACGATGGCTCGACACAGTTTTCCGACTCATGATCGTGCCAAAGCTGTACGCGCTCAGGAGAAACCGTACTTGGGATTTGGATTTTGGCCTTTCCCCAGGCTGGCGGTACTGGGTAGGATCCCCTCTGATGCGGGACAGGAGTCCGCAGCGGATAACCCTGCCCCCACACAGCCACCTGTGTGTCACTTGCTCAGTAGATCACAGGAGCTGTACAGCACTCTTCTGGGATGTGCTGTGTGTGAGGTGGTTTTGCTCAACTGTAGGTTCACGGAGCATCTGAGCGGGTTGGGGTGGGCTGGGTGTAGGCTCTGGGGTAGGCTCCGTGTGTTGTGCCCTCTAGGTGCTCAGTTTCTGATTTGTTTTTTTCTGCTGGGCTTTGCTTCGTCAGTAGTTTGCAGTAATGGAAACATTAAAACAAATCACCTAGCCCTTGGCACTTGTGAACTTAGACTTGGTTAGCCTTTTTCCTATAAAGTGTAAATGAACTTCTGGTTTTGAGGGTCTGGCTCACAAAATTGCACTGATTTCCAGGGCTGTTCCAGGCCCTTCTGCCACCGAGGGGGCTTCTGCAGCCCTGCACTTCCCCGAGGAGGCCGGAGGGGGCAGCACTTTGCATTACTTTTGAGGAGCTCCTGAACGCGGGTGCCGTGGGGTGGGGGCATCCTGTGAACCCCTCCACCTTCTCAGAGGGGGGCGGGAGCGTTGGCGGCACAGATCGGAACCCTGAGCGGATTCGGAGTTCACCCCTAGCCCTGCTGCTTGCGACTGAGCGACTTGGGGCACCTTGCCAGGCCTTCCTGCCTCTGAATCTTTGTTTGCCAAATGCAGGGATTTCTTCTAACCTGTCGCGAATTCTCCTCCTTCCTAAAACCACCCACCATTCCCAGGCCCTAACTTGTCGGTGGCAGACGCGGTGGACGTGGACCGTGGTGCTGTCCATGATCTTGCCCCGAACTCCTAGTTTCTAGGAGCCCGTGAGAGGCTCCCTTGCATCACCCTGAGACTCTCTACCGTGGGGACTGCTTAATTCAGAGACTGGCGCCTAATGAGTACTTAGCGCGTTCAGCGGATGAGTCTGGGAAATCTGTCAGAACCATGGGTGATGGTCTCCGTGGACGTCTACAAAGGGCTTTACGGTCTCGGGAGCACTTTCCACAGACATGGTCTCCTGCCGTCCTTGATCGTGTGCCGAGTGGCGTTTAATTTTTAAGGTTTAGGACTTTTGCTTCCTGTTAGGATTGTTTGTGGAAGTACTTAACAATGATTGTAAAAATAGTAATTCTACTTGTAAAATAACTGAGCTATAGCTAAGTGTGCAGTGTAGGGCAGGAGGGACCTTCCATGGTCCAATTCTGTGGGGTTAGACATTTTGTCTGCTTGGGCATGTGTAGACGTTATTTCAAGTTAAAAAATGGGGGGGGGGTCATTTAGTATACACTTGGCTCTGACTACTTTTTAATTGGCTTACATTTAACATAAGTTTTATGTCAGCAACCACAAATGGGTTAAAGGATCAGACGTGGAAGACGAGCAGAGGGGACGAGCAGAGACCCACTGTGCATGTGTGCCTGCACACGTGTGTGCATGTGTATACACGCATGTATATGTGTGCACATATGTGTATGTGTGTGCGTATGCGTGCGCATGTGTGTGCACAGACGCGTGCATGTACAGATGCCGCTTGTGTGTCCGCACACACTCGCAAACGTGCACACACTCACACATGCACACACAGCTGCCTCCCCAACATTACCAAAGAACAGTGTTCTCAAACTTCACCGTGCGTCTCCTGGGGGGATTATAAAAACTCAGAATTACCAGGCTCCACCCCAGAGTTTCTGATTCTGTAGATTTGGGGTGGGGGCCAGAATTGGCTGTTCCGGCAAGTTCCCAGGAGATGCTGCTGATCAGGGGACCCCCCCCCCCCGAGAACATTGCTTAAGAGCATCCTCACTATTCCTAATTAATAAGTCCCTCCTGAGACTTCCTACAGAGCGGGAATCGATTCAGGTGAAACACAGCCTCTGATTTGCAGTTACGACTTTGGATTTGGGGTTCGTATTTGAAGCCCATGGCATCTTGGTTCCCTGCACCCGTCTCTCCGGGCTGGGGCTGCACGGCCTCCGACCGTCCCTCCTCCTGCCGCTCGGAGGCTGACCGAGAGTCTGTGTGCGTCACGTGCGAGGGTACAGACACTGTCCTCTCTCCATCACACTGTGCGCTTTCTGGTGTCCTGCCTGCAAGCTCGCCCCGTTTTCTGCCGTATTCAGGATGTCATTAAGTCTGTGCAAGGACTTCCCATTTTAGCAGTTACGACTTCCAGTTCCAGAATCTCAGTTTAGTTCCTTTTATTGTTTTTATGCCTCTGCTCCTGTTGGGGGGGCCTCTCTGTGCCCTCTCCCTGGCTGCATGGGCATGTGGTTTTTCTCCAGCCGTCTGTTGGGAGCACGGGTGGCTGGCCTGACTGCCGGAAAATAGGCTGTGCAATAAGACATGGTCACGTGTGTAAGTTTAAATGTTCTAGCAGTTTCATTAAAAATTAGAGAGAAACAGGCACCTGGGTGGCTCAGTCGGTTGAGCGTCCGACTTTGGCTCAGGCCATGGCCTCACAGTCCGTGAGTTCGAGCCCTGCGTCGGGCTCTGTGCTGACAACTCAAAGCCTGGAGCCTGCTTCAGGTTCTGTGTCTCCCTCTCTGCCCCTCCCCCGCTCATGCGCTGTCTCTCAAAAATAAAGAAATGTTGAAAAAAATTAAAAAAAAATTAGAAACTGGGTAATTTTACTGAGTTTATTAACTATAACAAACATGTTCATGTTTCAACACGTAATCAGTGTGCACTGATCTCCACTTCCCCCGGAGTGCTCTAGATCTGGTTCGGGTCTTCCCCGGACCTAGGCCTCTGTTAGGACCGGCCATGCTCGGGCACTCAGAGCCGGGTGCGCGGCGGCCGCTGTGTGGGGGCCCCTCTGTCCGTCCATCCGGCCGAGGCTCCTGGTACCAGCCTCACACCTGCTGGCGGGTGTCATGTGGGGCTCCCTCCCCCCAACCTGAGTGGGCGGGCGTCACCGTGTCGTGAGGGTGTCCAGTCCTGGGTCCCTGAGCGGTTTGCCCCCAGTGATTGTCCGCCCTGCTCTGCCGTCGTAGGGGAGCCGGCCTCAAAAGCTGCATGGCTCTGGCCCCTGTCCTTCTGCCCACCTGAGGGCCGGCTTCGTGGTCTGCGGCCGTCCCCACCGGTTCGCCGCAGTGTTTGCCCATGGCAGTCCCCATTCCGGGGGGACCTGTTCCCCGTGTTGCTCCAGGGTCATCTGTCCGAACCCTGTGAAACCCTGCCTTTGCTCTGTGCCAGGAGGGAGCTTCCAGATCACCCGTGTTTACACTAAACAGTAACCAGCCAGGTGTCCTCATTAACCGCGGCCCACATTTCACCAGGATGTGGAGGGGAGTCAGGGAAGTCGGCCCCAGAGACGCCCCCCGGCCCCCCCCCCCGTTCCCTCCCCGCCCTCCCCGCAGGGCCTGGCCTCAGTGTCCCTGCGCCTGAACCACTTGCAGTGTTCTGAATGTGGATGTAGATGAATTCTTGCCGTATTTCAAAGCAACAGGTCAGCTCGGGCCAGCCGCGTTCCCCAGAGAGCACGCAGGTGGACACCGCGATCCGGAGAGCACACGGGGTGGTGGTCAGGCTGGCGGCTCAGGGCCGTGGCGACCAGCACCCGGGGCCTCCCCTTCTCGAGAACCCACCCAGAGTGAGGAAGCAGGTGCCCCACTGTTCACTCCTAAGTGCTCAGATTTCATTTTAGCCACTTACATACTTCCTGAGAAGTTTTTTATTGCAGCATAAACCAGAACCCATTCCGTAAGTCATTACAACTATTAAATTGGCCCCAAATACCGATTCCTGAAAAGTCCGTGAACGTGAGAACTCCGTACACGTCACGAGAGGAGCATCGTTCCTGAGTTGGACCACATGCTGCCCAGGAGCCCCGTGTCTGTTTCCTGGGGCGGCCTGCACAGACGGAGCTCAGACGGGAATCCACGTGTTCCCAGCTGGAGGCGCCTTTCCACGACCAAGGGTCACGCTCCTTCCAGGGCGGTCCGCTCTGTGTCCCAGCTGCCGGCTCGAGGTGGTCCTGGGTGATGGTTGACGTGTGGCAAGATGACGGCCGTCTTCACACGGCGCTGTCCCCGTCGCCCAGATTTCCCTCTTCTTTGAGGACGTGAGTCATGCTGGAGTGGGGCCACCCTCGTCGCCTCTGTAAAGACCCTGTTTCCCAATAAGGTCAGTTCCGCGGCCCTGGAGTCAGACCTCAAGGTGCTAATGGCAGGGCCCCAACTCATCCCGTGATAATCCAGCAACACCGAGTCACAAGGGGTTGGGCCTGTGCCCAAGGAATCTTGATTTTTCTGACTCTTCGAGGAGGAAAGTCGTCTTTCATTTGCTTCTCAATGACTTTCATTCACGTTAAATTTATAGGTTTTAATTGGGGCTGGGAAGGGGTAAAAATGGACCCTGCCGTGTGCCTTTTGCCCCCGAGCTCATGGCCCCGGGCCGAGCGCCTCCCCGGGTCCACGGAGCACACACTCCACCAGCTGCCCGGCGCCTCCGCCACTGGGCCACCGGCAACAGACAGCTCCAGCCCTGGGCGCCACGGTCCTGCCCTCTGGTCTCACCTGGGCTGCCCAGGTCATCCCAGTGTCCCTGAAAAGTCAGTAACTGCTCTCCCAACACACATCTGAATGTTGAGAAGACGTAGGGGGAGTACTGAGTTCGGATCCACTGTCTGAGTGCTGAGAAGACGTAGGGGGAGTACTGAGTTCGGATCCACTGTCTGAGTGCTGAGAAGACGTAGGGGGAGTACTGAGTTCGGATCCACTGTCTGAGTGCTGAGAAGACGTAGGGGGAGTACTGAGTTCGGATCCACATGCAGGGTGGATGGAAGACGTAGGGGAGTACTGGGTTCGGATCCACTGTCTGCTGAGAAGATGTAGGGGGAGTGCTGAGTTCGGATCCACTGCCTGAGTGCCGAGAAGACGTAGGGGGCGTACTGAGTTCGGATCCACGTGCAGGGTGGATGGATCTCCCAGCTCACGATGAGCTTCTCAGTTTCACTCTACTTCTCACCGAGAGAACACTGAAGGCGCTTGGCGGATAAACCACCGCACTCCAGCTCCGGAAATTGTCGGAAGGTGGTGCTGCAGCTCTGGACCCTCCCATGGCCAGCAACTCCTGTTGAGTCCGTGCAGGGCAGTCCCGCTCTGGTTTGGGAGGACCTGGTGACGTTAGGTTTTCCAGCGAGTGGCAGGAGGTGGGCGTCTGGTTAGAGAAGTGTTTGTCTCTCCAGGATCGTTGTTTAAACCAACTTGTGTCCTGGGAGAGCGCCGCTCTCGTTCAGATCAATACTCACTGATTCGTTGAGCCTCAGAGAGGAGGCACTTGGCCCAAGGAAGGAGCTGGGCTGCAAGGTTTAATTCCTGAGGTGTCTCGTCGCGGTGTTGAATCTGGGTGAGATGATGGCTCATCACTAGCGGTGACTGCGCGCTTCTGTGTCTAAACACATCTCTTGTTTGTTTTCAGGGATCTGCGCTTTAACAGAATCCGGGAGATCCAGCCCGGGGCATTCAGGAGGCTGAGAAACTTGAATACGTTGTAAGTCCAAACGCTCTGTTGGGACCCCGTGGGAAAAAGTGTGGAAATCATCTCAGCTTTCACCTGCGGGTGGAGCTCAACCACAGCGGTCAGCCCCGATGATCCGTGGTCGGGGGTGCGGATCGGGAGAGTGGACACGGGGCCCTAGAGGAGAACATGTACATTGAGACGCCAGGCCTGTGGGTCCGTGCTCGGCGGCCGTGCTGTCTTGTCTGACATCCGTGACCTGTGTGGGTCCCTCATAAATGGGTGTGACCCAGACCTACGGCCACGGGCACCTTCTCTTCCTATGAATGACTCAGCCCCTGGCTGGGCCAGACCCCTTCACCTGCCCTATTCACATGCCCCCCTCACAAGGTGGAGGGGAAGGTGCTTCTCCTGAGCTAGCTGGGCCCAGGACGGGAGCCTGGGGGGGCGGCCAACCCCCCCCTCTGGTGGGACCACCCTGCACGTCCACACTGGCCTTCCAGTCGGCTGAGGTGGATAGTGTGACAGTCAGTAGGACAGACAGATACCCTTTCCATCAGAGGGGAACTTGGTCTGTGTGCCCGGGGGGCGGGAACGGCGTGCCGTGACAGGGACACCCATGCACTGAGGAAACTCGTGATCAGAGGGCAAGACTGAAATGCTGTTTGTCATGGACACAAGCAGTCAAGCCAGTGTAGGCGCCGAGCTCCGCAGCAGAGTCCTGCTATGACCCTTTGCAAGCGGAAGGAACGTTTCCCACAGCACGGTGCAGTGGTGGTGTTTTAATTCTTCCTGAACTTTGGTTTCATAGGCTTCTCAACAACAATCAAATCAAGAGCATACCCAGCGGGTCATTTGAAGACTTGGAGAATTTAAAATATCTGTAAGTTAACCATCCGTTCTTTACCCTTCAGAAAGCTTATGTTGTCGGTATACAGACTAATCATTGAGCGAAATGTTATGCTGCTTGCGAATTATTGCAGATACACCCATCTCTTAGGCTTTATTTTCAGAAGGTAGTGAATTTTCGGGTGGGATTTTTAAAATGAGTTCTTGTCAGTATGAAGTGCTGTGTTGCATGAGGCTCGGTGAGTAAAGTCCGCGAGTGAGGTTAAAAGTCACAGCCCCGCAGAGTCCCGTGGGAACAGTAACTCTGCTTGTCTGTGACTCATGGTCCCTCGCCAGCGTGCATGGCTGACAGGTGGTCTGTGAGAGAGAAGCTTGGAGAGCAGTCTCAAGCTGGCTGTCCAGCTGTGGGCAAGTGTGGGAAGCAGATGACAAATCCCACTGGAACGTCACTAGTTTCGGCTGATTTTCCCCAGCTTCCTCCCAAGTGATTGCACCTCTTAGTTTTCTGCAGTAAAATTGTAGTTTACTTTTCGGAGTTGACTTTCAGTAACTTATTTATTAGAATTTAAAACATTTGCCTGTTGAAGCCAGTTTTGCAGGTCAGAAAGTGGCCTCACTGGCAGGTGCAGGCCTGCTACGTTGCAGGCACTTAATTTAAGACCGGAAGGCATTAAAGACACATTCCAGTCGCATTCCTGGTTGTAGAGAAAAGTACGTGTCGTGTATGTGTTATTCTTACTTTTAAGACTTAGATGGCATTTCCAGATAGAAGCATTAAAAAAAATTTTTTTAACGTTTATTCATTTTTGAGAGACAGAGACAGAGTGCAAGGGAGGGAGGAGCAGAGAGAGAGAGGGGGCACAGAATCCGAAGCAGGCTCCAGGCTCCGAGCTGTCAGCACAGAGCCCGACGCAGGGCTTGAACCCACGGACCTTGAGATCGTGACCTGAGCTGAAGTCGGACGCTCAACTGACTGAGCCACCCAGGCGTCCCTCTTTCTGTCTTTTCTTTTTTCCTTTTTTTTAATGTTTATTCAGTTTTGAGAGACAGAGAGTGAGTGGGGGAGGGGCAGAGAGCGAGGGAGACACAGAATCCAAAGCAGGCTCCAGGCTCTGAGCTGTTAGCACAGAGCCCGACGCAGGGCTCAAACTCACTGTCTGCCATATTATGACCTGAGCCAAAGGCAGACGTTTAACCAACTGAGCCCCCCAGGAGCCCCAAGGTAGAACTATTTTAATGAGGGATTTGTATCACTGACTCTTTTTGGAAATTTATATCATAAGTGAACCTAAACATCTAGACGTTATGTTGATTTTTTAAAACAAAGTCACATTATTGGTGTTGATGTATATTTGGAAGCCTGTTTGATTTTGGATAACGTCACTGCAGCGATCACATTAACTCTGCTTACAGAAATACGTATTCCTCAGTGAAGGTAAACGAAAGTGTTAGGTATAAATATTTTCCATCACAGTTGGCATAGTGTGTTGCTTTTTCGAACAGGACAGGACAGAATAGACTAGAATAATGTATGAACATTATTAAGCCTTGTCGCTTATTTTAAAAATGAGGGAAAGGCCTTCTGTTACGTATTTATTTGTTTTAAGTGCTATGCAAGTTCCAGAAGGAAGGTTTTGGTTTCTGACAAAAGTAGGTTCGGTTAGCTGATGGCCAGCATCCGCAGTGTGTGTGTGTGTGTGTGTGTGTGTGTGTGTGTGTGTGTTACTTTTATTTTTTATTTTGTATATTGTGCTTTGGGATTGAATTAATTAGGAGCAAGCTATCATTCACTCTGCAGACGTATTTAGTGTTACAGTGTGGGGGACACTTTGGTTCTCACTTACAAGGATATTTTAAAGTAACACTTGAGGAGCCCCGTCTGCTGGCTCACTCCCCATCAAGGCACCTGCTCTCCAGCCTCGCCCCCCTCTGCGGCTGGCCTGGCGGAAGGCACCCCAGTCACTGGGGAGGGCTTGGGGCAGGGTCCCTGGTGAGGAGGGACCCCACCTGCCCATCTGATTCCCTCCTGGGCAGGAGAGTGCGCTCCCACAGGCACCGCTGAGGACACTGTGCAATTTCAGTACCGGGGAGCTGTTCTGAAGTTAACCGGTTATTTCCGCCTTTACACGTAGTCAGTGGTTTCAGACGTTGAGTATTAGTGGCCTGTGTAAGGCCTAAACCTCCCCTCACTGGTATTTCCGGATGAAGTTGGGCAAGAACTCCTGCTCCAGGCGACTCTGACTCTGTGTGGACTCATCTGTACGCGGCCCGTTACTGGAGGCGACCAGCACCCACTTACTCCCGTGGAGCCCACGTGTCCTCACAGACGCACACTCGCCCACAGTAGTTCGGTTCAGTCCCTGCAAAGTGACCCAGCACCGGGGGCTTGTTTTCCCCTTCTTTTGAAGAAATGAGCCCAGAAACCCCCGTCCGGAAGTAGAAGGGAGAGTAGCGCCTGCCAGGACCGTAGTGGCCGGGGGTGAGGCCATCTTCTGTCGGCTTCCCATGTATCTGTTCACTCCCAGTGATCCTGAAGTGCTGTGGTGTCCATTTACATAGGAAGAAACTGAGGCGGAGGAAGGTTGCCAGCTCGTTCACGACCACACAGCTAGCGAGTGGAGGTTGACAGAGTGGCCGCTGGCCAGGCCTCTGTGGCAGGCGCTGGGCTCTGCACGGGTGGGCGAGCTCTGCCTGGTCTCTGGGGTCGCCTCGGCACATTTGCCCAGACGGAGAAGTGGGAGCCGCTTAGCTGGATGGTTCGAGGTAGCCCTGCACCAAAAACCACGAAACCCAGTGCAGTAAGACGCACGGTCCTTTGCAGATGAAGTACACAGTGTCACAGGTGTTAGGACAAACGTGTTCTTGGGGGGACGAAAGGGCGAAAGCCTAGCCCCCAGGTAACCAATGTGCAGGGAGGGCCTTACCGCGGTCCCAGGCTGGCGCCTGTGTGTGCTGACCGGTCCCTGGTTGTCCACAGCAGGCAGAGGCACCCAGGGCGCCAGCCTCTTTGTCTGATGCTGAGATCACCTCGTATTCACCATGGCCCTTCAGGGCTCATGAGGACGGTACCGGGGGCCAGTCATGTCCTCAGAACCGGGGCCCTTTGGGGACGGTCCTCACCCCTGGCAGGTCCGTTCAGGATATGGCGGACTCTGCAAAGGGCCATCCAGCGTCTGTGGTGGCTCCCCGCCTCTGCCGTGTGGCCCCCCCACCAGCCGTAGGCTAACAAAACCGGGCTGTGTCCCGTGTCCTTACGGACTCTGAAATTCACACTTTATATGCTTTTCCTGTGTCGTGAGGTGTTAATGTTCTTCTGAAATTTTCAACCAGTTAAAAATGTAAAACCCATTCTTAGCTTGCAGACCATCTCAAAACAGGCAGTGAGCCAATTCTGTGACTCTTCTGACATGCCAGCAGGGGACCCTGGTGGGGGAGGTCTGCAGGGCACATGCAGGGTGCGAACTGTCCGCTCCCCAAATTGTTTCCGGGTCTCTCAAAATGCCGCAGTTACAGCGTCTTATGATCAACGCATACTACATGCTTGTGGGGAAATGGTTTTATTCCCTTCGAGCTTTGAAGCGAGTGTACTGGGAACGAGTCGCAAGCCATGCTCCCAGAACCAGGGACTGGTCTGAAGACAGAGCGGTGGTCAGCGGCGTCCCGTGTGTGGACACTGTCCTTTGGGGACGGGCAGGGGGCCCTCCAGGAGGGTAGCCGCGCTGCCGTGTAAATGTGTTGTCCGTATTCTAATACAGTCGTTAATTTTAAAACCCTCTCCACGTGTCGACGTAATTCTTCTTTCCGCCTGGAGTTACGGTGTCTCGTGTGTGTGCTAATCCTCCCCTCGTTTCTTGTTTCAGCTATTTGTACAAGAATGAGATCCAGTCAATTGACAGGCAAGCGTTTAAGGGACTTGCCTCTCTAGAACAACTGTAAGTGTCCCTCTCCTGCGCCTGACTGCCTTGGATGTCACCTGCCCTCTTGCCTCTCGTAGGGAAGATGAACTAAGTTTGCTGTCTGCACGATGCATGTCTGTACTAACGGGGCGTAGGGCGTGTGTGCATGCCGATTGGAAGAGCAGCGGTTGACTCGTTACTCCTCTGTCTGTCTGACCCCCGCCCACCCGGTCCCGGACGGCACTGGTTTCTGCCCAAGAGCAGCCCGGTGCTGAGCCCCCGTGATACAGAGATCAGCGAGAGCCAGTGGCCCCTGTGTTCATGGTGCTCCCGAGTTAAGAGACAGGCTCGCACACAAGTGAAGGGCCTTCGGAGAGAGGCACCCGGGGCGCCGCGGGGCCAGCAGGTGGTTTTTATCGCCCGCCGGTTCCTTTTGTGACTCTGCGCACGTGCACCTTCCTTCGTTTATGACGTCATGATTGCGGAGAAAATAAACTTTTTCACGTGGTTCTAGTTAGCGTGTGTGGATGTGGTTTCCGTGGCCGCACAAGAAGTCCTCCGTTGCTGTGAAGTCAGCACGTTCATTTCTAAGTAGAATTCCAGGCAACGGGAGTCTCTTTCTGGTTTGTTGGTTTGACTTTTCAGCTGTGGAGCTGGAACAACTTGGAGGATTCCAGAACTGCCCGCAGTTTAGTCGCACAGCCGGACGGGGCCGGTTGCTGCAACAGGGGGTCTGCCCACCGGCCGGCCGCGCGTGTGCGTGTTTCCTCGGCCGGCCGGGCGCAGAGCCTGCACGGGGACCCCCGGCAGGACTGGGGCACGGGCACCCCGAAAACAGTGCCTCAGGGCACACACGGTGCTCGTGTGTCGAGGCCCTTTTGATTCGGGAGGGACCTGCATTCCTCAGCTCACTGCGCGTGGCTTGTGATGTCAGGGAGGGAAGGGGTCGTACGGAAGTGTTTGCGTAATCTTCGCTTCAGAGAGAAAGGGACAAAAAGTTCAGAGCTTTGCAGAAACACACGGAAGTGTCTGGAAAACGTCCAGGTGGAGGAGAGTTTACGAAGGGACACACTCCCCCCCGGGACGGGGCAGTGAGATCATCGTAGCCGACACCTAGAAAATCGCGTCTGATTTTAATGTGCTGGAAAGTTGAAGCAGGTGGAGCTCACCCTGACGGGGGGTGGGGAGGCCAGCTACTTTCCAGGAAGAAAGGGGCAAAGTCTGGGGGAAGTGAGGCTTACTGGACCAGGAGCCCCGAGCAGGGTCTCTAACCAACTGGCTGGAGACGGTGGATCCTGGGTCCGGATGCCTTCGAAACCCCGGGTTAGGGAGTTAGGGTCCCTGCCACCGGGACTTCATGCCCTGAAGGTCGGCGAGAGTGTGACAGACCCAGAGACACGTAGGACCAGGCCCCCCACCACGGGGAGGACTCTGTGCGAGGAGACGGGGCTGTTCTGGTGGGTGTGCCCGGGCTGCGGTCTGGGGTCCCGTCTCCATGCCAGGAGCCCCTCCACACCCCCGGGATAAGCCCGGGGCCGCTGGAGTCTGCTGAGCTTCTGCCCAGCGGGTTTCTGGGAGGCCCGCATCGTGTGTGGTGAACGCGTGTGGCCAGACGCAGAGAGCGTAGATGGGGTTGGGGCTCACGGCCGTCTTGGGGCCGTGGGAGGGGGGTGGCCCCCAGGCCGCCCGGAGCCCTGGGGAGTCTCTCCTGCCTCCTCCACCTCCTCCCTGGGCGCCTCCCCCAGGACTCCCCCTGCCTGCCGATGGGGGTCCCCTCCAGGAGCCTCCTGTGATGGCCGCTGACTGTGGATTTTCTCCCTGTGTCCCCTCTGTTCCCTGCTCGTGGGCTTCCCACCCTGGTGTGCGGGGCGATGGGCAGGGACCTGTCTGCGGGTGTCACGGAGGCGTGGGAGGTGGATCTGGTAATGACCTGAGACTTGGCGGGGGGTGGGGGGGTGGGGGACACCGTGCACCCTCCCAGGGAGCCAAGGACAGGAACAGAGGGCAAGGGAGGACAACTGAACTCTGGTGACCCAAGTTACGGTAATTTCAGAGTTAGTGGAGGTCTCCGAGTGATCTGGGTGCGTTTCCAGAGTGCTTTCTGGCGTTTGGGTTTGGGGTGAAGCCTGGAGCTGCTGGGCCCAGCGTCCCCTCCCAGAGTCAGCCTGTGTGAAGGCGGGGACCCCCCTCCTCTTCGTGTGGGTGGGGGGCTTGCGGCAGGAGCACCCCATCCTAAGACCACTTCTGGTGTTTTTCTTAAGGGGAAACACACCAATTTCCAAAGTGAGAAAAGCAGTAATTCAGGAAAATGAGGAGAAATTAGTTGTGGTAAAAAATGTGTAAATTATGGAAAGTTAAGGGGACACAGTAAATGAAATATAAATGCTGGATATTCTGTGTAATTAGCACATTATCTTACTAAGCCTGGTGCTATGTTATTTTTCCTGTAGTTCTTTCCAGAGCTGACGGTATGCTCACCCCCACATTAACGTATATGCGTATCCTCCCCTAAATTCACATATAGACTAGAAGGTTTGAATGACGGCGTGCACCTACTTACACATGTGCTGCAATTGAGAATATTTTGGCTTTTTTCCTGCGAAGGTCCGTGTGCTTTGCAAGCAGGTCCCCGGGCTAAGCAGCCAGGCCCCAGGCCTGAAGGGGACTTGGTCAGAGTCCCTGCTGTCCGTCTTACAGTCTGTGCCCAGTTTTTAATTGTATTTCATCTTACTATGTGATTACTTCACGTGTTTTCTGCACAGTGTAGGAAATCTAGAGAGTTACCTGTTGACATACGAATTTGAAATGACTTAGGAACCATTTTTTTGAGCAGAAAATCTAGATCAGCAAAAGTAAAATTGTTTAAAATGTTTCCTTTCTCTTCTTTTTAAAAAACTTGTCTAGATACCTGCACTTTAATCAGATAGAAACTTTGGACCCAGAGTCATTCCAACATTTGCCGAAGCTGGAAAGGCTGTAAGTTGATTTCGTCTTGCCCTCCCGTCTTCCCTCTGGTCCCCGGGGGCTGGCGTGCCCTCAGGTTCTGTGATGGAAAGGGGGCCACTGCCTGTCCAGACACCTGAGCAAATCTCTGTTCCTTGTCTAACAGTTCAGAAGCGGGACTTAACAATTTTCTCTTTATTTGGAGATGGTGATAAAATAGAAAAAAAAATCGAATTATTTTCTGAAGTAAATATTGTTCTCAAGTTCATTTGTATCCCATAAACGCAGTCGCTGAGGTATTGTTTACAACTCACTTACTTGACTGCTTGTACTCTTTTCTACACGTCTAAGAAGCGTTTTTAAAAGTTGGTTTGCGGTTTTCTCTCTTTCAACAGATTTTTACATAACAACCGAATCACACATTTGGTTCCAGGAACATTCAGTCACTTGGAATCCATGAAGAGACTGTAAGTGTGTCTTTACAGAAGCCGATTCCCTGCCATTGGCCGGGTCCTGAGCCGGGTCCTGAGCTGGGTCCTGTGGCAGGGGCTGCGGGGTATGTCACATGCAGAAAAGCACAGGGACACCCGGAGGGCACAGTCAACCCTCCCGGTGGGCACAGCCGAGAGCCCCCGGGACTCCGGGGTGTGCCAGCAGGTTGACCCCTTCAGAGGCAAACAAGACATGTTTTAAAATCAGTGTCACATTCTTCAGATTAATTTTTAATTCCATGTTGCATATTTTGGTGGTGGAACCACGTCCGTGTAGGACTCTGTGTCCTGTCCCCAGCCCTTGAGTGTTCGCAGAGCTGGGCATTAAGTAAACTGGTCCCCCGGTTTCTAAGACCTCTCAACACACTTCTTGGACCGGGTGGTGTATTTTAATAGAAGGAAGGGATGTTAGTGCTGGTCGAGAACGTTGCTTGACGCCCTTCTGTGTTTTCCTCCGCGGTCAGGAGGGCCGCCGCCCTGCGGTTGGCCGTCACCGAGCGTAAGGAGCTAGACATCAGGAAAAGGGAAGATCATGCTAATGAGCCCAGGTCCAGAGCGAAATAAGGTGAAATAAGACCGCCTCCCTCGCTAGTTAGGATTGCTTCTGGACAAAGAAACGAGCCAAAGTCAGACGGCGTTCTGGCGAAGGTGGAGGGGCACTTGGTGTTGAGGGAGCAGGGAGGTCGCTAGAAGAGCAAGCTTAGGGCCGGGCAGGCAGAAGGGGTCCCGGGGTGGGGACCTGGCCAGCGGCCTGGACGCTCCACGCCGGCCTGTGTCCGGCAGGCCCCGCACAGGCTCACGCGTCCAGCTCGTCCGGGGTGGGCTCGTCCCCACGTCTCACCGTCTTCCCTGTCCCAGGAGACTGGACTCCAACGCGCTGCACTGCGACTGTGAAATCCTGTGGCTGGCGGATTTGCTGAAAACCTACGCCAAGTCCGGCAACGCACAGGCGGCCGCCACCTGTGAATACCCGCGACGTATCCAGGGGCGCTCGGTGGCCACGATCACCCCTGAAGAGCTGGACTGTGGTGAGTGCGGCCAGGGGCCGAGGGGGACCCAGAGCCCCGTGCTGGCGCCCAGGGGGTGTGGTACGCATGGCCCTGCCCACCTGCAGGGACGGCGTCCCTGCATCAGATCCTGTGGGACTGACAGGGACGCTCCTTGGCAAAGCCCTGGTCTGCACACAGCATCTCTCAGTGCCTGTGGGGTTTCTTGGCTTTGGTTTCAGGCTCCCCTGCGAAATGAGCAGACTGGGTCACACTGTCCCTGCCTCCCCGTCCCTCCCGCCCCCGTGCACACAGGCTGCAGCTGCCGGCTGCCTCTGCGCACTGGGCTGGGCCTCCGGCCACGGCCCCGAGACACAGACCGCCAGAAGGGCCAAACTCCGACGGCGGGGCAGAGTCCTGCAGTGCCCAAGGCCTGGTGCGGCTGAGCCTTTTAATTGCAGCACTGTTTTGGGGTGCTGAAGTCCATTTCTCTAAAGCATCATCGTTTTTTTAGTGTTGAAAATACATGTAACGAAACTAGAAATCAGCAGCTTTTGTGAGTAACCGGCCAACGTCTGCACTCCTTTGTTAACTGTCCTTACACGTGTGCACCCGTCTGTGCACCTGCCCGGCCTCAATAGTGTGCGGCGTCAGAGGCCCTGTTCACGTGTGTGCGTCCTGTGCGACTGTCCTCCGGCAGGAGCCAGGCCGCACGCAGGCAGCACTGCTGGGCTGTGTGCGCCTCACAGACGAGGCTCTTTCCTGGGCCAGAGGCCAGAGGCCGCAGCTGAGAGTGCCCGGCTGACCCCTGACATCTACGCGCGCGCGCGCGCGCGTGTGTGTGTGTGTGTGTGTGTGTGTGTCACCGCCATGCACCACACGGTTGATGTCCCAGAGCTGCTCTGGGTGGCCCTGCTCCCCAGCCGCCTCTGACTTAACCAACAGGACCCCGGCTCGAGGGCCACGGGTTTTGTCTGCCTCCTGCCACCGTATTCGTGGAGAAGGAGGACATGGGGCAGCCCCCCCCCTTAGCAGATTGGAGGAGGCAGCTCACTGGTCCCAGGGCCATAGGAATGGGACGCGCACGTGGGAGGACAGAGGACGAGGACGCGCTACTGTCCTGTCTTGCACAGTAGAGCTTTCTGCTCTCAGGAGTGCATTAGCTAAAAGGCTTTGTTTTCTATTGCTTTATTCACCCAAAGCAGCCGTTCCTGGAGTTTGCTGTGTGCACAGGAGTCTCACCGGGTTTATCTGAGGGTCAGAAACTCTGGGTAAAACTCAGCCTGTCTCCCAGGAGATGCCCGTCTGTCATCTTCGTGGGAACATTGTGGTCGGGATGGATGTTTGAACACTTGGGATTTTCTCTTAAACCTGAGATCTGGTTTGGGTTCTTGCTGACTCTAACGGGAGTGTTTAAAACCAAGAAGATCTGCGTTTCCTTCTTGGTACAGAGAGGCCCCGGATCACATCAGAGCCCCAGGACGCGGATGTCACCTCGGGGAACACTGTGTTTTTCACATGCAGAGCAGAAGGCAACCCCAAACCCGAGATCATCTGGCTGCGAAACAAGTAAGTGATTCTCACTGTCCGCCCAGATGCCCCGTCTGCACCACTGGGCGTGTGCCCACGCCGCCACCCTGTGGGCCCCTCGACACTCTCGGCCTCTCTGGTGGAGGGAAGGGTCTAGAGGAGAACGTTTCTGCATCGTTTCTGCTGTAAGGGGCCGTCCGTTACTCCCCCTGCCTGGGGTGAGGGGCGTGAGGGAGGCTTGGTTCTCCGCCGGATCTGGGGGGAGGGTGGTCACTGGGGCTTCGAAGCTGGAACCGTCCTCCTGGGTGAGGAGGGCTCCTTCCTGCTGGGACAGCGTCTTCAGGGACGCCCATCAAGTGGGCACTTTTGTAGTTAGTTCCTTGCACGTCTGATCGGCCTCAGGAAACGTGTGTCCTCCCTTCTGTCCACAAGCATTTTGGGGTGTGTGGGGGCACAGGTGTCAGAGGACGTGGCTCCCGGGGCCTCGTGTTAACGTGGAACGCTTTCCAGCGTGCGTTCTGAACCGACTCCTTGAAAACGGATTGTTAGCGTGAGACCCCCTGTCATTGCTTCTGTGTTCATTCTCACGAGGACACGGACAGGCTTTTCTGCGGATCTTGGCTGTGGGCGTTTACACTCTGAGCTCGCTGGCCGTTCGGTCGTAACAGGGCACAGAGGACCCTCTGGTGACCGAGCCCAGACGCCCGCCCAGCCGTCGTCCCTCCCAGTGCTGGGCCTTGTTCGCAGAGAAGATGCGCAGGAAGCTGGGGAGCTTGGCATCAGAGAGCCGTCAGGTGCAGGAGGGGCAGCACTTTCCTGCCTGTGAAGTTTGGGAGCCTCGTCTACACCTGGGTTTGTCCTTATGGCCCGGGCCCAGCGCCGTGCAGGATGTGAGCAGTGCCAGCCTGGTCCTCAGAGAGGGTGTTCTCTTGGATGGCTCTGGAGTTGTCAAGATTTAAAATCCTGAGTTAATACAGGAGGAGTACGTGTGTATTTGAAAAGTAGAAAGGCATGAATTCGGCTGAGCCTTTTCCATTAACCCCAGGCCTGGCGTCTGGTGCTGGGCTCTGCCTCCACCTGCCAGCCTCTCCTGTGGGTCCGCCTCCCCTGCTGACCTGCCTCCCCTGTCAGTCCACCTCACCGGTGGGCCTGCCTTCCCGACTTGCTGGCTCACCGTGTTTATGGAAGGGAGCTGGGCCAGATCAGTAAGTCTCTTACGTTTGGAACCTGGGGGGACTGTTGCTTCCATCCAGAAAACCCCGTGGATGAGGACGGATGTCACTTTCGGTGGGTTGGTGCAGGTAGAGAGGTGTGTGAGCCGGGAGGGGAAGGGGGCTCTCACACCTGGCCGGGTCTTCAGCCGAGAGCCTGTAGGTTTCTGAGTGGCGTCCATAGGGAAATGCTCACAACGATGATGGTTTTGTCGGTCAGTGTATGTAGTCATTTGCTTTAATAATATCAAATGTTTCTGTCCCATTTTCTTGAGTCAGTTTGCCAGAAACCAAGGAAAATGTTTCCTTTGAATTTTTCCAACTATTTTCATTGTTTCCCTTTGGAAAGAGGACCGCTTTAAAACTTAAAAATATTTTTTGTTTTATTTATTTTTATTAGAGAGAGAGAGCTATCAGCACAGAGCCTGACTAGAGGCTCAGTCCCACAGACTGAGATCATGACCTGAACCAGAATCGGGACAGAGTGGGACCCCTGTACGACCACGCCACCCAGTTGCCCCAACTTTAAAATCTTTATAGACTGAAACTGGGTAGTAAAAGTAACCAGGAATTAGTGATGCACTAGGCCCGCCCCTGTCCCAGACACGGTAATGACGTGGGACGCTGTGTCGGGGGTGGGAGAGTGTCCTGGAAAGGCCAGGCGTGGCGTCTCTGCCTCCCCACGTGCTCAGGTGTCTCCCGGTGTGGACCGGGCCTCCTGGAGCTTTCCGAGTCTGAGCGTGCCGGGTTTGTGTCTTTGCAGCAACGAGCTGAGCATGAACACAGATTCCCGCCTCAACTTGCTGGACGACGGGACCCTGATGATCCAAAACACACAGGAGACAGACCAGGGGATTTACCAGTGCATGGCGAAAAATGCCGCCGGGCAGGTGAAAACACAAGAAGTCACCCTCAGGTACTTTGGGTCTCCAGGTACGTGGAGAGGACGCCACATGAGGGTTCCTTCCAGAGCTGCCCTTGCTCGTGGCGCACAGGCTCCCTCCCCGCACCCAGCTGGGCAGGGCACGGGTAGGACGCGGGCAGGGCATGGGAAGGAAGTGGGCAGGATGAGAGCAGGAAATGGGCAGGAAGTGGGTAGGATGAGAGCAGGAAGTGGGCAGGGCACGGGCAGGAAGTGGGCAGGATGAGAGCAGGAAGTGGGCAGGGCATGGGCAGGAAGCGGGCAGGATGAGAGCAGGAAGTGGTCAGGGCATGGGCAGGATATGGGCAGGAAGTGGGCAGGATGAGAGCAGGAAGTGGGCAGGGCATGGGCAGGAAGTGGGCAGGATGAGAGCAGGAAGTGGTCAGGGCATGGGCAGGAAGTGGGCAGGATGAGAGCAGGAAGTGGGCAGGGCATGGGCAGGATATGGGCAGGAAGTGGGCAGGAAGTGGACAGGATGAGAGCAGGAAATGGGCAGGAAGTGGGTATGATGAGAGCAGGAAGTGGGTAGGGTGAGGGCGGGCATGGGCAGAAAGTGGGCAGGATGAGAGCAGGAAGTGGGCAGGGCATGGGCAGGATATGGGCAGGAAGTGGGCAGGATGAGAGCAGGAAGTGGGCAGGGCATGGGCAGGAAGTGGGCAGGATGAGAGCAGGAAGTGGGCAGGGCATGGGCAGGAAGTGGGCAGGAAGTGGACAGGATGAGAGCAGGAAATGGGCAGGAAGTGGGTATGATGAGAGGAGGAAGTGGGTAGGGTGAGGGCGGGCATGGGCAGAAAGTGGGTAGGATGAGAGCAGGAAGTGGGCAGGGCACGGGCAGGAAGTGGGCAGGATGAGAGCAGGATGTGGGCAGGGCATGGGCAGGAAGCGGGCAGGATGAGAGCAGGAAGTGGGCAGGGCATGGGCAGGATATGGGCAGGAAGTGGGCAGGATGAGAGCAGGAAGTGGGCAGGGCATGGGCAGGAAGTGGGCAGGATGAGAGCAGGAAGTGGGCAGGGCATGGGCAGGAAGTGGGCAGGAAGTGGGCAGGATGAGAGCAGGAAGTGGGCAGGGCATGGGCAGGATATGGGCAGGAAGTGGACAGGAAGTGGACAGGATGAGAGCAGGAAATGGGCAGGAAGTGGGTATGATGAGAGCAGGAAGTGGGTAGGGTGAGGGCGGGCATGGGCAGAAAGTGGGCAGGATGAGAGCAGGAAGTGGGCAGGGCATGGGCAGGATATGGGCAGGAAGTGGGCAGGATGAGAGCAGGAAGTGGGCAGGGCATGGGCAGGAAGTGGGCAGGAAGTGGGCAGGATGAGAGCAGGAAGTGGGCAGGGCATGGGCAGGAAGTGGGCAGGAAGTGGGCAGGTTGAGAGCAGGAAGTGGGCAGGGCATGGGCAGGATGTGGGCAGGAAGTGGGCAGGATGAGAGCAGGAAGTGGGCAGGGCATGGGCAGGAAGCGGGCAGGATGAGAGCAGGAAGTGGGCAGGGCATGGGCAGGATATGGGCAGGAAGTGGGCAGGATGAGAGCAGGAAGTGGGCAGGGCATGGGCAGGAAGCGGGCAGGATGAGAGCAGGAAGTGGGCAGGGCATGGGCAGCATATGGGCAGGAAGTGGGCAGGATGAGAGCAGGAAGTGGGCAGGGCATGGGCAGGAAGCGGGCAGGAAGTGGGCAGGATGAGAGCAGGATGTGGGCAGGGCATGGGCAGGAAGCGGGCAGGATGAGAGCAGGAAGTGGGCAGGGCATGGGCAGGATATGGGCAGGAAGTGGGCAGGATGAGAGCAGGAAGTGGGCAGGGCATGGGCAGGAAGTGGGCAGGATGAGAGCAGGAAGTGGGCAGGGCATGGGCAGGAAGTGGGCAGGAAGTGGGCAGGATGAGAGCAGGAAGTGGGCAGGGCATGGGCAGGATATGGGCAGGAAGTGGACAGGAAGTGGACAGGATGAGAGCAGGAAATGGGCAGGAAGTGGGTATGATGAGAGCAGGAAGTGGGTAGGGTGAGGGCGGGCATGGGCAGAAAGTGGGCAGGATGAGAGCAGGAAGTGGGCAGGGCATGGGCAGGATATGGGCAGGAAGTGGGCAGGATGAGAGCAGGAAGTGGGCAGGGCATGGGCAGGAAGTGGGCAGGAAGTGGGCAGGATGAGAGCAGGAAGTGGGCAGGGCATGGGCAGGAAGTGGGCAGGAAGTGGGCAGGTTGAGAGCAGGAAGTGGGCAGGGCATGGGCAGGATGTGGGCAGGATGAGAGCAGGAAGTGGGCAGGGCATGGGCAGGAAGCGGGCAGGATGAGAGCAGGAAGTGGGCAGGGCATGGGCAGGATATGGGCAGGAAGTGGGCAGGATGAGAGCAGGAAGTGGGCAGGGCATGGGCAGGAAGCGGGCAGGATGAGAGCAGGAAGTGGGCAGGGCATGGGCAGCATATGGGCAGGAAGTGGGCAGGATGAGAGCAGGAAGTGGGCAGGGCATGGGCAGGAAGCGGGCAGGATGAGAGCAGGAAGTGGGCAGGGCATGGGCAGGATATGGGCAGGAAGTGGGCAGGATGAGAGCAGGAAGTGGGCAGGGCATGGGCAGGAAGTGGGCAGGAAGTGGGCAGGATGAGAGCAGGAAGTGGGCAGGGCATGGGCAGGAAGTGGGCAGGAAGTGGACAGGATGAGAGCAGGAAATGGGCAGGAAGTGGGTATGATGAGAGCAGGAAGTGGGTAGGGTGAGGGCGGGCATGGGCAGAAAGTGGGCAGGATGAGAGCAGGAAGTGGGCAGGGCATGGGCAGGATATGGGCAGGAAGTGGGCAGGATGAGAGCAGGAAGTGGGCAGGGCATGGGCAGGAAGTGGGCAGGATGAGAGCAGGAAGTGGGCAGGGCATGGGCAGGATGTGGGCAGGAAGTGGGCAGGATGAGAGCAGGAAGTGGGCAGGGCATGGGCAGGATGTGGGCAGGAAGTGGGCAGGGTGAGAGCAGGAAGTGGGCAGGGCACGGGTAGGGCGAGGGCGGGCATGGGCAGGGCATGGGTAGGATGGGGGCAGGATGAGAGCAGAAAGTGGGCAGGGCACGGGCTGGGCATGGGCAGGGCCAGGGCAGGGTGTGGGCAGGGCGCGGGACCGGAAGTGGGCAGGATGCTGGCTGGAAGTGGGCAAAGCGCGGGCGCGCTAGTCTGCAGCGAAATTCCTTCACCCGGAGATGTCGGAGCACGTGGTCCTAGGTAATCCTCGACCTTTGCTCTGTTTTTTAAGAAGAAACTCAGACTGATGTTTTCTTAAAATGAGTCCATTTGTGTTTATTGTCATGAGCAACATATTTAGATTTATAAGTTTTGCATCCTGGGACTATTTATCCAGTCTTTTTTGTATTCTGTGCCTAATTTTGGAATAATTGCCCATCTTCTGTTTCCTGCTTCCACTTTGGAAGCCACAGCGTGGTTCCTTGATGTCAGTGATTCCCTAGGATAATTTAAACGTGACCTTAAGTTACCAGAGTCGATAATCACCGCCTCCTGTTGTCTCCAAAGTAGGCTGTGTTCTGATTTTTCGGTGTATGAAACATTTTGTGCTTCGTGTGTTGTGTGGTCATAGCATAGTTAGCACTTGTGAATCTCGCCCTTTCTTTCTCACTTGGAGCTGGAGTCAGGCGGCAGCCCCTCAATGAGGACCAGCTTTGGGTTAATAAAACTTGAAGGAGATTTATTTCCACATTCGACTGATGCCAACTCTGTCCACATTGGGTGCGCAGTTGCACCCAGAGCCGTCCTCGCCTTTGCCTCTGTTTCTCCACAGGCTCTGAACAGCCACTTCTCAAGCCGCAGTTGCACGTGCCCTCCGGGTGGGCTTTGACTTTGGGGTTCTTGCCCCTGCAGATGGCTTTGTGGTCTCTAGCTTGCCATCCTCCAGAAATGCTAGTATTAGGATCATTTCTGCACCTTCTCTTATCTGTTTTTAGATATGTATTTAGTACAGTTTAAACATTAACCGAACACGAAAGGCGCAGAAATGTTCTTCTGTGTGTCTTTCTTCATCCCCTAAATTCACGCCTCCAACCCCACTCTCCCAGATTATGGCTAGGGCTGCCTTCTTTGCCCCCGCCTTGCTTGTTTTTCATCTCAGAACGTGACTGGTTCTCTAACTCTTTCCTTTTCACAGCTGCGTGGAATTCATGATCTGTGGCAATGTGATCTATTTAACTGGTTCTCTGGAGTTTCTGAGGTTTTTCCTCAAATCTTTTGCTATTATCAGTCCACATCATCCCTTTATCCAAAACCTCTTGGGTCTGATATCATTTGGAAATCAGAAATTGGGGGGATTTCAGCAGGGCCACCTGGTACGTAATCTGTTTAACTGGCTCGCGGGGTCCCGGGCACCACCCTGTAGCCACCGTATCCGCGTCCCACAGCGAGCTGCGTGCAGTCACGTGACGAGGAGTGAGTTAAGACTCTAGACGCTTCTTGTCAGATTAAGTTTTGCAAATAAATTATGAAAGATGTTTTGTGTTCGGAGCGTTTTTGGATTTCAGAATTGGGGAGAAGGGTGTCGGCCTGAATATACACCACAGGAATTTAAAAAGTACCCTTTTGGGGTACAAACGTTGTTTTACATGCTTGTAAACTCCTAGGAGAGTGATCTCTGGGTAACGGGGTGTATGACTTCTCAGTTCTGATGTGTGTGGCCATGTCACCGCAGGCGGGCCGTGGCAGTTTGTGCCGCTGGTGTGTGAGCTCCATGCTTCGTGGACGCCCTCACAAAGCAGGTCGCTCGGGGCGGCACAGACTTTCTTCTGGATTCAGAGCTGGAACATACTAGCTCAGCTAGCTTGTGCTTTCTTTTTGCATAGGAAATGGGTTATTTTTATTTGTTCTAAATACAGTTTAAAAACAGTGTTTCGTGCTAGTAAGAGGCTCTGGCAAGGTTTGACCGGACTGACCCAGTGTACTTAGAATGAACAGAAGTAAGGATCCTGCCTGGGGCTGCTCTGTCCACGCTGAAAGAGGGAGCCGTCCGGCCATCTGTTGGGCACTGACGGCCCTCATCCGAGGCAGCACATCCCTGCTGGCTGCGTGTTCTTTAAAAGAGAAAGAAGACGAGAGAGTGTTGATTAAACTGTTTGCTTTATTTTAAGGCCAGTAGATGGAACGAGTGGCCTGGAGAGAGAGAAGCCCGCGCAGAGCCCTGTTGCTTGGCCAGAGGAAACTAATCCAGAACTTGTGTTTCCTTGTGACAGCTCGACCCGCTTTTGTAATCCAGCCGCAGAACACGGAGGTGCTGGTCGGCGAGAGTGTCACCCTGGAGTGCAGCGCCACGGGCCACCCTGTGCCGCGGATCACCTGGACCAAAGGGGACCGCACGCCCCTGCCTGAGGACCCTCGCGTGAGCATCACCCCCTCTGGCGGCCTGTACATTCAGAACGTCCAGCAGGACGACAGTGGGGAGTACACGTGCTTCGCATCCAACAGCCTGGACAGCATCCACGCTGCGGCTCTGATCATCGTCCAGGGTGGGTCGGGTGCCCCTTGTCGCTCGCGTGCAGACCCTCTCCCCGCCCCCAGCGCACTTCCCACCTCCTACTTCCGTGACTTTGGTTTCCGAATGGAGATTTTTAGGACGGTTGATTTCTCCCAGGGCTTTATCTCTGGCCGTGTTATCTGTGGCACGTAGGGCACCTGGCGTGTGTAAGGCGAACACACGAGTGTGGGCGGTGTGCACGGGCGTGTTGAGTCCATCAGTAAGCCTTGCATTCAGCTCGGAACTTCCCAGGAGTAGCTTTGGCTCCAGCTGCAGACGGTACCTGTAGTTTTTTTTTTTTTTTTAATTTTTTTTTTTTAACATTTATTTATTTTTGGGACAGAGAGAGACAGAGCATGAACGGGGAGGGGCAGAGAGAGAGGGAGACACAGAATCGGAAACAGGCTCCAGGCTCCGAGCCATCAGCCCAGAGCCTGACGCGGGGCTCGAACTCACAGACCGCGAGATCGTGACCTGGCTGAAGTCGGACGCTTAACCGACTGCGCCACCCAGGCGCCCCTGGTACCTGTAGTTTTAAGAGCTCAGCTGTGTGTTTCCTAACGTCCGACTGACTCTTAGTGAGTTTGTTGCCTTGTTAATAGATTACACAGTGAGGCACTTGAGGAGAAGCTCTGAGCCAGGAGAGTGCAAAATCCCGAGAGATCAGCCCTCTCCCGATGTGTCTGTCTTCCCCAGCCTCCCTCCTCCATGGAAGCCCCCTCCCTTGCCGTCTGCTGTGAGTCTGTCCTGCTGCCTCTTTGGGCACGTAACCGCGTGGTGCTGTCGTCTGGTCGTTACTGTATCACGCACGGATCTGTTCTGGGCTTAGGGCTGTGTGATTCACACCCCGGCAGCAAACCAGCTCCTGTCCCCACGTACAGCTGGGCCAGGTGACGCTTAGCCACACAAGGACGAGTGGACGTTGCACGGCGAGAGGAGCCGGACCCCCTCGTTAGCCTCACCGCCGTCCGCACACTGCGTGGGCGGTGGGGCTGAGTCAGCAGAGGTCTCTGAACGTCTCCCAGCGTCCGATGCCCTTCTGCCGACATGCTGTTCCCTCTCTGGCGCCCCCCTGTGGCACAGCTGGCCGCTCGGGGCCGTGGCGCCTGCCCGGAGGGAGGACCCTGATGCTCCTTCCAGAGGTTTTACCCAGATCCACCTCTGAAATGATCTTTCCCATGTTTTTCCTTCCGGAAGCTCTTCCCCAGTTCACCGTGACCCCTGCGGACAGAGCTGTTATCGAGGGCCAGACGGTCGATTTCCAGTGTGAGGCCAAGGGCTACCCACAGCCGGTCATAGCGTGGACCAAAGGAGGTAAGAGCCGCCTCGGGAAGTCTGTCTGCCCTTTCCAGGCAGCCCCGGAGCCCCTGCCCAGGCCCGAGTGGTGGCCGAGCCAAGGCGTCCCGGCCGTGGGGACCGTCAGCGTGTGTGTGTGTCCCAGCCTCGCCTTCGCCCACTGCTGCCGAGAAGGACACGGGGAGGAGACTGTCCACGAGGGCGCTGGGGTGGCCTTCTGCTTTCTTGCTCCTCCCATGTAGTCTGTGTCTTGCTTTTGATCTGCACTGAATTAGCATTTCGATGGGATTTAGCAGCATGTAGGATAGAAGTTTCTGAAAACTGATTGTAGCACATGTCTGTTGGAAGCTCATTTCCTGGGGCCGTCGTGCTGTGTCTCCACCTGCGGTGAGGTCACACTGTTGATCTCCACCTGTCGATCACGCTGATTCCCCGGGACCACCTCTCCTGCTGCAGCTGGTGAACCGCAGGGCAGATGACGCAAAGACACAGACTTCTCCCGGGGCGCTGGCAGCCCGGCTGGGAAGGTGGGGGGAGGAGAGGTGGCCCCCGGGCTCCGCCCTGGGAGTGACCTTGAGAACCTGCCTGGAACCGGAGGGCAGCTCCCCTAAGGGGCCCTTAAACCAGAGGAGCACCCGGGCAGGTGCGGCAGGAGCTAACGCCTGCACCTCTATTCTGGGCAGGAGGGGCTCCGCCAGGGCATGTGCCCCCTCACCTGGGGTGTCCGTCACTTCTGAGTAACTCCCGCCCTGCCCCCTGCCCCGTGGCCCGTCCTCGGGCCGACGTCACACACGCCCCCTGTGTCGTGGCTCCTGTGTGTTTAGCCTGCGTCCCTGCCATCCGCTCCTCCCTGCTTCTGGGCAGTTTCTCGGGGGCGGGGACGGGTCTCTTGTCCCTGACCTGCCGCACGCCCCGTAGGCTGGACCGTCGCTCAGGAGGTGCTGACCCAGGGGCCCTGCTTCTCGTTTGCTCCGAGAACGTTCTGCTGACCGACGTACCCGAGTCCTGCCTCTAACCCACCACTCACTGCGTGTCCCACTGACTGGCGTCCCCGTGCCTTTCAGGGAGCCAGCTGTCCGTGGACCGGCGACACCTCGTCCTCTCCTCGGGAACGCTCAGGATCTCGGGTGTGGCGCTCCACGACCAGGGCCAGTACGAGTGCCAGGCTGTCAACATCATCGGCTCCCAGAGGGCTGTGGCCCACCTGACCGTGCAGCCCAGAGGTACGCGCGGCTCCCTCCTGGCGGACCCGCCGCTCTGTGCGGATGCGCCGTCCGGAGACGCGGGCCTTCTGCGGCCAAGGGTCCCGTCACTGCTCGCGACAGAGCATGTCCTCTTCCTCTGAACACCCGTCCCTCGTACCTGCTCGAGGTACAAGGTGTGCGTCCCGCTCGTGGAGCTCCTCGTGGGGAACCCGACGCGGCCGGCTTGTCCGTGCTCTGGGGCCGATTCTTCCCGCTTCACAGAACGGCTCTCACGTCCTTTCCGGGATGGTCACTGTGGCCAGGGGTCTGATAGCTCCTGACCCGTGGACGAATCCTGAGAATGTCCCAGGGATTCTGTCTCTCGCCCCATTGTCCCATGAGCCTTCACGCACGTCTAACTTTTGTCCTTTGTGGGCGCGTGGTCTGACCATTCTCTCCGTGAGAGGCGCCCAAGCCGGAGTGTGGCTGGTGCTGCAGGGTCCCCAGCCCCTGGGGGGTCCTTCCCTGATGGTTTGGGGCCTGGGCTGTCTTCCTGTTACCCAGGCGGGCTGGACTGCTCTCGGCTGGGGCTGACCTTCCCATTCCCGACGGGCAGCACGTGGGATGGCCTGTTGCATGAGATCCTGTGGGTGGTCCCTAAAGGGCACCAGGACTTCCCACGTGGGCGTGGGCCAGGATCCTCACTTGCCTGGTGAGGAAAGCTCTAAGTGTGCGTTTCCCGTCCTAACCATCAGGCTCTCTCCGGGGCCCGTGACGTCCCGGTCCCCCCGCCCCACGTAGACAGGAGCTGGTTAGGGCTGCGGTCTGCTCTTCAGACGTGCTCCTCAGGTCCAGCGTGGGCCACGGGCAGACCATCTCCCCTTTCCTCCGGCCCTTTGGCCCTCTGCAGACAAGGCTAGGAGGCAGAGTGACAGGCTGAGACTGGCAAGAGTGCCCTGGGTCTGGCCTGGCTGCGGGCAAAGGGCTGTGCTCTTTTGAAGCCTTTTGCTGTAAATCACGAGTGTCTTGGGATTTCCACCGTGGTCAGCCGGCTGCCCCTTGCTTTGCAGTCACCCCGGTGTTTGCCAGCATTCCGAGCGACAGGACGGTGGAGGTGGGCACCAACGTGCAGCTCCCCTGCAGTGCCCAGGGGGAGCCTGAGCCCGTCATCACCTGGAACAAGGTAGCACCTGCCACGGGCGGGGGAGAGGGGGGTGGCTGCCGGCCGCGCGCTTCCTCTCGGAGTCAGCAGATGCTGCGGGCCCCTTACTGACAGAGCAAAACGAGGCAAATGCACAACACAGCATCATCCTCTTCGTGACCTTCCCCGTGACAAAAGCCAAGAAAACCTTCTGGCTAGATCCGTGGCCCCATAATCCATACAGGAGGTTTTTGGTGTTATTTCATTCTTCCGTGTTGTTTTTCTGAAGCCCAATGCAAAAGTGCATCTGCACGTTTAGCCATTATAAACAAGAGTTCGATGGGACGTGTCCCCGGAGGATGGGGTGGCCATGGGCAGGGGGCCCTCAGAGGGAGGCTTGAGTTCCCCCCACGGTCTGCCAGACTTCACCTGCCATGACCACACGGGGCCATCCCGCTGGCCCTTGCCCAAGCTCTGTACCTTCCCTACTGTCGTGCACACCACATAGGGGTGTCCTTTCATGAGCCCCCGATCCCCAATCCTGGAGACTCCAAGGAACTTATCTTTGTCTTCTCTGGATCTTTTGCAGGAGTTTAAGAAAACTCTCACCGAATTGGATTAAATGTTCTCTTTCTAGTTTTGGGTAGATGTGACCGCAGTCCGTGTGACCTGTCCACTCGTGAGGTCCTGACAGGCGGTGTCCCCACCCCAGAAAGACAACGCCTGCTTCTTGATCTTATTCTTAGTATCATTTCTGTTCTGCTTTGTTCCAGGATGGGGTTCAGGTGACGGAAAGCGGGAAGTTTCATATCAGCCCCGAGGGGTTCTTGACCATCCACGACGTCGGGACCGCGGACGCAGGCCGCTACGAGTGTGTGGCCAGGAACACTATCGGGCAGGCCTCCGTCAGCATGGTGCTCAGCGTGAGCGGTGAGTCCCCTCGGCGCGTGTGTCCTGAGGTTGGCAGACATTCTCCCGCGTGGACTCACATAGCAGGAGGGCACCTGGCCCAGCGCACTTGCAGACTGACGTCTGAGGGTTTTCAGGGTTATGGGAAGGCAGGGCACCCCCAGTTTGCAGGGGCGTTGCCGGGATCCTGAGAGGAGAGCCGCCTGCCCAGCCTCACACGCTCTGGCGGCCACCCCGAGACCGCAGGCGCTGTGGTCACGTGCCCTGTGTGGCTTTTCTTGATGAGGGGTTTGGTGGTTGGTGGAGTCGTCATCCAAACCCATTCGGGTCTGGGAGCATGTAATTTGCAGTCCCCATCTGGCAGGAGTGGCCGCGGCTGGTGCCCCTTCACTGTCCTCGCGCCGGTTCTGGAAGGGGCCACGTGTCCTCCCGGGATGGGTGTGTGTCATCACTGACCGGTCCCACCCCGGACCCTGAGCCACGCTGAGCCCACCTCTGCATCTGCCCCTTGCCTGTCTCGTTCACCTGTTCTGTCCACATGCTGCCGCCTTCTTCCTGAAGGCTCAGATCCCCGACGTGTCGCTGTCGCTGCCCTGTGCCCTGTGGCTCCAGGACAAACCCACAGTGTTAGGTTGGACCCAAAGTTGCGTCTTCTGTACGTCCCGTCAAGCTTCCCCTCCGCCATCCCGAGCGGCCACCACCTTCGCTTGGGTCTGTGTTTTTGCCTTCCTGCCTTCTCCACGGGCTTGTGAGTGCCCACAGGAAGCAATGGGGTTGGGTTGGTTTGTACGCCCACCACCCCCCACGCCTTAAGCCTAAAGCCACTTCTTAAATAGGAACCACGGGGGCTCCCGGGTGGCTCAGTCAGTGAGGTATCTGATTCTTGATTTCAGCTCAGGTTGACTCCAGAGTTGTGTGATTCAGCCCCGAGTCGGGCTCTGCGCTGACAGTGTGGAGTCTGCTTGGGATTCTCTCTGCCCTCTCCCTGCTCTGCCTCTCCCCAACTTGTGCTTTCTGAGTCTCTCTCTCCAAATAAATAAAAAAATAAAAGGGCAGCCTTTTTAAAAAAATGAAAAAAAAAAGTGAACCATTAAGGAATAACTGGAAGCCTGATTTTGGAGGGTTTTTTTAGGGAAAAATATTATTTTCCCATCATACATGGTGTGTGAAATGGATGTAAAATTAGATTGGTGAATTTTATGCCTGTGTTTTTTTAATTACAGTTTTTTATACCTGAAGTAATGTTACTTAAATGTGAATTGGTTATATATGAGATTTAAAAATAATCTCCCCACGATCCCACCTCTAAGAAATAAGCACTATTAACGTTTTGGTGAATTGCCTTTATTTTTTCAAAAAGTAGGTAAATGTTTTCGTGTTAGTTTTCGTGATTGTCGTTTACAGAGGAAAACAAATTGAAGTGATTCATAATAATGAAACATTGGAGTCATAACATTCTATACAATTATCGGACCCTCTCGTCTAGCACTTGGCGTAAAAACATTCGGTTCCAAAAGTTAGTAAGTTTGGCTCCGTGCGAGACCCACTGTGTGTGGGGGGGTCTGCCTGGGAAATGCTGTTTGGTCACGTGGGTCGAGAGCGGGTAAATATGTTCCACGCGCCGTGGCTCGCCGTCTGCGTGCCCGTGTCGGCGGGGAGGTGAGCGTCCCGGGCAGCCGCTCTGTACACGGCTGAGGGCGGGCGCAGGGGTGTGGGGGGCCCGAGGGGCTGCGGCTCACGTGCAGGCGGCGGACGCGGACGAGTAACAGAGCGAACAGCAGGCTCCAGTCGTGATCCGACCGGCAGGCTGGGGCTCGGGGCAGGTGGTCGGGGAGGACCCGCCCTGGGCACGCACATTCTGAGGAGCGGGGCCGCGTGGCCTGGCGCGAGTGGCGGGCGTGAGGCCTGAGGTTGGGACGGGCCGAATGCCAGAGGCCAGGCGGGGTCGGGGCCTCGTCAGCCGGGCTGTAGTCTGGCTTTTATTGCACGGGTGTGGGAAGCCACCGGAAAGGTCCGAGCAGTTCCGAGGCAGTAAGGACGGTGAGGTGTGGGGGAGGGAGCGAGGACGGTGTCTGCCAGTGTCCCAGTCGACGTGCTGCCGCAGCACGGGCGTGATGGGCCTGCCGGCCGTGGACCCACGCAGAGCCCGGCGGGCGAGCGCCGTTCGCTGAGATGTCACAGAGCAAGGTGGAGGCTGGGATGAGACGCACGGAAGGTTCTGTGTCCACGCGTGAAAAGCATGAGTAAGCTTCAGGGAGAGAGATGGGCTGGTGCGGATTTGTGAGTATTTAGACCACTGCCCCGTGTGACCCCCAGGGAGGGCCTGAGGCTGGCTGGGCTCAGCGGGGAGGTCTGGTGGGAAGGAGGAAGCAGCCACACCGCTGCAGAAGGGACAGGGATGGGGGTAGGCATCAGGAGGCAGGAGTGGGGATCAGGTAGACCTGGTTCCTGTAGGTCCTTGGGAGGTGTGAGGAATCAGGAGGGAGTGTGTCCCAGCGGGAGGGAGTGTGTCCCCAGAGGGAGAAAGTGTGTCCCCAAAGGGAGGAAGTGTGTCCCAGGAAGAAGGAAGTGTGTCCCAGGAAGGAGGAAGTGTGTCTCAGAAAGGAGGAAGGAGGGAGTGTGTCCCCAGAGGGAGGAAGGAGGAAGTGTGTCCCAGGAAGGAGAAAGTGTGACCCCGGAGGGAGTAAGTATGTTCCCGGAATGAGGAAAAAGGAAGTGTGTCTCAGGAAGGAGGAAGTGTGTCCCTGGAGGGAGCAAACGTGTCCCAGGAAGGAGGAAGTGTGTCCCAAGGCCAAGTGAAAGAAGCATTTCAATAAGATCATTTAAATTTGTGTCAGACTCTGGAAAGGCTGAGTACGTTTAGGGAAAAAAGTACCACTTCGTGCCCAGTGACCTTTGCTCCAGCTGCGTCAGTGGATAGGGGTAGAAGATCGGTTGGTTTCGGGGTTATTTTATTTAGCAAACTCTGGTATTAAGTGGGAAGAGACGAGAAGAGGGAAGTGGAAAAGCCCAGAGTCCTGCAGGCTAAGCCGTGTGCGCGTGGTAATGGTGCGCTCGTGGCGGCGACGTGATCAGCCCATAGTGGACAGGAAAATGGAGGGAGCAGAGTCTTTGTAGGGGCGAACGGCTGGAGATCCAGGCACCTGTGGAGGGTTTGGCCACTGACGGAAGGACGGAATCCACCAGGAATTAAAATTGGCCGGAGCCGAGCCTCCACTCGCGGCCGGGCTTCGCTGGAAGAATTGGCTGCTTCACGTCCGAGCTACTTTTCCCGTCCTCCTCCAGGGTCACGTGGTTTCAGAAATTAAGGTCTATAATTTACATATGACTTGAAAATAGCTTCTAGCGTGATTTAACTTTGGTGTGAAAAATAGTACTGGAGGGAGGTGTGCCTTAGTCTAAATGATGTCGTGTCCAGATGTGATCACCTGAGTAACTTGCGGGGCAGTTTTTGGGTAACGAACGACTTTGTGTTTTCCAGTTCCTGACGTCAGCCGAAACGGGGACCCGTTTGTGGCCAAATCGATCGTTGAAGCAATTGCGACTGTGGACAGAGCCATAAACTCAACCCGCACGCACCTGTTTGACAGGTACTGGGGGCGGAAATGGGTTCAGACCACTGTTTGGTCAGTCTCCGGGGTGAAGCGAATGCGGTTCAGGACACGAAGCTGTGACCTATGGCGTCTGAAGAAAGACCTTTCAATTTAAAAGTCACACTCTCCATTGGCACCGGGTTTTGTGGGGTTCAGATAACAAAAGTCACCGTTTCTGAGTAGCAGCTGAGCTGTGACTCACAAATAAGACGTTTTCGGAAAATCTCCACTTACTCACTTGGCTTAGTACCGAATAATGGGGCAAAAACAAAGTATTTGTCGGGTGCGTTGTATCTGCTTGTGTTGGCAGCTCCAAAGTGTTTTTTCCTGCCTCATAACTATGTGTCTTCTCTGTTGGTTTAACGATTTGCCTTTAGCGTCTTTGGTTTTGACGCTTTCCACTTGGGATGCGTAAGGCACGGTCCGCCACGTCTAGAGAAGCGGCTTCGCCAACACTCAGCGTCAGTGATCGTACCTTGGGGTGTGATGTTCGTTCTCAAGGGTTTTTTCTGTTCTTCCCTCCGCTCCTGACCCGTTAGCCGTCCCCGTTCTCCCAATGACCTGCTGGCCTTGTTCCGGTACCCGAGGGACCCCTACACCGTGGAGCAGGCACGCGCGGGAGAGATATTTGAGCGGACGTTGCAGCTGATTCAGGAGCACGTGCGGCACGGGCTGATGGTCGACCTGAATGGAACAAGTTAGTCCTGGGGTCTTTCTCTCCCGAGTGCCAGGCGTCCACCCCACCTGTGTGGCCTCCTTGGGGCCATGCCCGCATCCCCGTGTGAGTACAGGCTCGGCTGCCCGGGTGCGGGCCACGCCGGGTCCTGCAGCGACGGCCTCGGGTGTCTTGGACGCCCACACGCTGCTGGCCCCCGGCCGAGACCCTCGGTTCCCCATGACAAATGGCATGGAGGGAAGAGGGGGCAGGGCAGCGGCTGCCACGTGAGGCTGTGCACACGGGCCGAAGCACTGCGGGCCGTCGGGACGGCATCTGCGGCGCTCGGGTGTTTGCAAAGCGGCTGCTGAGGCCTCCCGGGTGAAATGTGCACGGTGGGTGACTGATGCCCTCTCTCCGGCCCCCGCCGTGCTGGGAGCAGAGCAGCGCCGCGAGAAGTGCCGGGTGGCCGTGGCTTTTATTCTGGAAAAGCAGCCTTCCCACCACGCGTATTCTTTCACCGCTTTCCGGGAGCACGCACAGTCCCCTCTCTCTGGGAGGCAGGCTCCGGGTTTTCAGGGTTTTCTGATTGGTCTTCAATGAGCCGATCTTTTCCATCAGGACAGAAATGTTGGAGAATTTGACATTCTTAGATACGTGCACGTGGCTCGAAGATGTGGGAATGGGCCCCTGTCCTTGGGAGTGGAACGCGTCCTTCAAGCCTGACCTCTGCCTTGCGCTGGTTTGGGGCTGAGCTTCCTGGCGCAGGTGTGCAGACTATAGGCCTGTTTCCTCGTCCTGGAGGGCGCTGGCCTCGGTTGAGTGTCGGGGGCCATCTCCGGACGTTTGCTCTCTTCCGTGGACTGCCAGCCTCACCTTGGAGGTGCTGCCTGGGGAGCCTGTGTTGGGCACTTCTCCACTCTTCGGGCCCAGGATGGGGACAGGGATGTGTGAGGCTCATAGCCTTGTCTTGTGGACAGGGACATGTGGGGTCTGTGGCCTTGTCTCCGTGGACAGGGATGCGTGAGGCTCGTGGCCTTGTCCCTATGGACAGGGATGTGTGGGGTCTGTGGCTTTGTCCCCGTGGACAGGGATGCGTGGGGCTCGTGGCCTTGTCCCCATGGACAGGGACGCATGGGGTCTGTGGCCTTGTCCCCATGGACAGGGATGCCTGGGGCTCGTGGCCTTGTCATCGTGGTGCCTCACGGTGTCCCCAGCCGTCTGCGATAGGGACCATGCTCTGCCCCCTGTGGGGGCCCGGGGGGTTGCCTGGTTTTCTTCCTCCCTTTCTTTGTGTGGCTCATTGTTCAGGAGCTAAATGTGGCCGTGGCGGCTTCCACAGGAAGGTCCTAGACACTGTGCGGCCTCTGTACGAGGCAGAGCCCGTCTGCTGTTGGTCCTTGTGCAGGACTGCGAGGTCGCCTCCCATCAGCACGTGCTGTTTACAGGAACACGGAGACCTGGACAGACAGGAATCAGTCAGCACCCCGGCACGGGTGCACAGCCCGCCCCACTCGGGGTGTCAGGCTGGGCAGGTTGGGCTGGAGCAGGTGGAGAGACCGGAGAGGGGACAGGATGAGGGAACTCTTGGGTGCCCAACCGGAAAGGGCCCCTGAGGCGAGAGGAGGGTTTTGTCATCGTCTCCGTGATGTGGGGGCCATGGGGCTTCTTGTAGAAAAGTGACCTGATCACGTGGATCAGGTTGTTGGGTGGCCTTGATGTGAAGGGGGAGGGGCAGCGTGGGACGCGGGGCAGGTGGCCCAGGGGGTCCTGGGTGGCCAGTGTCCGTGGAGTGACCCAGGGGCACCTGTGGAGTGACCTGGGCGGGTTCTAGGTCATGGGTGTCCGTGGAGTGGCTGCGTGGGGAGGTGAAGCATTGGCAGTAGGGTGGCCAGCGAGTGGGGTGGCTTCCAGCTGTGCCGAAGGCAGAGGTGACAGTCAGGTGACTGGGTCTCTGCCCAGGGGCAGGAAGGCCAGAGGTGACTCTGGGTGAAGTGGGGAAGCTGGAGGCCAGGTTAGTGGTGGGAGGGACCGTCTCACCTCCAGCAGCTCGCAGGCATGCTCAGGGGACGCTGGTCACCAGGGGTACCTGTGCCCTCGAGCTGCAAACCCCGGTGTCCTAACTCGCCTTCGGAGCCTTCCGATGACGGTCGTTCCGCACCTGTGCCCGACACAGTCCGGTCTGTTCCATTGGCCTCAGGTGCCTTCTTTTCCTCGAATTTCAGTGTTTTCCCTGGTAGCTGCTTGTTTGCCTTCGGGGGTGGTTTTCACATCGAAAGCAAAGAGCGAGCAAGCGTGGTTGTGGATGGTCAGGGCAGCACGCAGAATCCCTGGCGACCAGCTCGCTACCCAGAACTCCCTGATGCAGCCGGCGGTCGGCCCGCCGGGTTAGTAGGAAGGCTCGGCCTGGCAGCAGTTTATCAGGGCGCTGGGGGAGACTCGGGCGTTCAAAGCACAGCACACGTGTCTGGGTTCACAAAGGTGGCCTGTCTGTGTCTAGCCCTGCCTGCTGGCCGGTGCCCGTGCTTGCCTGGGCTGTGCTCGTCCCTCCGACTGGAAAGCAGGCCAGAGGAGAGAAGGGCAGTGCAGGGGGACGCCAGCCCCGACCCCTGGGGGTTCTGGGGCTTCCCGAGGTAGATACCCCGATCCCGCTTTGCCGTGTCTGCGAGGTGCCCGCGGAGTGTTCAGGTCTGAGGGAGCCGAGCGTCGGGCCGGCTCTCAGCCCCGCGTGCCTGTCCTCTCATGCGGCACGCCTGCCCCCTCCCACCTCCAACTCGCTGTTCCCTCCATGGGTGGGACTGGCTCGGCTCCTTTAACCGTAGGCAGAGTCCGTCTTGACCGGCTTCTAGCAGGTACCGTGCAAGACGGTGGTGACCAGGAGTCTAGCAGCGTGGGCGGACGTGTGAGCCCGTGTGCCCGTGCACGCGTGCCCTTCTGTGTGCGCGTGTGCCCCTCTGCCTATGTGCCGTGTGTACACGTGTGCCCCTGCGTGTGAACATGTACTCCTACACGTGCATATGTGCCCTTGCGTGCGTGCTCTTGCTTGTGTGTGCGTGCCTCTGTGTGTGCACGTGTGCCCCGGGTGTGCGCGCCCCTCTGCACGTGTACGTCTGCGTGTGCGTGCCTGTGTGTGTGTGCACGTGTGCCCCTGGGTGTGTGTGCCCGTCTGTGTGCACGTGTATGTCTGCATGTGCTCCTGTGTGCTCTTGTGTGTGTGTGCCTGTGTGTATGCACGTGTGCCCCTGCGTGTGCATGTGCTTGTGTGCCCTGCGTGTGAACGTGTACCTCTACACGTGCATATGTGCCCTTGTGTGCATGCTCTTGCTTGTGTGCGCGTGCCTCTGCATGTGCACGTGTGCCCCTGGGTGTGTGCGCCCCTCTGCACGTGTACGTCTGTGTGTGCTCCTGTGTGTGTGCACGTGTGCCCCTGCGTGTGCATGTGCTTGTGTGCCCTGCATGTGAATGTGTACCTCTACATGTGCATATGTGCCCTTGTGTGCATGCTCTTGTGTGCGCATGCCTCTGCGTGTGCATGTGTGCCGCTGGGTGTGTGCGCCCCTCTGCACGTGTACGTCTGCGTGTGCGTGCCTGTGTGTGTGCACGTGTGCCCCCGTGTGTGCCTGTACTGTGCACACGTGCACGTCCCCCTGAGCGTGAAGCTCTTCCAGCAGTCCCAGAACAGGCCCCTGGAGCACGTCAGCTCTTTCCCGGCCGTTCCTGCCGGGACCCCTTCCCCGGCACTGTGTGGACCCCGGGCCGTCCCCCGCTCCCCCACCGCGCGCGCCCATCCCACGAAGGTCCCCTCCCCTGGCTCCCGGCCCGGCAGGCAGGACTGGGTGGGGGAGGACAGGACCGCGGGGGCCAGGGCCGCGTGCCCGTGTGCTGCCCGCCGTCCAGAGGGTGAGCCGCGTCCCCCTCTGCCGCAGGTTACCACTACAACGACCTCGTGTCCCCCCAGTACCTGAGCCTCATCGCCAACCTGTCCGGCTGCACGGCCCACCGGCGCGTGAACAACTGCTCGGACATGTGCTTCCACCAGAAGTACCGCACGCACGACGGCACCTGCAACAACCTGCAGCACCCCATGTGGGGCGCCTCGCTGACCGCCTTCGAGCGCCTGCTGAAGGCCGTGTACGAGAACGGGTTCAACACCCCGCGGGGCATCGACCCCGGCCGGCTGTACCACGGCCACGCGCTGCCCGTGCCTCGCTTGGTGTCCACGTCCCTGATCGGGACCGAGACCGTCACGCCCGACGAGCAGTTCACGCACATGCTCATGCAGTGGGGCCAGTTTCTGGACCACGACCTGGACTCCACGGTGGTGGCCCTGAGCCAGGCTCGCTTCTCCGACGGACAGCACTGCAGCTCCGTGTGCGGCAACGACCCCCCCTGCTTCTCGGTCGCCGTGCCCCCCAACGACCCCCGCGTCAGGAACGGGGCTCGCTGCATGTTCTTCGTGCGTTCCAGCCCCGTGTGCGGCAGCGGGATGACGTCCCTCCTCATGAACTCCGTGTACCCGCGGGAGCAGATCAACCAGCTCACCTCCTACATCGACGCCTCCAACGTGTATGGGAGCACGGAGCACGAGGCGCGCGCCATCCGGGACCTGGCCAGCCACCGGGGGCTCCTGCGGCAGGGCATCGTGCAGCGGTCGGGGAAGCCGCTGCTGCCCTTTGCCACTGGGCCGCCCACGGAGTGCATGCGGGACGAGAACGAGAGCCCCATCCCCTGCTTCCTGGCCGGGGACCACCGCGCCAACGAGCAGCTGGGCCTGACCAGCATGCACACGCTGTGGTTCCGGGAGCACAACCGCGTGGCCGCCGAGCTGCTCTCCCTGAACCCGCACTGGGACGGGGACACCATCTACCACGAGGCGAGGAAGATCGTGGGCGCGCAGGTGCAGCACATCACCTACCAGCACTGGCTGCCCAAGGTGCTGGGCGAGGTAGGCATGAAGGCGCTGGGCGACTACCGCGGCTACGACCCGGGCGTCAACGCCGGCATCTTCAACGCCTTCGCCACGGCCGCCTTCAGGTTCGGCCACACGCTGGTCAACCCCGTGCTCTACCGGCTGGACGAGAACTTCGAGCCCATCGTGCAGGGACACATCCCCCTGCACAAAGCCTTCTTCTCTCCCTTCCGCATCGTGAACGAGGGCGGCATTGACCCGCTGCTCCGGGGCCTGTTCGGCGTGGCCGGGAAGATGCGTGTCCCCTCGCAGCTGCTGAACACGGAGCTCACCGAGCGGCTCTTCTCCATGGCGCACGCGGTGGCCCTGGACCTGGCCGCCATCAACATCCAGCGGGGCCGGGACCACGGCATCCCGCCCTACCACGAGTACCGAGTGTACTGCAACCTGTCGTCCGCCCACACCTTTGAGGACCTGAAAAATGAGATCAAGAACCCCGAGATCCGGGAGAAGCTGAGACGGTGAGTTGAAGGAGGAGCCACCGTGTGGCGTCTTGGGTTTCTCAGCGTTGTCAGGGTCAGGCGTGCCGAGAAAGGTGGCCCCACGTGTGCATGGCTGTTGTTCTCGGGATTCTAGTGTGTGTTTGTGCAGCCGGGAGGGCAGAGCCTGTGAGGGGTCGCCTTCGGAGGCCGTGCAGGTGCAGGGAGCGGTGGCCACAGCCACGTGGGTGCCCGGCCTGCTTGTGCAGGGGAGTCCGACGGGAGGGGAAGGACCTGCGGGGAACCTCGGGGCCCAGCGTGCGTGCGTGGGGCTCTGTGGGCAGCTCCCTTGCTCGCAGCAGGCAGAGAGCGCCAGAGCTCGGCCAGCACGACAGGGACACCTCTGTGTCCGGGGACCACTGCCCACAGCCTCAGGCAATCGTGCGGGCTCCGGGGAGCAGGTGCCCGGGGCCTGTGGCGCTGGAACCGTGAGGGTGCTCTGGGCACCCCAAGACCACAGGGGCAGCAGGGAGGTTAGCGGCCTTGGTCCCTGGCTGGGCGGTGCGTTAGACCTGCATTTCTCCACTCACTCAGCCGTCCGCCCTTCTCACGGGCACGGCTGCCCTTGGCTTGCTGACTACCTACCGTGTGACTTATCATTCCTTTAATGCAAATAGTCCCTCTTCAGAGTTTTTCCATAACGATCCCTCCTCGTCCTCGGACTTGTCAAGTACGTCTACAAGTCATTGTGTATTTAAGTTGCGTTCTTTCACGTTGGAAAGAATTGTTTGAAAAAGGAAAGCTTTCTGAGGCCACACTGCGTGCTTTCTGGACTCTCCGGTTCGCCCGGTTCGCTTATTCTGAGCTACTCACTTTCCACCGAAGGTGAGGCGTTCCCCAGTTAGGATCTGACCGTGGCTTCTCCAGGACGATCACTTTTTACTCGTAACTTATCGCGAGGTGCGACGACGTGAACGAACCTAGCCCTCCTGAGTCCGGCGCGTTCCAGCGTCCTTTAAGTAACGGTATCAGGCTGCCGGTTTGTGTGAATCCTGCGGCACTGGGACGTCACCGGGCACAGAACCGCTCGGTCAGGATTTGCGGGATCTGTGTTTCTTACGTGCCGGTCCCGTCCGGATGAACACGGGTCGCTCTCCCGTATTTCTCTGCTTTGCCAAACTCCGTTCACGACAGTGGGGAGACCCTAGTGTCCCAGCGCCACAGGCCGGGGGAGGGGTGCCCGCCTCGTGCGCCGCAGACCCTGGGCAAGAAACTCCACCGTCTTCACCACAACTGCGAGTTCTTCAGCCGTCAGCCTCCGAGCCCCGTGGGAAGGGTGGGGGGCCTGGCCCGAGTGGGTGCTCCCTGCTGGCTGTGGCCCCCAAGCGAGCGGGTGTGGGCGCTGTCCCCTCGTGGGGAGCGGCTCCTTCAAGCGGAGGCCGCGTCGGCGGCGAGGTCACAGGAGCCGGGCAGGCTGGGGCTCCCGACTTCCCCGCCTGCCCTCAGCCCCGCTCCCCAGGGAAACCACGGCACGAGGCTCCTCTGTTTGCAGCCGAGGTCAGTGCTGATGGAGTGGGGCTTGGCGGGAGCGCCCAGCCACCCTTCTCGAGGGTGCCTGAGCAGCACCCCCTTTCCTCTGTGGCCACAGCCCCACGGGCGGAGCCGGCCGCGCCTCTGAGCCGGATAGTGCGCGTTTAGAAAACCCAGCTGAGCTCTGAGTCCCAACTGAGACCAAGCACCCGCGTCTGGGAGAGCCGCGTGCGTGTCTCAGGGGAGAGCCTGCCGCCAGCTCTCTGCCCGCCTGCTTGTGCTTCGCGGGAGCTGGAAGAGCTCGATGAAAGTGTTTGCTCTTGAACGTTTCAACCCCGCTGTCTTGGCCTCCTGTGCTGTTCTGCTGAGCAAATGGCTTCGTTACTGCAAACCTATTTTCAACAAACGGTAGAATTCCAGCGTCACAATTACCCCTTGGAAAGTCTGTCCTCAGTTATGTGAAGTTTGTTTATTTATATTTATGAAAAAAACCTGGAAGGTTGTACATTATCCTGCCAAGTGTGATGATCTCTGAACAGAAAAGGTGGGATTTTAACTCTCTTCCTGTATTTCTTGGTTTTTTCTGAACTTACAATAAACGTGCGGTTTGCTTTATGCGTGTGTATACATATATGCACAGAAAGTAGGGAAAAGTTTTGAAACGTAACGGATAGACGGTTTGAGTGATGATGAATGTTCTTTGTGGAAAGCAGGTCTGAATGATGCTAAATGGTGGTAAAGATGGGGACTTTCTCACGTTGGTTTTGTGTACCAGCTACCGCACGCCTAGGCAAATTTGAGGTTTCACTTGGTTGTTTTCCTCTGTAGGTTATACGGGTCCCCCCTCAACATCGACTTATTTCCTGCCCTCATGGTAGAGGATTTGGTCCCTGGCAGCCGACTGGGACCGACCCTGATGTGCCTGCTGAGTACACAGTTCAAGCGCCTGAGAGATGGGGACAGGTAAAGGCAGGTGCCGGAGGGACGACAGGTGAAGGCAGGTGAGGCCGGGGAGAGCCTCTGCTCGGAAACGCACCTTTCCGGGGACTCGGGGATGTGCAGGGCAGGTGGCGGAGACTGTGTCCAGGTGAAAGTGGATGAGCGTCTTCGCGCCTCGCCGCGTTCGTGATTAGCTCCCCAGCGTGGGGACTTGCCCCCGACTGCAGCCCCAGGATCCCGTGACCCAGTTCACAGGTGCTTTCGTGCCCTTCCACGTAGTGAGGGCATCTCTGTTCCCAAGAACGGTGCACACGGTTCAACCGCCGTGGCAGTTCGGAGGGATCTGAGCTTCTGGCAAGACTGACAACGATGACACGAGTGGGGTTTACCGCAGAGCGATGCAGCAGGGGCCAAGCCACGCCAGGGGTCTCACCCCCACCTGCGCCAGCTTCTCTGCTGCGTCCAGTACAGGCCCCGTGTGTTGCGTCTTGAGTAGGAGGCGTGATCCGTGCTTGAGCCCCTCTTAAGTGACAGCGGACTGGGCCCCGCGGCGTCCGTGCCGTCGGCAGAGCTTCCTGGCGGTTTCCCCGCGCCTCCGCGGGGCCTCCGGGCGTCTGACCTTGCTCTCATTCTGGAAACAGGCTGTGGTACGAGAGCCCGGGGGTGTTCTCCCCGGCGCAGCTGACACAGATCAAGCAGACGTCGCTGGCCAGGATTCTGTGCGACAACGCGGACAACATCACGCGTGTGCAGAGGGACGTGTTCAGGGTGGCCGAGTTCCCCCACGGCTACAGCAGCTGCGACGACATCCCCCGCGTGGACCTGCGCGTGTGGCAGGACTGCTGCGAAGGTGCGCGTCCCCGACGCCCGGCCCCTCCCTCGGCCCCTCCCTCGGCCCCTCCCTCGCCTCTGTGGTTTGTCTTCCCCACTGCCTGCCCGCTCCTGCCGCACTCACCGCCTGCCGTGGTGCTCCCGGGGTGTCTGGCGCGGTGCTCCCGGGGTTCCTGCCAAGGTGCTCCCAGGGCAACTGATGTGGTGCTCCCGGGGCGTCTGGCGTGGTGCTCCCGGGGCTCCTGCCAAGGTGCTCCCAGGGCATCTGGTATGGTGCTCTCTGGACGCTTGGCCGCAGTGGGGACAGAACCAGGTACTGCCCCTGCGGGCAGCCATGCAGGGTCGCTGCACAGTCTGAGAGGCCGCGGTCACGAAGGGCTGGTGGTGACGTGGTGGCGTTTCCTGTAAGTGACGTGCCCAGTGGAGGAGACAGGAGACGAGAGTGTGCATGAGGAGACGGGCTTCTGTGTTGTCTCTGAAACCTAATGTGCGTCTAAACGGGGGCACTCGTGTGTTGTCCTGAGTGTCGTGTATGCGCACGCGCGGGTGGCCCTGCCACGTGGACGCCCCTCCTGGGCGTCTACTGTGTGCTCAGTAGAGAAGTGTGTGCTGTGCGTCCAGACCCCTGTGAGAACACCGTACCCGGAGGGGCGCATTGTGTAAGATAAGGAGGAGGCCGAGGCCTGTGGAGGGGTGGGGAGGGGTGGCGCCCGGTCCCTGCCGCGGAGCCCTTGCACTCCCACTGTGGCGAACCACGAATTTCACCTTCTCATCTGAACGTGATTTTGGCTTCATTGAAACTGCATTCGGAGACTGGAATGTGGAAGCCGGGTGCGTTTGGAGCTGCCCTGCGTGACCCACACGCCCGCGGACACAGCTCCTTCCGCCCGGCACGCCGGTGGACAGGAGGCACGGACTAGAGTTGTTCCCTCTCCTTTCCGGAAGAAATAGTTCGGTCAGGCTCTTGTCCTCACTGGTGATTACTCTCAGGTGGCTGCTGTTTGCATGAGGAGGTATCGGAACCTGGGTCCGTGGCCTAGAGCTCTTTGCGGTGTCTCCCTTTGAGTCCGTGCCCGTGTGGGTGCCTTGTGCGTCTGCCCCCATTGGTTCTCTGCGTGTGAATGTACGGTGTGTGTACACGTAGGTGCTAAACAGGGATGTGTGGCACACGCGGTTCACAAGAGAGTTCGCGTGAAGACGAGGGCTGAGTTTACTGCACGCCCCATCTTCCAAAACATTTGTATTCTCACTATGACCTCGAAGGAACCATGTTCTTGTTTTTAGTTTTTTTGAAAAACATCGTCCTTGTTTGTCCAACTCCGCGTGCTTTCCTGCAAGTCTGGCAGAGGATGCAGGAAGCTGTCCTGACCCCTGGGAAAAGCCGGTTCTCGGATAACTGGCTTCCTGATAGCTTTACCAGGGGCCCCTTGCTGCATAGGAAGGGGCTGAGCCGGGGTTCCTGTTGTTCCGCTCGGAAAACCCAGAGTCCCAGGAGAGACGGGGTCTTGCCAGGCGGGCCTTTCCTGGAGCTGCTGGGGCCAGCTCTCCTGTCCGCGCAGCTGCCAAACGCATTTCTGACATCCTTTGTCCCCGACGCTTTTCCTCTGGAAGTAGCAGGCCCGGTCCAGAGCTGACCAAGTTAAAGGATGCTTTGTATTTAAAAAAAATTTTTTTTTACATTTATTTATTTTTCAGAGATAGAGTGAGACAAAGTGACAGTGGGGGAGGGGCAGAGGGAGAGGGAGACACAGAATCCGAAGCAGGCGCCAGGCTCCCAGCCGTCAGCACAGAGCCCGACGCGGGGCTCGAACTCACAGACCGCGAGATCGTGACCTGTGCCGAAGTCGGATGCTCAACCGACGGAGCCACCCAGGCGCCCCGGAAGGATGCTTTATAAGCTTTGTCTTTTATTGTAGCGCCAAAGTCGTGTTTAGAATACAGTAGGAAAAGAAAGTTTCGACAGACCGAACGTCGGTTGCTGTTTCCTTTCCATTCAGCTTCTAAAGACTCGCTGAAAGCAGCCCTCTGAGCTCCCCCCGGAGTCACAGCCGCGCGTCGTGTGCACAGAGGGGCCGGACGGGAGGGCTCCTGGGCGGGTGGTTTCAGAGGGGAGTTTCAAGTTGCCCCTCTGTGGGCAAGGAAGAGCACATAGGCACACGCACACACTGTTGCACGTGTTGGTGTATTTTGAAGTAATCGCGTGGGTTATAAAATACCGCAGGTGATTCCGGGACCTGAATAGATGCATCGGTCGTTTGTTACGTATCAGTCACTGTTCTCTCCCCCGTGTGTCTGTATGAATTCACGTGTGCCTAAGTATGCATGCGCGTGTGTATGCATATGTGTATACACACACGTGTATGCATGCACATGCGTGTGTACACCCACGCATGTGTATGTGCATCTGTGTGTGTGCATACACACATGTGTGTACTGTGTATGTGTGTACGTGCATGCAAGCACAGACGGGCGTGTGTCCACACGTGTGCGTATGTGCATACGCGTCTACACATGCACACATGGGTGCGTATGTGTGTACGTATGCATGCATATGCACACATTTTGCGTGTTTGTACACTTGTGTATGTGTGTGCATAGGTATGCACGTATGTATACTTACGTGTGTGTACTGGGGTGTGTGTGTGTGTGTGTGTTTGTAGGGAAATAGGGCATGTTTTCCTGAACTAGAGGAGGAAGTCTGAGCGTGCCCCCGTGCTCCTGAATAACTCACTCGTGTGTGTGTGTGGGCAAGATTGGGAAATTAGCGTGGATACACATGTACGTCCCATGACAGGGATTTAATCTCGCGCCCCGGGTCCCCTCTGTCCTCCGGGCCCACCGCAGCCTCTCCCTGGGTTCAGATCAGACCCGGCTCTGCGTTCGGGGCGCTGGCGCTCCGCGGGCGGGGCTGCGTTCTCTCGGTGCGGCCGCAGGAGGCGCTTGATGCCGGCCTGTCCCCCCGCGCGGGACCTTCACGAGGATTACTGGCTGGATCGTGGTGTCTGTTTGCCCAGCGGGAGTGTCGCCGTGGGCTCCTGGTGCCGCCCCGAGGGGCACCTGGCCGCACGGTGTGAGCACCGCTGGGGAGGGTGTGTGCTTTAGCGCCACGGGCCGCGCGTCCTCTGCTCCCACGGCGTTGCCCCAGGCCTCCGGGTCCCACGAGCCTACGCTGTGACCCTGCATGACATGGGTCCGGGAGCGGGTGGGAAGCCGAGTGGTGGCTGCTGACGATCGGAGGCGCGTGGAGGCCTCCGGGAGGCGCGGTCTGAGGGCAGAGGGGCTCCAGGCCCTGCCTTCCCTTCCCAGCGGCCGGCAGACAGAGCGCGGCCTGGCTCTTGCCCCAGCTTATGCTCCACATCCTGCTGTCTGGGGCCGGGCCGCCGGACGGGGCACCAGCGTGTGCAACGTGCTCCACATCGCGCCCCCCCCCCCGCCCGGCCACAGGGGAGGCTGACGCCCTGGCGCGAGCAGACGGACGTGAGGCCGGGACCGCGTGCCCCTGTCCCTGTGGTGGGGGAGGCCGGCATGGGTTTGCGAGGACGGCCGCAATGCTTCGTGCCTGCAGGAGGCCGGAGCAGGCTGGGGGCTCCCGGGAACGGGGTGGGGGGAGGGGACACAGTCAGAGGCCATCTTGCCTGTGGCGGGAGAAGGGAAGCACAGCCGGGCCCTCGGCCGCTGCGGCCGCCAGGCGGTGGCTTGAGTCGTACACATGCCGGAAGGCCAGCTGACGTCTCCCAGGATGAGCCTGTGTCTTCTGAATTGGACCCAGAGCCACCCGACACAGCCCTTCTGCTTGCGTTTCAGACTGCCGGACCCGGGGACAGTTCAACGCGTTCTCGTATCATCTCCGAGGCAGGCGGTCCCTGGGGTTCAGCTACCAGGAGGACGGCCCCGCCGGGGGAGCAGGACCCGGGGGGACACCAAGGTACGGCCGTCTCCGGGGTGAGGTCCCGCTGCTGGGCGGGGGCACGTGCAGCCACCGGTGGCCTCCAGCTCGAGTCACAGCGTCCCCTTCTCCCCCGCGCAGCATGGGGCAGCACAGAAAGCGCCCCGGCAATGCCACGGCCGCGTCCCATGAGCGTCCGCAGGTTCCGGGGACGAACGACTTCAAGGACTTCGTTGTGGAAATGCAGAAGACCATCACGGACCTCAGAGAGCAGGTAACTGCCTGGCACGTCCTCTCCCACATTGCAGATGGCACTGTGGCCACCGTGACTGCGTGGGCGTGCCACTGGTCTGCCCTCACGTGGAGCTTCCAGGGACACCACTTCCTTCTGGGGCCTCTTTGTGGCCTGTCCCCGGCCCAGCCACTTTGGGCTGCCCTCAGGATTCCCACGGCTGGGGGGCTCATGCTTTGAGCTGCCCGCAGGTGCCCTTGCGGGAGGGGGTCCCCGGAGCGGCCAGAGTCCGTAGGTCAGAAGGGGGCTCAGGATTAGGGCCACGAGGGAGAAGCCACACTTCAGGTCCCATCTTGAGGCCATGACGATGCGATCCTTGGTCCCAGGGCGGGATCAGGAGCTGGTTTGGGGTCAGGACCCCCTGGTGGGGGCAGGGCACCGTCTATACACTGGGCTCTTCTCTGGGCATCCGTAGGGTTTGCAGAAAACCATCTGTCCTCCCCGGCTCAGGGGACTTGCTTCCTCCTCTCCCATCTCTGTGTCCGGGCCTCCGTGGTGGGCTTTTATGTATCACGAGTGGAGACTGAGGCCTTAGTAATGAGCGTGCAGACCTTGGACGGTCCTTTTGGCAGGGATTCCTGATGTTGTGGAAACTTCTGGAGACGTGCCTGTGACTGGTGGTCTTGGAGCACGACCCCACTCCTACTTACGGGGCCGCCAGTCCTCAGGGATGGGACCCTGGGGTCTTCTGTCTCAGCCTCTCGGAGAGGTGTCCCGGCTCTGACCACGTCTGCCCTCCTGTCTTGACATGCACGTGCAGCGTGAGGTGATCTCACCTGACGGCCTTAATTTGCTGTCACACGGCAAATGGAGACAGGCTAGGAGGGGATAGCGGGCACCGTGCAGAGTTCAGGGTTTAAGGCACCAGGAGCAGCCCCCACTTGGAGCCTGAGAGACAACCAGGCTGTGACAAGCACAGGGTGTCCTGGGGGCCCAGCCCGAGACAGGTGGGCGCTGGGAGGCCTGAAGACAGTCTCTTGGAGACCCTTGGAGCGTCACAGGTGGGTGGGGGGCAGGGGGCGGGGGGGGGTGACGCTCTGCAGGTGGGGTAGTGTGAGCAGAGGCAGGAGGCAGGACGTGAGGCCAGCGTCTGTGGGTCCGTGACTTCTCGCACTTGCAGGATGAGGTGACTCTGCCGTCCCGTCTGTCCCCTTTGCTCTACGCAGCTCTGCGTTTCAGGGCAGGTGCTGGTCAGGGGCGCCAGGGCCGGTGCCATGCGGGGGGACATCTGCTGTGACTGCAGCCCAGGAGGGAGTGGGGGCACCTGTCGGGCTCCGTGCAGCTGTAGACGTGCTCCTGTAGACGTGCTCACAGTCTCCCCGAGGCGGACGTGGCTCCAGTCCTGGCCTTGCTGCCTCTGGCTTTACGCTGAAACGGGGTCAGCAGCCACCGAGGGAGCCCCCGCCGTCCCCAGCAGCCCCGCCCGGCCCGTGGCCCCCGCTGCTGCACCTCAGGGACCTTCCTTTCCCTCCCTTCTTGGAAGGTCCGGTGGCTTTCGAGGTCGGTTGTGCTGACAAGTGCCGGCTTCCGCTCGGAGCCTGCCTGTGACCTGCCGGCTCGGGTGCCCGTCGGCCCGTAAATGTCAGGTCACCAGGCCGTGGGTGAGCTGGGTGCTGAGTGCCCGGGGCAGGTGACTTCGCTGCTCTGGGCGGCGGTCTGGCCTCGCGCAGGGGGGAGGCCGTGCTGTTTTCCACGTGCTTCACACCACGTGCACGTCACGCGTTTCACTGACGGGGGCCCGTAGGGGGTCTGCGAGTTCACCGTTCGGCCCACTCCTGCCCTCCGTCAGAGCTGCGGGCACCATGTCAGGCAGTTGTGCCCAATTGTGCCCGTTTTGGGGGGTCTGGACATGCGGCTGCCTGTGACGGAAACCCCACGCGAGGACAGTCTGGACGTGCCGTCACCGCCGGCCCAGCCGCAGGGTCGGAGGAAGGGACGCCCGCGGAGCCCGGTCACGACCGTCGGCCGCCGGGGTCCAAGCTCAGGGTGTTCCCGTCCGGCTGGGTCTGGCGCTCGCCGGCCTGTGCGAAGCCGCCCTCCGATTCTCCGGGCTCCTCCTGCTCCCCCGCAGCTGCGCCTCCCGTGCCTTGCAGCGTAGGCCCGGGTGCGGCGTAGGCCGGCTCGGCTGTCGCCTGCCTGGTGACGGGCCGCCCCTGGGAGGCGCCGCTCCTGGCGACGGCACAGCCGCCCTTGCAGAGAGAAGCTCTCGGTCGCGTGTGACCCGCACACGTCTCTCTTTGCTTTGCGGCAGATAAAGAGGCTGGAGGCCCGGCTCAGCGCCACGGACTGCACGGACGCAGACGGGGAGCCTCACGCCAACGGCGCCACGTGGAAGCAAGACGCGTGTACCACCTGCGAGTGCCGTGTGAGTGTGGGGCCCCGGCACGTGGGCTCCGGGGCGGGCGGCCGCAGGGTCCGCCAGAGGCCCCAGTGCCTGTCTGGGGAGGGGGTGGCTCTTCCCCGAGAGCCGCCGTTACGGGGCGGCCCGCGCACCGCTGCCCGAGCAGTCCCGCCGGGTGGCCTGGGCCTCCAGAGGAAGGGGACGGGCCGCCGTGGTGCCCGGGCCGGAGGCTGGGGGCAGAGGCTGGGGGCACAGCACAGGGCAGTGGGCCGGTCTGGTGCCCCAGATGCGCACCGGGAAGGGGATTCTTCCTCCGGTCCGGGGACGGGAGAGGCAGGCGCCCCAGGATCCCTGGCGGTTGTCACGTTTGGGCAGGGCAGGGACCGCGCCTCCTGACTTTTTCCTCCTCTGGCTGACATCCCCGGACACGGGGTCTCGGGTGGGGCCAGGAGGGTGTGCTGAGCCCCAGGTCCCGGGCTGTCCTCAGGGTGGGGAGCCGAGGGCGGGGACCTCGCGGAAGAAGTAGAGTGTCCGAAGCCGTGAATCACCCGGAGAACGACCCCTGTGTTACACAGTGCACCAGAGAACTCGGGCGCAGGCGGGTGGGGAAGGGCGGGCGGGCGGCTCCCAGGACGCACACCTCAGGAGCTGACCGGTGCTGGCACCTCTCTCCTCCAGGACGGGCAGGTCACGTGCTTTGTGGAAGCCTGCCAGCCTGCCGGTTGCCCAGCGCCCGTGAGAGCCCCCGGGGCCTGCTGTCCGGCCTGCCCGAGAGACGGCTCGGGGAAGAGGCCGTAGGCTCCGCGAAGCCTTCGGCGCCCGCGCGGGGCGTGTGGACGAGAGGGACCATCGCCGCCCGGGACGGGACCCCTTCTGTCTCCGGAGGAGCACAGGTGCTTAGACCAGAGCGTTGGCGGAGGAGAAACCACAGACACACGTCCTGACTTCACGTTAGATTCTCAGGTTTTTATTTAAGTTTTTTTAATGACAAATTGGTGCTACTAGTAAATTGCACGGTCCAGTTATTTAGGCTCCTGGATTCGTGTCCCTGGACGCTACTCGTCTCCCCAACCAAACGTTCGTCCCGCTGGGCTCCGACGCCTGGAGCTTGGCAGCCGCCCGCCGTGAGGGCGCGTCGCGGAGCCGCCAGAAGGAAGCGCACCGCAGGGAGAGCAGGATCAGGACTCGGCTGACGGGCAGGCTGCTGGGAGAGCCGGCTGACGTCCGGGCGGCGGGTGCGGGCTCCCTGGCCCCGACCCGACACCAACACGGAGCACATGGCCCCGCGGCTAAGCCCCCGCTCGCCGGCGACCTCCAGCACGTCTCCCGTGAGGACATCCAGCCGCGTCCAGAAACCATGGCTTGCGTGGCGCCGCCCGGGGTGGACCGAGTGTGGAATCCCCCTCCCCCCCATTCCTACTCAACCCCGGATGTGGTGCCCGCACGGAGGCCTCTCCCGACGGAGGAGTCGGTGTTGGCGACTTTCTGACTTCAGGTTGTGTAAGTGCCTTAAGGAAACAATCAGTGCCTATACCTCATTTGTATTTTCGAAGTGCAGGATGTTTGACGAGATTGCGCCCATGTTTGCGGTGTTCGGGTGGCAGAGAAACGCCTTCCACTGTGCGAAAGTCGTCTCCGAATTCAGTGAAGAGCAACCATCATACCTCGTGGTCTCTCTTTTCAATTGACCAGAAGCCTCCGTCTTTGTTTTCAATATGAAGTGATCTGTGTCCTCAGAAACGTGTCCCTGAACGTGCGGGCGCCGTGGGAAGTGCCCCGAGGTCACAGGTGGTTTTGTGTGGGGGGCGCGTCCCGGGCTGGGGGGTCGGGGGCACCCCATCCCTGGGGTGGCCGGGAGGCCGTCGGGCACGTCGTGAGCAGTTTTGAAGCCCGACCTGGGCCCGGCACGGCCTTCCTTCCGGAAGCAGGAGACCCCGGCTCTGTGACCAGCCGGCCCCAACCGCAGGAGGGAGTGCACGCCCCCGCCACTAGCGTGTTCACAGCGGCTCTAAACACAGCCAACTTGACTTCTCATCCTCGTCACGTTGAGTGGTAAATACAAGCTGGTGTTCCGTGGGGCGTGGGACTGCCCCTGAGGGATCAAGTCACTTTTAACACCCAACCCCTAGAACCGATTTCTGTCGAGTAGAGAGTGGAGGACTGTCCACAGCATGACAGTTGTGGAGGTTGCTCAGGTGTAGAACGGCAGCGGACCCCACCCTCCGCGAGCGGCCGGCGTCTCCAGGCGCCTTGGTGGCGGATTGTGGTTTTGCTTGGAGGCACATGCACGTGGGCTAGAACGGGTGACTGGGACCATGTCCTCTACCCGGAGGCGCGGCTGCCTGTGACTCGCGGCGCCTGTCTGGAACCGCAGCGGGAACGTGGAATGTGGCGGGGCCACCGGATTAATCTCACGCGGAGCGTCCGAGCTGCGGGCGGGGTCCCGGGGCCCTCTCGGCAGCCATGGTGACGTGAGGCGAGTGTACATATTTATTTACTTTCTGACTGTTGCCAACAGACAAGTGCCTTTTTACGTTCATTGTAACCAGTTCATACCAAAGAAACGTTTGCACTATGTAACGATGCCTTCAGTTCAAATAAACGGGCCACGTTTTCAAACGGAGAGTGGCGTTCTTTTTTCCCTCAGCCCGTCGTCGGGGCGGCACCTCGGGGGCCCTTGGGAGGCCGACAGCAAGGTCGGGACCCGAGGCAGCTCCTGGAGAGAGCCCAAGCTGCTCTGCCCGTGCACGGTCTCCCACGAAAATGTGAGAAAGCAGAGAAACGGAAGCACAGTTAGAATAGATGCTCTGGGGCCCCCGGGGGCTGTCAGTTTAGCGTCGAACACGATTTCAGCTCAGGCCATGATCCCGCAGTTGTGGGATCGAGCTCCGTTTCGGGCTCTGTGCTGACAGCACACAGCCTACTTGGGATTCTCTCTCTCTCTGTCTCTCTCTCTCTCTGTCTCTCTCTCTCTCTCTCTCTCTGCCCCTCCTCCCTCTCAAAACAAACAAACAAACAAACGGACTCTGCTCTCAAATAGCTGGGACGCTGTCACGGGTCGAGGCGCTTTGCCATTTCGATCTCAGGAGAGGGGGACATGTCGCGGTCTGGAACAAGATGTGTCTGCCAGAGACGCCATGTGGCCCCGGCCGACACGCGGACTCTGCAGGGGTCCCAGAGACGGAGGTGACAGACGCGGGCTGTTCCTCCGGGGACCCGCCCTGGTCCGGGCTCTGGGTGCGAGAGGAGAGGACGCTGTTCCGAGGGGCACTGGAGGGGGTGGGGCACCTTCCCGTCTCTGGAAGAGTCGGTCCTTTTCGCCGTTATCGCAAGGAGAACAGGGAGTGAACGCCAGGGAAGATCACACGCGTTTCTCAAACTGCCGAGTGGCTTCCCAGCCAGACACGCGAGTGGCTGTGCGACACCCAGGTCTGGGGAGCTGAGGCCCTCAGCTACCGGATGCTTTAGCGACGCATTCTCCGTCCTCGACGGCGCAGCGGTGATGAGCGCGCCCGCTCGGGGTCGTGGGGAGCTTGCAACCGCTCTTCGCCAGCCACGCCAGAATTCTCGTCTCTCCTTAGACGCGTGTAATGCTACGTATTTGTGTGGCGTGAACAGAATCCCGTTCTGTTAAACTCCATGTCGCGAGGTGGCCACGAGCCGGAGCTTGGGGAGCACGTGCCCAGGGGGCGTGGCGTGTCGCCAAAGGTGGGGAGAAGCGCGGGACGAGGGGGGGGTGCAGACCAGGCCCTGGGCCTCCCGTCTTGCTCCCCCTCCCCCAAGACCGACACCTGTTCCGTGTGCCGGCCACACCTGGGATGGCAGTCCCGGAGGGAGGGTCGGGGAGGTGCACAGCCCTCGGGGGCCGAGGTACACAGGTGTTCAGTTCACCGGGACCACCCGCGGCCCGGCCAACAGGAGGCCAGAGGATACTTCCCCAGTCGGCGTGGAACATGGTTGGGGGGGGGCAGGGAGTGAGTGCTGTTTACCTATTTCAAGTGAAGCGGAGAATGTGAAACTGGCAAAAGTGGGTCATTTGGAGCTTGCTTTAAAAACCGTGGAGAACGTATAGAGTCTGTTGCCTTTCAAAAAGCCCCTGACACCTGTTTCCTGTGTACAGAATCGCACGCCAAATGACCTAAGTAGTTGGGTTTGATTTGCCAAGTGATTCACCAGAAAGATTCTCGGATGTGTTCCGGGAACTCGACAAACACATTTTAAACGTATTTGATATTTACAAAAGACGTATTTGCCGTCTGGACAAAGTTTCAGGAGATCATCTGATTTGCACAGATGGGATCTTCTGTCACGTTCTGTGGCTTTACCACGTCATCGCTTCCCAGCTGAAGCCGTGAGACAAGAGAGCGTATGGCATGCCCCGGTGGGAGTCGGGTCACCCTGTGGCCGCAGAGAGGGCAGGTGGCCCCCGCGGGGACGGCACCAGGTGACTGTGCGGGGTGACAGTGCGTGGGGTGATGGTGCCAGGTGACAGGGTGGGGGGTGACAGGGCACCGGGCGACGGTGCATGTGGTGACCGTGCACGTCGGGTGACCGTGCTTGGGGTGACGGTGTGCCAGGTGACAGTGCTTGGGGCCTCCTGCAGGTGGAAAGCAGGTGGGGGGGTCCAGACCCCGCCAGCCCTCAGAGCCACGAGCAGAAGGCCCAGCCCTGCACCTTCCCCCTGGTTCCTGCTCGTCCCTCCCAGGCTCCCTCTGGGGTCCCGGTGACAGTAACCAAGGCCCTGACCAGATGGCGTCCCTGCTCTTCAGCTGTTGAGTGCACGTAGTAAGCTTGAAATCTTCCAGATGTGGGTTCTCAGCCATCTGTGTTCAGGGTAACGAGTATTGTCACGGCCCAAACTGTGACGCGTTGGCGGGAGATAGCACGTTTGGATCTAGAAGGTTCCAGAAACTCCAGTGGTGCCCATTTCTATGTTGCTGGGATTTGTTGAAAGTGACTCAGTCTCTGTCTGCTGTTTGGGCGTCTGTCTGGTTTCCTTGTGCAGAGACCGGCGTCCGAGGAAGGGGGGCTGCTCCCGAAGGCCCCCAGCGGCCTTAGCCAGTGTCCTGAACATCTCCCTGACTTCGCACGGTAATCTCAAAGTCCCATTTCCCCGCTTTGATTCCTGACAGCTGGCCGCCTACGGTTCTGCCAGGAACAGCTTCATCCGTGGTCTTGTGACTGAGCGGGGAAGGACACTCCCACGCCCCGTGTCACTTGCAGGGAGGGCTCAGGTGCGTGCCCGCTGCCGGCTGGCTTTTCTCTCTCAGAGCTTTGGGGCGTGAAGACAGGAGTCTGGCTTTCACTGTGCTTTCTGCTCTTCCCGACGTTGACCATCGCCTGAAGCGTCGTGGAAACTGTCGTTTGCAAAGTGTTTGCCACGACCGAATCCCGCTCGAGTGGTTGGCGACCCTCGCCGAGAAGCCCGGAGTTGTGCGGTGACAACATGACAACGGAAGCTCCACGCGCCTTCCCGACCATCCTTGTCCTTCCCGCACACAGGCTGATCCTCTTACTGTTCTGTCTCCAGAAAGCAGAACAAGTCCGGACAGACAGACGGAGCCCTTGCCGGCCGACTCGCTGAGAACACGCGTGTCTGTTCCCTAAAAACTACCGCGCTGGGAGGTGATGGCGTCCACGTTTCCCGTCACGACCTGGAGCGAGGGGGCTCGGTGAGGAGGCGCGGGCCGGTGCGCGTGGACCGCCGGGCTGGGCTCGGCGCCCCCAGGGGTCCGCACCTGCCGGGCCCACTTCTGACACGGAGGCCGGTGCCGCCTGCTTTCCTCGACCCCGAGCGGGCGGCCGCCGACGTCTCGTGAAGCCTTTGCTCTGCCCGAGCCCCTGACTGACGGGTGGTTCGGGGCTCAGTCCTTCCTCCACGGTGCTGACCTGCAGCATGGACTGGAATCCGTCGCCTCTGTGACCGCGACCCGTGCCAGACTCCCGTCCACACCCGCCGCACGAGCCCCGGGTGTCACCGGCCCGGCACAGACTCGGGCCGGGGTGGCACCGCCTGGTTCCTGGAGCCGTCCGGCCCCGTTGCTGCGCCCTGGAAAGGGGGGGACGCAGAACTCCGGCCTCGGTTCGTCTGCCGCCCGCACCCACAGAGAGCGAAGTTTTGTAGAGAAGCCTCCCCCGCCGTGCCCCGGAATGGCTTCATTGGAGGCCAGCGGCCGTGCCCAGTGTCCGTGCACAGACCGAGCTCCTGCACCCAGAGGGGCCTCCACGTCGCCAGCCTCCTTCCTGCGGCCTCCGTGTCTGCCTGCTCCTCCTCCTCCTCCTCGTGTCCCCGCACCACCTGTCACTGTGGTGGCCCTGGCCGCGCCCGGGACAGTGTCGGAGGGCGGGGCTTGTGCTCTGCTCACTGGCAGCCTCGTGGATCTTCTCCGCGGCTCAGCCCCTGGGTCCCCGGCCAGATCACAGCTCCCCCTGCACACCCGTCCTCCGCGCCGTGCACCCTCCTCTACTTCAGGAGTCACTGCTGGTCCCACTCCTCGTGGGCGGCGGCCCCCTGACTCTTCAGGGGAGGGACCCAGCCTGCAGGCGATGGGGGCGAAATGTCTTCACTTTGCAGGCAGTGCGCGTGAAGACACGAGGCGAGGGTGGGCCGCTGCCCTGCCGGTGGGTGGCTCGCTGCTTGCTCCCACGGGACCCCGCCGCCCCTTTGCGCTGCGAGTGATCCCGCCGGCGAGCGTGGCTTTGAAGTGACTACGGTAAGGTCGCTGGAAAAGGACAAACGCGCACGCTGCCGGGGACGGCTTGTCGGGCTGAGCCGCGGTGCCCGTGTCGTGGGCGTCTGTCTGGCAGGGAGAACGTGGTCCGAGCCCCCCGGGTCCACGGCCACGCAGCGTGTTTCCTGTGGGCCGACTGTCCCCGGGAACCTCTGCCAGCCGCGTCCCGGATCCTCTGGTCTGCGGCTCGTCTTCGGGTGCGGTCAGCCAGGCTCTGCTCGGAGCTGCCCGCCGGTCGACACACACTGACCCGGGCTGGTGACGGGGCCGTAGGTGCCCCCCAGGTTCCGGCCACCCAACTGGCCGCCTCTGCCCTCTGCTTGTTCGGCTGCTTACCGAGCACCAGGCCGTGGCCCGTGCTCTGTGGGGCTGGGGACGTGAGGACACGTGGGTGGCCGCAGAGAAGGGACAGAATACCCGACCACCCCGCTCGGTCCAGAATTCAGGGAGTGGGACTTCGTGGCGGAGAAGCCGCGAGCCAGTTCGCTCATTCGTGGCCGTCACAGGCGCACGTGGTGTCAGCCCTGTGCCACAAGCTGGCAGGATTGCTCGCTTGATCGGTTGCCCCGGGTGGCGCGCCTGGTTCTCTGCACTTGGCAGAGCGCCTCCTGTGGGTCATCACTGAGGCCATGGAGACACGGCTCAGAGCCATGAGGCCGCACGTGTCTGGGGAGGCTGAAGTGGAGCCTCCAGGGGGATCTAGACCCGTTCCTCGTTTTCCCCATAAGCAGCCGTTGGAGGGAGATGCGTGGTCAGGCGCCTGCTGCCGGGAAGCCTTCCTGGAGCGCCCGCTGCAGAGCAAGGGCGCGCTGCCCTCCTTCCTGCCCCCGCCGCCTAGACGGCCGCGCCGGATGTGAGGCTCTCAGGCCGAACCGTGTGAGAATTCAAGCGACTCCGTTGCCTTCTCCGGGAGTAGTTTCCGGATGAGGCCTGAGGGAGCTGGCCCCGGATTCAGGCCGCGTGTGCGTGTCTGGGTGTGTGTGTGTCTGTCCGGGTCCCGCCTGGGTCTAGCGACCTGAGTGCTGGACGCGGCACGGGGGTGGACGCGCTCACCCGGCACCCACTGTTCCTCCGCTGTGTCGCCTGCGGCCCCAGGGAATCCCTTGTCTTTGGTGCACGGTCCTGGTCCGCGAGGCGAGTCCAGGAGGGGACGCCTGGGCCCTTGACTCGCTCAGGACGTTGGTCCTGTTGTCGGATCGTCTTCCTCACGCGTCTGTTTCCTGAGGTCCCGGGTGTAAGGGAGGCTGCCGTGAGCGCCGTCTGGAAATAACCGGAGCGTGTTGCACCGTCCTGTTGGCCGGTCTGGCTGGAAGTCATCCTCCTGACCTGACAGAAGGCAAAGGACAGGTGCAGGTTCTGTAGGGAGCCCGGGCCAGCGGTGTGAACACAGGCGCCCGCCCACCGGCATGGTGGCTCCCAGGCGGACGGGAAGGGGCACGGGAAGGGGCACGGGTAGGAGCCGGGTCCGCAGCTGCCTTGAGGTTCTCCGTCTGGAGCCCGAGGCCTCATCGCACCACCAGGTACCACCTGTCAGCTGTGCCCACGGCCGCGTGTCTCCCAGACCTGCTGGCGATGCGCGTTCTCGTCTGCACGTTTGAGGCGTCGTGGTGCAACGTCCGGGGAAGCGCGGCACGTCTGCTTTCTGGAAGGGCCCGAAACTCGGCGGTGGCTCGGGCGGAGAGCCCGCGGCAGGGTGGGCTGGGGCCCCGCGAGTCCGGCTAAAGGGTGCTGTTTTGGGGGAACACACGTCCTCCTCAAGATCTTGCTCTTTTCGTTAACACGTCCCTTGTGTTGGAATCAGCAAGGTGACCCCTCGGGTGGGGACGGGGTGGGCTTGTCGTGAGGACACCTGGGGGCACCAGCTCATCGGGATGCGGGGGGTGGGGGGGGGCCAGGGACCTCAGCGTGGCCCCAGCGCGCAGCTTTCCCAGAACCCGCCTCTGGACGGATGGGCTGACGGTCGAGAACAGCGGTCACCGCCCGGGAGGACAGACCCGGGCTCTCTCCAGCTGTGTGATACAGATGCAGTGCTCAGCCTCTCTGAACTTTGCTCGTGGCTTTTGTGGAAGAGTTGCTAGGCCCCGGGTGGCTTTCAGGACGGGATGCAAGCCTTGACTGCTGGAGCAGCGCCGAGAAAATCGAACAGTGGTTCTCGTCACCGACCTCGTGGGCTGTGGCTGGATTCTGTTCTGTGGTGTCCACAGGGCAGAAATTGATGAGGCTCACGGCAGAGGAATTTGTGGGGGGTTTTCCCCTTTGATTTTCCCAAACCCCAGACGCTCGAGCAGGCTTAGAGTGTGTTAGCATGAAGACGCCGAGCAGAAGGAGATTTGAGCCTGTGGGTGGAAGAGAGAGGGGTCCAGGGTCTGGACAGCAGAGAACCAGGCGCCCGCCAAAGCACCGTGAGCCTGAGGTGGCCTCGAGCTTCCTGCTTTTGGCGCCTGGTGGCTCTGGGGCGGGCGGGCAGAATCTCCTTGCTGGACGAGGCACTGGGTGCCCGGCCAGCCGCTGGACGGAATGTGGGGAGGCGGGGGGTCCCAGCTCGTGCAAAGGGTGTTGCTGCAAACCAGACGGCAGGGCTCGGACTCTCCCGCCCACAGGTCCACGCCTCCTCTCCCACACGACTAACTGCCTCTGCTCCCAGCCTGAGGCCACACACCACACAGCCTCTCCCGTTCACGCCACCCCCGTGGGACATGGCTGCTTGCCGGGCAGCCACCGTCACTTGTGCCCCAGGCCACTCCTCTCTGCCCCCCACGTGCTCACTTTCAGAGGCGACAGATTATGCCTGGACTCTCCTGCGGCCCGGAACCCTCCCCTTGGCCAGAGCTGGGCTGCACAGTCTGTTCCACGGCCCGGGGCCCTGGGGCCTTTCCACTTAACTCCCCGTGCGGGACGCCTCCCCAGCCCCGACCAGCCCCGGACCAGCCTGCAGAGCCTTGCCGGTTGAGCAGGACCCACTCGGGGCTCCTTGGCCGGGAAGTCTCCAGCTGTTACACTGACACAAACCTTCCTGCCTTGTAAGGGCACGGGGCTGGCCCCTGTCGTTCCGGAACCGTGTTCCCCAAGGAAGTGCATGCAGGTGCTGAGGGCCTCTGTCTGCTGTGCTTTGGGCTGGAAGGCGATGCACCCGTACTGACACGATGTTTTAGGTACGTGTGTACATATGAATGTATGTTCATGCAGATAGGTCATCACGTGCTGTTCGTAGACAGGTGTTCACTACACTAGACATTCACGTGTGTGCGTGCTCGCTTCTGTAAGGGGGGGGGGGGTCCTTCCATGAGGAGGGCGGGGCTGTGTCCTGGAGCCGAGGAGGGGCTCCCAGCGTGTGAGGGGGGGGGTGCCCTGATGAGGAGGGGCTCCCGGCCTGCAGGGGGGCCGTGCCCCAAGCAGAGGTGGCACAGAAAAGCTGGGGGAGCTCTGGTGTGTGGGGAGGTGGGCATCTTGGTTGTGTTTCTGGCCGGCTTCTCCCCTCACCAAGCTTGGACCCCCATTAACAGACCTGCGGGCCTCATGTGGGGCCAACAGTTTCTTCCTGAGAACAGTGGAGCTGGGTCCGGGCCACCAGTGACATGCCCGACGGCAGCTGGTTCTGGAAAACAGCCGAGTGATGTCCCCCGCAGACACGGTCCCCGGGGGTCAGCGCGTTCGTGGTCCACGGGCTGATGAACTGGTTTTCTCTGCGGGCAGCGTGACACGTCCAGGAAGGATCTGATCCGCACGCCGACGGGCTTCCTCCCTGGGTCCTGCCCACAGACGCCGCCGGTTGTGTTTGCCAAGTGCATCAGCAGGTGTGTTTGCCAGGTGTGACTGACGAGCGCGGACATTGGAGATCAGCGGCCGTGTTACACAGAAATGACCGGTCTCGTAACTCGTGTGTGGAGACGCTGTGTCACGTGTGCAGGAAAGACAACCCGTAAGCGTCAGAGCTCCCCAATCTCGGGGTGGGAGGGGGGGATGCTGAAGGCGGAAGTCGCCGGATTCTTCTAGTGACGTGGCTTTTTGTGGCACACGGACCGTCACGAAGCTTAGGCACTCCCACACAGAAACCCCGAAGTCCGGCTTCCCCTCACAAGGTCTTACAGTGCAGGTGGGCCTGCGTGGGGCAGCGGGCCACGAGCCTGCCGGGTCCTGAGCTGTCCTCGCAGCCACGTGACCTGTGGCCTCGAGAAGGCCAGTCGGTGACCTGGAGCGTTAGTAAAAATTCCGGTTTGGTTGACCGTTTGCTTTGCAAGTGAATCTGGTCCTCCGGCCGGCGAGCACGCTTGCCGGGCCGGCCCGCTGTCCGGCCGTCTGCCGGGGGCTGGGCTGGAGGCACGTCTTCCTCTGGAGCCCCCCACCCCCCACCCCCAGGAGGAGACTTGGTCCCCACGGCTTCCGCGCGGCACGGCCTGACCCCAGCAGGGCTGCAGGCCGCATCACGGGCCCTGTAGCTTCCAGCGAGCGCCCACCCCGGTGTCGCCCCGGTGACCCAGATGGGGCCCGGGGCCCCCGGGAGATCCTGAGCGCCGGCCCCAGGGCCCGCAGCTCTCGTGCACTCTGAGGCTGACCAGACGTCCCCCCGCGACTTTCGGCAGGAAGGTGGCTGGTGGGGGGACACAGCGGGGGAGGGGGATGGGGCCATTCCTACTGATAGCTCCCCGCTGACTGGGTGCATCCTGCCATGCCTGCTGGCCGCCCCCCGCTGACCCCCCACTGGTTTCCCCCACACACACTGATCCCCCACTGGCTGACCCCCCATGGCCCCCCCCCCGCACTGACCCCCCAGTGGCTGACCCCCCACTGGCCCCCCCTGCACTGACCCCCCCCAGTGGCTGACCCCCCAGTGGCCGCCCCCCCCGCTGACCCTCCCACTGGCCGCCCCCCCGCTGACCCCCCACTGGCTGATCCCCTCACTGGCCGCCCCCCCACTGACCCCCCCCACTGGCCACCCCCCCAGTGGCCGCCCCCCCACTGACCCCCCTCCCCCCACTGGCCACCCCCGTCCCTGGGCCGCAGTCCCCACCTCCTCTGGGGTCTTTCCTGGTCATATGCACTGGCCCGCGAGGTCTCTGTGCCAGGCCGCACACCCCAAGGACGGAGCCCAGCGTCCCCAAGGGCAGACGCCGCTGCAGGCAGGTGAACAGGACTCCAGTCCTACGGAGTCTGACGCCGTTGGGGACTGAGCAGACGTCACGGAGGACGTGTCTGCCTGCAGACACTGGCGGACACTCCCCGTGGTCACCGCCCTCGTGGCCCCAGGCTGGCGCTCACAGCCTGCTTCCAGGAAACGGACGAACTGGTATCTGATCACGTCTCGGATTTCCAGGGTCCAATCGCCCCGATAAAAGTGGGTGAGAAGGTCCCCCTGCTGTGTGGTTGGAGGTGATTTCTGTCCCTAACGGTAGACGTTGGCGTCTCGATCGTGGTCACAGGTGGTGCAGAAGACGCGGTCCGTGCGCTGAGGTGGACGTGGGGTCGGTTCCCAGAGTGTGGGGAGGAAGAGCGTGCCCCGGGTAGGGTGTGCAGGCGGGAGGGTTTGCGTAAATCCTTCCGTCAGGCTCACAAGCGGAATTTCCCTTTTTCCTTCGTCACCCGGCTAATTGGAAAGGCTGCGGACTTTCTGCGCACGAAAAAGCAATCTGAATGTTGAAATCAGTGATCTCTTCACAGAGACAGTAGGTCTGGGGGAGTCCACGGGCCCCTCCTGGTTTCTGTCCTGCTTAGTTCAGTGCCCAACAGGGTCGCCTGCGTGTGCAGCGCTCTCTCCGTAGGTGACAGCGTCACCGTGTCATTCTCTGGGGTTCCCCAAACCCAAGGGGGCCGTGAACCCGTCGGCTTACACCGTTGCCCTCCTGGTAGGGAGGGAGCCCCGGAGACCCCTGAGCCGGGCAGCGGGCGGGAGGAAGGCCAGTGGTGGGTCTGAGGCATTGGGACGTCTGACTTTGGGTCGCGACCGAGTTAACCTCATTGTCCGTTTGGCTCAGTGACCCCTCTGAGGTCGCCGGGCCGGGGTCGGCCCCCAGGGCTCTGCCTGCGGGTCCTGCTCCCCCGTCAACAGGAGGGGATGGGACGCTGGCCGGCACGGGGAACCTGGGACAGCCCAGGCGGCTTCTGTGCAGGGCCCCTGCCCCCCGACCAAGGGACCCCGCTTTGTGGACCTCTGAGTGTCCCCAGCTGTGCCGGGGCCTCCTTCCCGGGGCTGGGAGTTTGGAACCATCTGCTGTTCTCATCACATAGTTTCCACCTTCCTGGGAACAGCCCGTTTGTGGACGGCGTCCAGCTCCTTCTGTGGCGGCCGCCTCCTCTCTGGTGTGTGTGCGGCTCGGGCCCCACGCAAGCCCTGCCCCCACTGCCTGACACCTCAGTCCCTGCCCCCCGGGCTTGAAATGAAATAAAGCTGGCCTCAGGGGTTTGCGAAGGAGACACGCTGAGGGCACCAGTCCCGGGATGAAGGTCTGGAGGGTCCGCGGGCTGGGACGGCCCCGTTGCTGAGGCAGCGAGGGGGTTCGCGCAGGTGTCCCGGCGTCTCTTGCGGCAAACGGTGCGCCCCACAGAACGTGTCAGGTTCATGCTATTGAGGACGGAGCGCAGCTCACCAGGGGTTGTTAGCCGCAGACCCGGATCTTCCGGAGGTCTGGTCTGCCCCTGAATTGTGGGTGGACCGTCCAGGGAGCTCCCCCTGGCCCCGGTGACACGCTGCGGGCAGAGGTGGGCACACGGGCCTGAGAAGACGGCCACAGTAACGTCATAATACGGGTAAGTGGATCAGAGGGAAGTGTCTGTAACACGGCGGGGTGGTGAGGACAGGAGGAGGGTCCTGCAGTGAGACACGTGTGGCACATTGGAGGAGAGGCCGCCAGGTGCCTGTGTCTGACCTGACACGGGCCCAGGACGGGGCTGGGGGCCACCAGAGCACGCACACCCTTGGGCGTTGGGCCAAGGATGTGAGGCTCTCATCAGAGCAAAGGGAGTTAGTGGAGGGGCTGTGGGGGGTCGAATAGTGTCCCCCAAATCCAAGTCGCCCGGGCCTCATTAGTGACTATTTGGAGGAAGGGTCTTTGCAGATGTAATTAAGGTAAGGGCAGGAAGCAATTGTGGTGTGAGGCGATGGCCCTAAATCCCACGGCACCCTTGTGAGAGGCACAAGAGGACGCACAGAGATGCAGGGAAGAGCACACGGTGGCCACCAGCCCAGGAAGCAGGGATGTGGTGGCCACCAGCCCAGGAAGGAGGGACGCGGCGGCCACGAGCCCAGGAAGCAGGGATGCGGCCCTGCCCTGCCCATACCTTGACTTTGGGTCTCCAGCTTCCAGAACAGTAGAGGACAAGTTCCTTTGGTTTAAAGCCGCCTGGTTTGTGATAATTTGGGAAACAACACGGGTTGTCAAAGGAAAGGAAAGTGATTTCATGTATGAAAGCCAAGAAGACACAGACCCTGGGTCCCGGCCCTGTTCCAGTGTCTGCTGTCCTCGTGCCTCGGTTTCCCTGAGCGCTCCACCAGCCCCCCCCCCCTTCATCACTGGTGTCCCTCCCATGGCAGAAGATGAAGACGTGTGTCTTCCCAGGGAGCAGCTGGGGGCCCCGGTTGTCCCTGAAGGTCTCTGTGGCGAGTGGAGACAAAAGCAATGCCTACCCTGCTGTGTTTACGTGCACGTCGCTCGGGCTTCTGGACTCTCCTCTCTGCAGGCTGGCTTGGGTCTCGGAGAGGGAGACACGTGGCGACAAGCGGGATTTGCTTCCTAGATGCGTAAGTGGCCACAGTTCTTACGTTCTGTGTAAGTTTTGACTGTTTTCTCTGTATTAAAATAATTTTGATGCATGGTTGTTGTAACGTGAGTAGGTGACTTTCGGTTCACTGTTTCCAAGTAAAACGCCGACAGCTCAGAGCTGATCATCTGGAACAAAGTACACCTGCCTTCTGCCGTGGCCTCGCCCTCTGGTGTGGCCTCACGGCCCCTTGCTCCCGTGGCAACCGGCTCCTCGGCTCCACAGGTGTTTCCAGCACCTTCTCCGGGCATTTCTGAGGCACCAAGAGATTTGCTCTTTTCCCTCCTTCTTGTTCACTGTAAGGGCCAACGTGCTGCAGTGGAAAACCAACATTTGCTTTGAGTTTTTCTTGTGAGACCGGCTTCCGAACAGCACGACTCCACAGGCACCTTTCAGGTTCGCGTTCTCTTCGCGTAAGACGGGGTGAGTAGCACCTTCCTCTCTCCTGGAGCAGCGTCAGCGTTGGCGTCCCCTGCGCTTGCCTCCTTGGGGAGGGACGGCGGGATTTGCTGGTGCCTCGGAGACTCTGGGGGACGCCGAGCACACCCTCCGGCTGGAATCTAAAACAGGAAGTGTGGACTCCAGACCCACAGCTTGGAATGTCAAAGCCTTTGTCACTGGAACCAGCAGAGGCCAAGGGAACGCAGCTCACTGCCCTCCTGGGGGGTGGGGGGGTCTCCAGGGTGACCGCAGGACCCTCTACTGTCAGGGCTCCGCCCCTGCTGGTCCCCACCTCCGGCTCGGTGTCTCAGAGCCTCTGCTTAGCGGGAAGGTGAAGCTGGGTGAGCGTCCACGGCGCGTCCCCTGCTCCCCCTGCCCCCAGAAGAGACCAGGAGGCCCAGGGGCCAGACGCTGTTCACAGGCCCAGGGAGAAGCGGCCGCTGGCCGGGCTGGGTCAGTCACCTTGGGGGTCGGTGGGAATACGGCAGCTTTGATGGGAAGCGATGCCCAGAGGAGGCGCGTTTCTCCAGCACAAGCGGCGGCCGGGGTGGAGGCTGGTCCTCGCGGCGAGATGTGGCCCCAGCGGCCGTGCAGAGGGGCCAGGGGCTCTGCCACCGTGTGTCTCGGGGGCCACTGAGTTTCTAAATCACACGCATGCAACCGCAGGGCACGCGGCTCCCGTGCAGGACGGACACATTCACTTCATTCACGTATCCGGCTATCGTGACCCCCGCTTCCTCCAGCTTGTGATCCCCTGGCTTGAACGTGACCTCCGCCTCGTGGTTGGTCCCCGTGAATCTGCCCAGAGCGGCCATCTTCAACGGAGGAATCGCCACCAAGCACAAAGTTGCCCAAAAACGCCCACGCAAACCGCGCCGCCGAGGAGACCACGAGAAGGAGCTTCGATTGCGGGAGGAGCTGAAGCAGGAAGTTGGGGCGTGGCCTCGTTCCCTCGGCAGGACGGTGGGCAGGGCGGCCCCCGCTTCCTGGGGCGCCAGCGGCCTGACAGTGCCGATAAGGGGCTGCAGCGCACTTCCGCGAGCAGGCGAAGTCACAAGGGGACCCCGGATAGCGAGCAGGAGGAGGGACGTCGGGGACGGCCGTGGGGCGCGTGCTCTGGGCGAGGCGAGGGACGGACCTCTCAGACGCGGGAACGTGTGGCTTCCCGTGCCTGTCCTCCCGTGTGGTTGGGGGTCTCAGTCTGCGGGCCTCAGGAAGCCCTGCTCCCCCTCGCGGCCTCCCCGTCAGCCCAGCGCTTCGGCACACGGGGTGGGGGCCGGCCACCTGCAGCTGGGGGACGGGGTGGGGGCCGGCCACCTGCGGCGGGGACGGCCCCGGGGACGCTCAGGTCCAGACGAAGCGAGGCCGCTCTGTCCGAGTGGCTCCAGGGCAGCAGACAGGTGGGCGAGCCTCTATGTGAGCGGGGATCCCGAGCCACACAGCGCCCTGAGCTGACCTGACCTGCACCTCGGCTGCTCGGATGCACAGAGTCGGAGCAGGAAGGGCACTGGTTTGACTGGAAGAGACGCAAAGCAGCCACAGCCCACGGGCCAAGGGGAAGGCCTCCCCTTGGTGAAACCACAGCCCGTAAGAAAGACAGCTCTCACCAACCACGTCGTCCAGAGCGTTTCCAGTGAAAATTGTTTTTCCGTTTGGGGTTGGGGAGAGAGGGTTCCAATGCTGCCAAAGAAATCCCTTCTCGCGGCAGGTGCAGATCCTCGTGGCGTTTGTAGGCAGCTCTGTGTTCTCCAGAGGGGCTCTTAACCCCACGGAGCCCATCTGGGGGGGGGGGGCCCAACGGGGTCTGTGTTCAGTGTCTCAGGCTCTTGTCACGTGGGGCAGGGAGGAGCCGCACGAGCCCTCCCGCGTGTCTAGTCCCCGCACGGGGAGGGAAGCTCTCGAGCACTGTGGCCCCACGATGCACGTGACAGGCGGCCCCCGCGGGACGGCCCCAAGTGCCTCTGAAAACGGCCAGGGGTCCCAGGGGAGCTGGGGCACACGGGCTCTGAACCTTCCCTGTGTGCCCACCTCCCAGCACGTTCTGGAATGAGCTCAGGTCCGCGTGCACCCACGTCCTGGCTCCAGAACCTCCTCACAGCCGCGGAAGCTCCCTTCAGGACCTCAGCCAGACTTGGCTGCCTTCCTTCTCGGAGCCTTCCGGAGGTTTGGGACCGATAGGGATGAAATGCCAAGTTCTCCCGTTGAGGCAGATTTCTAGGCCGGGGATGGAGCCCATCCTGCCTGGTCACTGCACCCCGTGCCCCATGAGCGCCCCGTCCGCCCCCAAAAAGCCGGCTGCGCACCATAACCAGATGCTTCCTGTTTGTCCCTCCCCGTCCGTTCCTTGCCCCCCATGCCCCCCCACCCTGTGGTTCTCCAGAAGGAGACTCCCGTCCCGGGACAGAGCCGGGTCCTGAGGTACAGCGGACCCTCACCACCCGCGCCCTCCATGATGCGTGACGCACACCCCGAAGCGGCCCATTCAGACCCTCGACGGTCTGTAAAGGGACCCAGATCCCAAGGAGCACGTGTCAGGTCCCCCCAAATCCCTTCTTCCTGTTTCTGCCACTCATGCGAGCCGTCCCCGACCCGGCAGTTCCGCCCTCTTGTTCACCCAAAACCTTTGCCTTCCGGCTGCAAACGGCGCCGCCCTGGCTCCCGACTTGCAGCTTCTGCAGTCAGGGCTAGCAGCCGATGGGGCTTAAGGGACACGTTTCACCAGGAAATAGCCGTTTTTCTGACAATACCAAATGTCTGTAGATTTGGACGTGAGGCCCACGGCTGAGGCGTGGCTGATGCTGAGCCAGGGAAGGCGGGGACGCGCTGTGGACGTGGGGCCGGCTCCACGCGGGTGCGGGTGGGGTCAGCGGTGGGGCAAGACGGGCGTCCAGCCTGGGGGGGGGGTCTGGCTTGCAGCACGGCCACGAGAGCCCGGGTGGGCAAAGGACCAGAGGAAAAGCCCCAGGACCAGGACTTCCCACGCGGTCACCACGGAGCCCCTGCTGTCTCTCCTCAGGCGTCACGTGGAGTTTAGGACGTCCTGGCTCGTGCTGGAAGCAACCCCTTCCTCCGACCGTACTGGGGACGCCGGGACCCTGTGACGGACGCCAGCCGCGCGGCCCCCGTGGCATCTGACCCCTTCCCTCTGGCCTGGGCCGGGGGCTCCGGAGGCTCCGGAGGGGGCTCCGGCTGGGGGCTCCGGAGGGGGCTCCGGAGGACGGAGCCTCCCTGCTCCCCGCTGTGCGCCCCGCGCTCTGGGGCCCCCCTCGCCACCCGGCCGTCAGCGCACGGAGGGCCCGTCCAACCAGGTTCCCAGAGAGCGAGGGCCGTCGAGGACGAAAGGCTGCCTGGCCTGCGCTGAAGTGAGCCCGGCTGCAAGACCGACGTCCGCAGGCCTGTGGAGAGTGTCGTGTGCTGTGCTCTTAAAAAAGTAGCTTTTCCGGCTTCTGTGTGTGTGACACCAGGGCCACGTTTGAGGATGGTGTCGCCTGCTCACTGTCTGCTCACCTCGGGCTGCTCTCTAACCGGAGGACACGCCGGCGTCTCGGTGAGGCCATCGTCCCCCCTCCTGCTCTGGCCTGAGGAATTCACGCCCGCGTGCCCCACCGCGAGTCCGGGGCTGGAGGGACACAGTGTCGTCCGACCCCACAGGCAGAGGGCTGGCTGCTCCCTCCAGCCCCTGTGGTCTTCCCAGGTGACAGCTCTCTGGTCTGAAATACCCCCCAGGGCAGCTCTGGGACGTGTCTCCCGTCCGCGGACATAGCAGGAAAGAGGTGCTAAAATTCTCGCCACAAGAGAAAAAAAAAAACAAACATTTTTTTCCCTTTTTTTTCAAAAAATTTTTTTTAATGTTTTTATTTATTTTTGAGACAGAGAGAGACAGAGCATGAGCAAGGGAGGGGCAGAGAGAGAGGGAGACACAGAATCCGAAACAGGCGCCAGGCTCCAAGCTGTCAGCACAGAGCCCGATGCGGAGCTCAAACTCATGAATCGCGAGATCATGACCTGAGCCAAAGTCAGACGCTTAACTGACTGAGCCACCCAGGCGCCCCTTTTTTCCCTTTTTTTGAGTACCAGTTTGAGTTGCTGGGAGTCAGGAACTTCCTGTGATAATCACTCGATCCGTAAGCGCAGGCCCCTGAAAACAAGCCCCATGGGCTTCCTGTGCCCAAAGAGATGGGGTCCCAGATGAGGAGAATCTGTGCACCCGCGTTTGTGAGGGGATTATGAGGAGGCAGGTGGACTCGAGGGACAGGCCAGAGAGGCTTCCTGGAGGAGGTGATGTTGGCTTTTTCAGTATTCCACTTTCTCTTCAGAATTTCAAGAACAACGGCTTCTGAGATGTGTTACCGATGAAAACAACTCTGACGATGTTAGGAAGAGAAATACTCAAAGGTTTCCACGAGAAAAACATCGGTCTGTCTGACGTGCGCTTTGGTGACTTCTGGGAACACTATCCTGTGTGGCTGCGGCGCCCCCTCATGGGGCCGCAGGTCCGCGGGGACACCGCAGGTCAGGGATGGGAAGGAGAGCGGTCCCTTCCAGCAGGTTGGGGGACACTCGGCCCGGTGTCCCCGGGGAAGGACGCCTTGGGGACTGTGGGCACCTCTGAGATGGTGACGTCCCGTCTGGTCACTGGGTGGGGACTTGGGTGACGGTCAGATGAGCAGGGGACATGGCCTTGAGGCCTGCAGATATTTGGGGTCCAGGCAAGGGTCAGGTTGCCCCAAGAAAGGGCAGGGCGCGCAGAGAGGAGGCCACGGGGAGGGTGGTGTCAGCCTCGTGGCCCAGACGGGTCCGGGGGCTGCTCTCCCCATCTCCCCTCTGCCCAGGATCACGTCCCCAGGGCCGGCTGTCCTCTCCCTGGAGGCGAGCTGGGCCTATCCCCTGCACACGGGGCCGTGGACGCGAGCACTCCTGAGGGTGGGACCGAGTGCTCCCCGCTTCTCCATCCCCCCTGCCCAGACCGGACAGAAGTCCTTCATCCGAGGACCGACCCGACCCGGCCACGCCCCGGGGCCACCACTCTTCCGGCTCCCTTCACGGCGTCGTGTCCGTCCCATTGGTCCCGGGACGGCCACGTGGGGCCCGGGTTAGCATGAGAAACCACCACGGTCCCTGCTGGGTTCTTGCCACCGGCAGAAGGGTCTCCCCGTGGCCTCCGCCCGGCGGGACGGCTTGCGGACCCCGTGCTCAGGTGGGTCACCAGCTGCGGGCCCCACCCATGGACGAAGTCCGCACTCCGAGCCCGGGGGCCAGCGACGGTGGTGTCCCCGCCAATGTCACCTACTGCCTGTTTTGGGCATGAAATTTTGTTGATGCTCATCTGTCCACGGCCGCTTGCCGCGGCAGAGACCACGGCTCCCTCTAAGCCCAAGACATTGTGTGGCCCTCTGCAGAGAAGTCTGTGCCTGTTTTCAGGCAGTCATGATTTTACCGATGGGACCGTGTCCCGAGAGGCCGGACCACCGCAGGAGGCCCGGGAAACCACTTCCAAGGTGGGTGGCGTGTGGGGTTGGCCGTGGGCCCCAGGCCACAGGGGCTCTGCCCACCCTCCTGCACAAGTGATTACAGTCTCCTCAACCTCCCCTCTGGAGCATAGTGGATAGTTACCTTTTGTCCCGTACCGCGCATCTTACAGTTCATTTAAACTTATTTCCATAAGTGATGGTTTAATTTCCATGAGAAAAAAGGGGGCGTCTTTGTCCAGATGGGTTTTATATTCTGTCTGCATCACGGATATCAATTTTTCATGCAATGCAATAAAATGGGTTCCAAACTTTACTTGTTTTCTAATTCACGTGTTACTGCGGGGGTGGGGGGGGTCAAAGCTTTTACAAAATTCTCAGAAAGATTTTTTGCTTTTAAAAACATGTTTGATAACGGATCACTGGTTCAGATAGCAAGGCCGTGCGGGGTCCCGCGGGGAGCTCCGCGGCAGGGGCTTCACGAGACCTCGGGGCGGCCTGGGGACCCTCTGTGGGCACCGCGAAGCCATCTGCTCACCGGACCCCCACCTCCTGCCCCCTTGCCGTCCCTGTTCTGACCTTCACTTTCCAGCCCCGAGCCCTGCGCCCTCACCTGCCCGGTGCAGAGGCGAGAGTCACAGTGGAGCCCCAGCAGTGCCGTGTCAGCAGAGGCCGTTTCCTGGGCTGTGAAATAGACTCTCCATTCGGGGAACCAGGATATGCTCTTACGAGGTCCTGCTTCCTCAGAGGTTTTCCTTCCCGAGGACTTTTCGGGTGAATGTTTTTCTTCATATTCTAGGCCCGAAGCTTTGAGAGGAGGAAGTGATGCTCTCCAGGGAACCAACTTGTCCCTCAGGTGCTGGGGGAGAGGTGGCCCTTGGCCAGCGTGGCTTCTGGGACCCCCAAACTCACCCCCCGCCCTCTTTGCCACTTCCCCCATGATAGCCTATTCTTTTTTTATAAATATGTTGTTTAAATTTTTTTAGTGTTTATTTTTGAGAGAGAGAGAGACAGAGACAGAGTGAGCAGGGGAGGGGCAGAGAGAGAGGGAGACACAGAGTCCCAAGCAGGCTCCAGGCTCCGAGCTGTCAGCACAGGGCCTGATGTGGGGCTCGAACTCATGAACTACGAGATCATGACCTGAGCTGAAATCGGATGCTTAACCGACTGAGCCATCCAGGAGCCCCCATGACAGCCTCTTCTGAGGCATGGAAATAATATCAGTCATCTGTACTTTAGTGAGAATTAGGACTAAAATTTCAAGCCAGAAGTTTCCACCCTGCCTTGTTACAGCAAGTGTTGTATAGTGCTTCTTTGCTATCCTGAAATGAATCTCACAGCTAAGAGAACTTATCTGCACAGTTTAAAAATCAACACAGCGTCCTAAGTGTTGTATAAAGAAGAAGAATTTCGGAGCAAACCATTTAACGTGAAAAGGATTATCCGCAGCTGCCCAAGAGGCTCCTGCTATTGGCTGCTGTTTTCTAAGGAAGTAATGTAGGCCGAAAATAAGTAACATGACATTCAACTGAATGTCGTCAATGCTTTTTTATTTCTACTTCACATCTTGAAATGAGGGATAAAGGAGTATCTTTATAAAAGTACACAGAACCGCAGCAAAACGCAATCACCCCAGATGCAACCCCGTGGGATGTGTGACCAAAGAGCCTCGCACAGTCCAGAAATGAGGAGGAACTTTGGCTGGGAAGACAGGGTCCTGATTTGCTTAATGAGCTCAAGACACGAAAACTGTGCAGAAAACGCTCTTGTGTTTCGGAATGGACCGCTTCCCCGGAGTTGGGGCCCGGTGGGGGTGGGGGGGAGGTCCTGAGGCGGGACCACCGCCTGTGCCCTCCCAGCCCTCATGAGACCCCGGCCCCGCCGACTTCCCACCTCGGGCCTCCGGCTAACAGAGGCTGTTCTAATGCTCCTTTGTGGAATCCACCGGAAAGAGACCCTGCCCCCACCCCCCAGCCCCAGGTCCCAGGACCGCACCGCTCCCTCTTCCAACACCCCTCCCTCGGGTGGGTGCAGGGGAGGACGGAGAGATCAGCGACGTTCCAACACTTCGCAAAAGAGGGAGCGGAATCCCAAAGCCCTTGCTTCTCCGCTCAGCTCTGTCCTTCTCAAACGCCACCCGCTTTTGCAGAGCCCTCCAGCCACCTATCCACAGTCCCCGTGAACGAACCAGCACTAACGTCAGCCCCGAGCCACCGAGGGGCAGCCGGCCGTCCCCGAGGCAGGGAAACGCAGGGCCGGGTGCTGGGCGGGCACCGACTGGGGACCCCGTCGGGTGCGAGCAGGGCTGAGCCAGAGCCGTGGGAGGCCGGCGGGTCCAGACCTGAGGCGCCTTTGCGGGGGCCCGGCCGAAGGTGCGCGGATGGCCCTGCTCACCGGCTGGGCTGCTCTTGGGTGGGGGCGCCCGCCCGCGGGTATTCCTGCCCCTCGCTGGGGAAAAGCCGCTTCGACAGCACAGTGGTGGCCGTTTTGCGGACCCACGCTCAGCACGTGTGGGCTTGAGCCTTGGCTGTGTCATCGGCCGTCACACTCTCACACTCAGTGGCCCCTGGGGCGGCGGGAAGGGTGGGACGGGGCACCGACGCCCCCTTCTGGTGGGGTCACCCCCTGGCCCCTACCTTAAGCGCAGGAGGCAACGGCACAGGGGCGGGGCTTCTGAGCTCACTGTGGACACCTGTTCTTGCCAGAGGCCCTCCCTCTGCTGTCATTTGCCCTCCCGCGCGATCACTGCCTCGCTGGGACCCACCCGGGGGGAGGGGCATGGCGGGGACCCAGGGGGCCTCTCCCAGCTGTGGGCGTGCCTTGACTGGCCACGGAAAAAGAAAAAAAAAATCGAAATAAACAGAACAAAAATCCCCCAAGACCAATAAACACAAACCAAAACCCCCCAAAGTCAACCCTTTTTCTCTGACTCCGAAAGCTGCTCTCCGTCCCACACCCACAAGGAAATGAATCCTGCCAAGGATCTTAATTGCTAAGGTTTGGGATCCGCTTCCACCCCGACTCTGGGCGTGGCCTCCTCCAGCCTGGCCCCAGATGCGAGCCACCCCGACAGGACAGAGCCCAGCACCTCGGCCAGCGTCCTGGCCAGGGACTGGGGAGCCCACCCGGGTCCTGCTACAGCTCCTGGTAACTGGCACACCGCTCGGGAGAGGACTGCAGCTGGAGTCCGGAGCGGGGCTGGAACCCTCAGGACTATTCTCCCAGATACACCTGCCTCCACCAAGGGCTGTCTGGGGGCAACATGAGGTGCAGTGGGCGCCTGGAGGTGGGGACGCCTGGAGGTGGGGGCGCCTGGAGGTGGGGGCGCCTGGAGGTGGGGGCGCCTGGAGGTCGGGGCGCCTGGAGGTCGGGGCGCCTGGAGGTGGGGACGCCTGGAGGTCGGGGCGCCTGGAGGTGGGGGCGCCTGGAGGTCGTGGCTCCTGGAGGTCGGTCACGAAGCCTGGTCCTGCCCCATGGGGGGCCCTGGTCGGCGGTGAGGCTCGCCCGGGACGGACGTGTGCACCGGAAGGGCCAGTGAGGGGTCGTCGGACCGAGAGCCGTCGGGACCGTGTGAGCTGGGCTCGTCCTTCGGGCTCATTACTTGTTCATCAGCACTGCCTATGAGGCCAGCCCCACGCGCACAGGCCCCGAGGCGGGAAAGCCCAAAACAAGAGCCTGGAGCGGAGGCCGCGCACGAGTCGCGCTGTTGGTGGCTGGCTGGGACCCTGAGGGGCAGCGGACTGTCCATCCGTGTCCACCCATCTCCTTACAGAAACCGCTCGGAGTCAGAGCCTGTCCCGAAAGCTCCGTCCACAGGCCGGGGAGCACGCGGCGTGCAATGTTTGTGGGTCCACTACGCCCCCCACGTCTGGTGGTGAGGGGGCTCTGGCCGGGGTGCTTGACTGTGGCTGAATCGTCATTAACTTCATATTAACAGCAATGAGAGTCTGGGGACACAAGAAGACCCAGCACCCGTGGGGAATGACAGAATCTGCAGGTTCCGAACGCCAGGGCCGCGGACGTTCGGCAGTTTCCTTGCCGCGTCCTCCTTCCCGGCGCGTCGTGAAGAGGTGTCCAGGAGTGTGTCCCTGAGTCACTAACTCCCCAGGTTCCCGGGCAGGTGCGTCTGTGCTCTTCCCATCCCCCGGCTGGGCCCAGGGGGACTGGCCACCTTGGAGGGACCCAGGCTGCTGCTTGGTCGCTCGGTGTGGAAGAGCGGGGCGATGACAATAGCTGCTTTGTGGGGATGACCGGTCCCCCGACGCCAGCAGGTCCAGGCCTTAGAGGGCCTCCAGGCTGTTGCCTGAGTGAGGGGAGCTGGGGGCAGGCAGCATGTGTCCAGAGCGGGGCCGGGCCCCGGGACACCGTGCCATCGACCCCTCGGGGCGGGGGTGAGACAGACCCCGAGAGTCGCCCTGCTTCCAGGCCCACCCGGAGGAGGGCAGCCGGGAGAGGACACAGGCGCGAAGGCCACCTGGGCACAGGACACTGGAAAAACGCACAAGCAGGAAACAGGTGCGCGGGCAGGAAGCGGGGTGGAAGGAAGGAGACAGCCAGGATGAGAGCGGGGGAGACGATCCCTGAACGCAGTGGACACGGCGCCTCCCCGTCTGTCTGGCTGGACGAAGGGGCTGGTGAATCCCCGTCCAGGAGCCCCAGGAGGAGCCGGCAGGCAGGCTCACACACACGCACAGCCAGACGGTTGTCAGGGGAGGATTTATTTGTCCGCCCTTGAGTGTCACTGGACCACACGCCAGACGGGCCCTGATGTGGAAAACAGCCTCGGGAGTGATTTGGGGAACACGAATCCATTTTGAAGCCTCGAATGCCCCGGTCAGTAAACTGCAGGCCTACTGTCTTGTGTCCCGTCCCACAAAGGGGCAGCACACGTGTGTGTGACACGCGGCTCTGAGTGTTGAGCAGCAGCTCGCTTCCTGCAGGACGGAAAGGCCCGGGCCGTGTCGTTTCCAGGGTGCACTTCTGCCCCAGATGCCCCGAGACGGCCGTGCGCTCCCAGGAATCAGCCGGAAGCAAGTTCTCACGCGGGGTTTCCAAGCAGGCGCCTGTGGTTACTACCGGCAGAGGGGGGTCTGCGATCCATAGGCCGGGTCCTGTGGGAGACAAGTCGCACTGAGCACACGGACAGACGGGGGACCCGCGTCGGCCCTCGGGTCTCGGCCGGGCTAATTAGGGGCGCAGGTGTGCAGGGAGCACAGGACAGCGAGCTGTTGCAAGGGCCCGCCGACCACCTAGGTCTGACAGGTGCAGGGGTGCGAAGTGAGTTTTTAAAAAGTCTTACTTATGTTTATGCAATCTCTACACCCAATGTGGGGCTCGACCTCATGACCCGAGATCAAGATTCACACACTCTTCTGAACCAGCCGGACGCCCCTAGAAGTGACTTTTTAATGCATCTGTTGAGGTCACATGTACAGAGTAAAAACGGTAAAAAAACAAGCCCATACGCTACTTACAGCTATTCCATTTTTTTAAAAAGTACATTTAGGGGCACCTGGGGGGCTCAGTCAGTTAACTGTCTGACTTGGGCTCAGGTCATGATCTCGCAGTCTGTGGGTTCAAGTCCCGCGTCGGGCTCTGTGCTGACAACTCGGAGCCTGGTGCCTGCTTCCGATTCTGTGTCTCCCTCTCTCTCTGCCCCTCCCCCCCTCACACTCTGTCTCTCTCTCTTTCAAAAATGAACAAGCATTAAAACATTTTTTAAAAGTGCATGTAGAAGTCAACGTTTCCTTTCAGCTCCTGTTCGCTGGCGGCGTCTTGAGCCAGTACCTGGGGTGAACGCCCGCCGCCAGCCCTCAGTTGGCACAACGAAAGCGTTTCACGGCTTCCACTCTGGCTCACCCGTTCTAATTTGCCCACGCTTTTTAAAAAGTAGGTTAACATTTCACTAGTTCACATTCTCCTGTAAATGCGGTTTGTGGGAGAAAACACACAGGCAGGTGCAGAATGGGGAGGACCGGGCGCTGTGGGGAGCACCTCCTGGTCGGGACGGAAACACCTGCCACGCGGGGACCCACGATCACCCGGTGTGCACCCACCTGCCCCGCGCCCCGCGTGCAGGCACCAGGCTGCGCCCCCGTTTCCGGGGATGTTCCAGGACCCGGCGGGCAGGCTCCTCCTGTCTGCACGATGGGCAGTGAGGATTTGCGGCCCGCGTGTGTCCTGCGGACAAGCACACACTGGTTACGACTGTCATTCCTCAGAGGGACCCCAAGGGCCCACCCCACACGCCGTGCTGCCACCGTGACTGGAGGGAGTGTTGGAGCACCGGGGAGCCCCCCCCGCCCAACCCCGACCTCTCAGGGGAGGAGCCTGGCGGCATTACTGCGACGAGAACGTTCTCGGCCTGTACTGTCCTCGGTCAGACGACGGACGTCAGGAGGCCACGGAGCGGGGCCAGCGCCAGCCCTGCGGCCGCAGACACCACACCCGAGCCCGGTGCTGCCACCCCTATCTGACGGCACTTTAAATTCGTGCAGAGACGCGTTCAGAAACTCACAATCCGTACGCGGAAAACTGGGATTACGGGCAAGACCCACTCCCACTAATGTTACAATTCTCACACTCACTGAGGACGCTCTGCGTTTAAACGTGACCATCTCTGACGTGCTGCGTGCGCCTCTCCTGCTGGGGCCAGTCCTGGCCGTGGCCCCCCACCCCACAAAGCAGGGGCGTCCCCAGCGTGGGACACAACACCCTCCCCAGCAGCCGGGGGCACAGGGGTCACAGGGAAACTAGGAAATGCCGCGGGACGAATGGACGTGAGCACAGGACGCACTGGGCCCTCGGGCGCAGAGGTGGCCCCAGGAGGAGGGGCCGGTCCCAGTGATGTGCGTCTACGTGGATATGAAGAAAGACGTCAGCCGAGCCACCTTGGTTTACAGCTTGGGACGCCGGGAAAGGAAGGACCGGTGGTGGCTGAGAGGCAGAAGGACCAGAGACCTGGGCAGACGAGTCTCACGGGCTGTGTGCCTCAACCTTCCCTCCCCCCCCACCTCCGCCTCTGCCCGCGGCCCAGCTCTCCCGCCGGGTGGGTGCCCCAGGGGCGTGGGCATGTCTGCCACGGATCTGGGACAGCACAGCACGTGGCCACCACTTGCCAGGAGGGGCCGTGCTCTCTGGACCCCTCTCTCTGGGATGTGTGGCTGCAGGCGTGGGACAGGCCCCTGTCCGAACCGCACGTCCCACAGAGACGGGCCCGCTCCCGGAGACACCCTCTCGCCGGCACCTGCCCCGGGCCCCCGGGCGTTCCGCCTCCCCGTTCGCCAGCCTTCCGCTTGTATCCTGTGTTTACCCTGCCATTTCCACTGGAGCTCCGGTCCCACAATCCATCTCGGCCTAACGGCGCTGGGCACGCGGGCAGCCGTGAGGGCCTCGAGGGACAAGGCGGTGGTGGGTTCGGTTCACACGGTCCTTTCGTTAGAAGGTCGCTGCGGTCACCTCAGAGTGGGAACATGCGTGTGCGCGTGTGTGCATGCGTGTGCAGAACACTCACACCCCCCGACGGCCGCACACAGGCCACCACACCAACTCCCTTCGTCAGACCTCATGTTCTCGGAACGAGTAGTTTCACAAACAGGTTTTCAGGGAAAGAAAAACAGAATTTTCTGTGGACAGAGCATTGGAGTGGACTGTTTTCCTTTTCATCCTCCTTTTTGTTTGTCACGGAATTATGATTCCAACGCGTTCCGTAAGGAGCGAGCGGGAAGCTGGCTCATGGGTCCTGCTCCCGGGACGTGGGGACAGACGGGACTGGTGAGGTGGCAGGAGGTGGGTGCGGGCTCTCAGGGAGCCGGCTGTGTGGAGAGACAGGAGCGTGAGGCTGTGAACGCGGCTTTCCGAGCCCAGCCTCCTCCTGTGGTGGGCGGGTCACCAGGACCTGAGCGAGAGTGTGGGGAGTGTAGGCCATCCGGGAGGAAGGAAGTGTCGCTGATGGTGAGTCAGTGAGGACTCAGCAGGACGTTCGGACACGTCCTCACCCGCCAGCTGTGCCCGCCGCATGGGAGCCCGTCATCCCCGCGGTCACTTACAACGTCTCCAGGACTCAGGACACGACAGCAACAAGCCTTGGGGGAACCACCCTCCCTGGGGTAGCGTGGGTGAAGGCATCTGGTCTCCTGGAAGGAAAGGTCTGGGAAGACGGCTGGGCGCTTGTTCCCGCGGGGTCCCCTGTGCCCGGACTGCAGAGGGCCCAGGGGAGCGCGGGACAGAGAGGGAGCCTTGGATTCGGCCCCTGGCCTGGCTGGAGTGGAGGCAAGGAGGCCCCGTGCCTACACCCTCTGCGAAGTCACTGAATTTGCTCCATGGGGAGCAGAGGCCAAGACAGGAGGACAGGTGTCCCAGGCGTGTGGTCAGCCGTCACGCACGACACTCGCTCCAACCGCGCAGCATGCTGGAGGGCGCCAGGCGAGGCCACCCAGCCTGGCGGCGGGGGTTGGGCGGGAAGCAGGGGCCCAGGTGCCAGGCGATTGTGGATCGTGCACGCAGAGCCGTCCGTGTGGGCACAGCCGGACTCTCCCTCTCTCCCCGCTGAGCGCCCACTAACCAGATGTCCCAGGAGGGCTGCCCACCAGGAGCTGAGCCCCCTCCCTCTGTTCCCTGTGTGGGTTCAAATCCAGAGGACAAACTCCCCCTTTCCAAGCCTCCCCCCCTTGCTGGGAGGACTGAAAACTGGGAAAATTCAAGCTGTCGACCAAAGCAGTTTCAGGTAAAAAAGGTGAAAGGCCTTCGGGGCGCGGAGGGGAGTGGACCCCGCAAGTGGAAAGGGCGCTTCTGGGCGTGGCAGGTCTGCACCCCCTCGTGGCTCAGGGTGTGGCTGCCTGGTCCACACGGCGGCCCCGGCCGTGGTCTGAGCCCGGTTCCTGCGTGAACTGCTGTCCTGTTTGCAAGTGAGCATCCGCCTCGAGCCGCTCGGCCGAGTCATCTCAGGTGTTCTCCCGGCTGCAGTCGGCCGTCAGGCTCGGGGGATGCTTCCCCCCAGACTTCCCGGGAAAGGTGTTCGTGGGGCCGACGGCTGTCAGTTTCTTGGTGTGGGGGCTACAGGCGTAACCCGGTGACCAGGGCCGGTGTCTTAACGGCGATGTTCACAAACACAAACTCGCACGTTCGCGCTCAATTACGGAACGTGAGCTGCTCGCCGCGTGACACGTGGCAGGTCGGGAGCGGCGCCCAGCCCGTCTGGCGGTGTTTGCTGACGGCCCCGCGAGTTTCTGCTGCTCCGCTGACTTAGCGGCTCGCTGCGGGGGTACTGGCGCCAGCGTCCGCGCCTCTGAGAGCAAGTGATTCTCACAACAGGTTGCCGTCCTACACCTGGAGACGCTCGCGAACCCGACTCCAGGGACTCCCCGCCAGGTAAGTGGGGGGGGGGGCGGTGAGCGGTCCGTGAACAGTCAGAACAGCCCTGAGGGTGCGACCACAGTCGGGCCAGAGTCAAGTAGGAGGAGGCAGGGGCGCGGTGGCCGAGGACAGGCCCCGGCCCCGCGCAGCCCCCGGGTTCCCGCGGCTACTCCACGGCCGACCAGCCTGGGCAAGTGACACATTCCGGAAACGGACAGACCGACACTATCATACGAGTTTCTGGGGTTTCAGCAACACCGTGCGGCGGCCTGGGGACTGGGCAACGGGAATCTGCTCTCTCCCTGTTCTGCAGTGTAGACACCCGAGGTCATAGTGTCGGCAGGGCTGGTGAGGGACCATCCACTCCAGCCTCTCTCCTGCTTCTGGGGTTTGCTGGAGACCCTTGGCTTGTAGACGCCCCGATCTCTGCCCTCGTCTCCACCCGGCCTCTCTCTGTGTGCGTCCTTGTCCCCATCCCCCTTCTGTGAGGACGGCAGTCCTGCTGGGTTGGGACCACCCACTGCAGCATGACCTCATCTCAACTAGTTTCATCCACAGCCACCCCACTTCCACATGTGGTCACATTCCGAGATACCGGAGGTCGGGTCTTCAGCGTGTGACCTCGGGGGACGCATGTCAGCCTATAACAAGACTCAGGTGACCAACAGAGAAGTTAGACGAGGTAACAGCTAAATTTACCGGCCCGCGTGACCCGTGATGTCTGGGTCTTCCTGTTCACGGTGACCCGAAGGAATCCCTCGCGGTATTGTCTGAACTGCGGCAAACGTTAGTTCTGTCGGACGTTACGAATCTGCTGCAAAGCGTGTCCTTTAAAAACCACTTAGCAGACACACAGTGAACTCTTCAGGGACAGAAGTCGAGGCAGAGGTGGTCTTGGAGCTTAAAGGATATGGGTGCCAGGTCTATCAGTGTGTTTCGGCAGGGGGATGGGCAGAGGGGGGCCGTCACACTAGGGGGGGCTTCACCTCCAGCTGCTCGGGACAGAAGCAGGGCTGTGGCTGGCCTTGGTCGGTGACACCCGTGGAGCACAGCAGTGGCCTCACAACGGTGACACCTGTCTGCCGTGGCTATGAGGTTTGGCTGTTTAAAACCTGCTTCTGCAGGGTGTAGGAACACGGGGAGATGTCCCTCTTCAGGTCAGGGGCAGGCGTCTCTGAACGTGTCGGGACGTGGCGGGAGCCACGGAGGCGCCGATGCATGGAGGTCACCGCATCGCTGGAAGACGGGAGAGATGCAGAGCAATGCGGGAGCCGCGGGAGCCGTGGGGCGAGGCCTCGGGGCCGTGGGGCGAGCGGCAGGAGGGACAGACCGCGGGAGGCAGGGGTGGACGAGGTGCGGCAGAGGTGGGTGTGGAGGGGGCGGCCAGACGGCACGAGCAACGGCTTCGTGCATTTTATGCACGCGAGAAACTTCAGCAAGAGTCTGAGCTTGACTCCTGAGAGCTGCTAGTGAGAGCGGCTCAGGGGCGCGGACCCGTCCGCCGCACAGACGCCCAGATCTGCCTCTGAGGCCCCACCACGCTGCCAGGTTCGGCGTAAAAGTCCGACTTCCCAATTCCCAACTTCCCAGGAGTCGGCCCTGGAGTGGCGGATGTGGCTGAAGACAGGACCCTTGTTCTCTGAGAAACCAGGGGCGGGGGCGAATCTCGGCTCCCGAGAGAGCATCCTGCAACCTTGTAACGTTCCCAGAAGCCCATCCCCGGGGTCTCCGCCCACAGACACCTGACTCCAGGGCGTGAGGGCCATTGTCCCGCTTTCCTTGTTTGAAGCGTCAAGAACCAGGAAGTCTAATGCTTTGTACAGAACAGCTCTGGGGACGGAAGGGCTTGGGGCACTGACCCTCTACCCTGGCCCCTGAAACACAGCAGCCTTGCCCGCGGGGAGGAAATGGCCTCCCTGCGGCGGAAGAGCGGGGACTTACCACCTGCAAACCACCGTCCAGGTGAGGCCTGCCAGGCCGCCGACGAGCAGGGCACCCAGCACCACGGAGACCCAGGACGCCTTGGGGAGCCTCCCGGAGTCTGAGGAGAAAGAGCGGGTTAGTGAGCCGGCCTGCCAAGCGTGCGGCCCGTGTGCCCGGGAGCCCGAGCCCACCCTGGTCCTGAGGGGGCCCGCGTCTGCTCGCGACGGCATGGTGCACCTGGGGGCACAAATCTGCCCGAAGCAGCCATTTGCACAGACAGGTTCCCCCCGATGTGAGGTGCAGGGAGAGCTGGGGAGAGCGCAGGGTGCCTGCCCTTTTCCAGGAAACAGGTCCTCCCGCCAGGACCGACAGGCAGAGACGAGACACGTGAGCCCCGTGGAGAGGTGCTGGGGACCCCGCGTGCTCGTGCTGTGCTCACAGAGGGGCCGAGCGGGCAGGTGGGGGGAGGTGCAATGTGACGCCACGAGCTCGAGCCCTCGGCGCCCCTTCTCACAGAAGCAGGTGGAGGCTGAACTCCGTTCCATGGTCGGAGCCCCGAGGGGGAGCCGTGGGGCCCCGTTACAGCAGGCGCCCCAGCTACGGGCTGACTGTTCATTCCGCAAAGAAACTGAGCAGGGTTGATGGGTGCAGACCTGAAGGGGCCGTGGCTGGACGGGGGTGAGGAGGGGGCTGCAAGGAGTCGCCGGGGACGTGCAGGGCTCGGTGACGGGACTCGGGAAGTGCCCGGCCCACACCTGACTTCCACCTCCCCATCCCAGAAGCGGCGAGATAACAGGTGGCCTCTCCAGACCCGTCGCCTCCCGGGTCTCACCACCTGCCCAGGACGCACCTGCGGTGGGGAGAGGGTGCTGGCGTCTCTGCCCGTCCCCCGCCGGCTCCTGTGTGGGAGCAGGTCCTGTGCCTACGTGTGGGTCATCCCAGGTCTGCTGGGCTCAGTGCCGGCCAAGCAGACACATGGGACCTGTGACTCTTCGATCCCACTGATTTTTCTAAAATGGCCAAGAACAGACTTCCCAGACGCATCCACCGCGGTCTGTGGCCTGTCACCCTGCGTCGAGCCAGCTCCTGTGTGGGAGGGGCCCCACTCCACCTGCCTGATGTCCACCCGGCCTCGCCACTGTCCCCAGCCTCAGCGCGGATGGGCCTAAAGAAGTAACTGAGGTCAAACGAGGTCGTGAGGCCGGGCCCCAATCCCGTTGACGGGCGTCCTGTGAGGAAGGGACATCAGGACGCAGCCAGCACAGGGAACCAGGTGAGGACCCGGGAGGAGATGCCACCCACGGGCCCGCCGGGGACAGCCCTGCCCACATCCAAATCCCTGACTCAGCCCCCAGGACGGGTGACAGGTCTGTGGTCCGGCCCAGCCCGTGTGTGTTGGATGTTGGGGCCACCAGGCAAGTGAGCACAGGGCCCCGTCCCAGGGCTCCGAGCCAAGCAACCCCGGAGCTAGCTGAGCACGACTGGGCTCCGTGCGGCTGCCGTGGGGTCTTCTCTCACCTACCCTGATTCGAGGAAAGCCTGCACGCACGTGTGGCCATTAACGATCGTGCACAAAACGCACCAACACAAGGGCCCTTTGCCCACAACGTGAGTGTGCCCGGTGGCCCAGCTTTCCCGTGGCACCTGGGGTCTCTCAGCCTGTACGTGGTCATGGACACCAGTGGGCAGTGGGTGTGGCGCAGGGAGCGGGGGGCCGCGTCACGGGGAGGCGAGGGGGGAGCCTCCGGCAGACGGGCATCTGCACTCTGTCCCCACCCACCCAGGACGGGGTAACAACGCCGAGTGACCCAGGTGAGAATCCGTCTTTCCCGACACCAGGCCCCCGCCTCGCCGAACATGTGCGCACGTGGGGTCCTCCGCCTGAGAGCCCACCCTCTGGGACAGGATCGTTCTGAGAGGCTTGTGGGGGGGCATCCGGAGCAGACAGCTCCTAGCGTGCTGGAAGCAGCCACAGCGGGTCACATGGGCACACACACACACCCGGCCACGACAGCAGCGGGATGCGTCCCCAAGGGCAGTGCCCAGGCCCGGTGCCCGCGCCACAGTAAGACCTGCCACGTGGATGTGGCTGTCGGGGACAGAGATCCCTCAGGGTGGCGTGATGGGGGTATCTCCCGTGGGGGGCCCCCCTCGCCTTGAAAGCGGGGTGCCGGGGCCCCAGAGCGCAGGGACTGGATTTTCCCTGCACCTGCCCCTGATGCCCTCCAGCAGCTGACGCCCCACCTGCCGCTTCCGGCCCGGTGAGGCTCCCCGGCGGGACCACGTGGTCGGCCCGGCACGTGTGACCAGTGCTCTGCACTGGAGGCGTGTGGGGGCGGGACTGGCTCCTGTCCAGGGGGCACTTCGAGTCACAGCTTTTCAGAACCGTCCACGGGGCCTCGACCCGCCCGCCCGCACTCAGCCCCTCAGTCGGCCCTCATGACCGGAAACCGTGAGCGCGCCCGCCGCTCTCAGCGAACACACGGGCGCCAGGATGGGCGTCTTGCTCCCAAAGCTGGCCGGGCCCCTGCACCGCCCACCTGCGGAGCGCCCTAGGCTCCCTGCACATCCCTGTTCCTCGTCCCTCGCGTCCACCTCTGGTCGCAACACCCACGTCCTGCCGCCACCTCGGCCTGGCCCACGGCAGCCGTCTCCTGCGGTGCAGGTGTGAGGAGGCGTCCCGCCCTCCGACACAGGGACATCAGGGGACAAGGGCCTGCTCCGCGTTGCTCTCACCGCCTCTCCTGTCCCCCCTCCTCCCAATCATCCCCACTGGCTTGCCCCAGGGCCTTGGCACCGCAGGGCTTTTCCACCCCTCACCTCCGCCTGCGCCCCGCTGTGACAGAGACGCTCCCTGAACCCCTGGGCGGGCCGGTGTCCTCACGGACATACCTGCACGTCACGCGCCCCTTTGTGGCACTTACCACGAGGGCGGGCTCTACGCGGCTTGTGAGACTGTGGGTTCGTGCCTTGCTCCCCTACAGGACTCTGACCCCTCCCAAGCCGGGGACATCAGGGTCCCGCCACCCGCCATCCCTGCGCCTCATGTGGGCGCCCGGGCGGTGCCTGCTGCATGCATTCGGGGACAAGGGTGCCGCCTGGAGTCTGTCTGGAGCGAGGGGCCCCTCCCGCCCCCCACACTCGCTGCTTCTGCAGGAATCCCCCAGCCTGACCACGCCCTCCGGCTGCTTCCCCTCCCCCACAGCCCGCGCTGTGTGGCCAGCTTCGGGTCTCCGGCTGCCCTGGCGTGTTTGCAGTTGGGCTCCGTCGGCCTGGCGCCCCACCCCCACCCGAACAAAATCTGTCCCTGCAGATTCTCCTTCACGGGGGCGAGGAGCCAAGTTAGGAACCTGGATCTGCAACCGAGTGGCTGTGTGACCCCCAGCAAGTCACTGGACCTCTCTGTTCCGTACTGAGAATGAAACGTGGTGCCAGCCTCACAGCGGAAGCTCCCGGGAGAGGAGGGACGGTGCCCCCACACTGGAGAGGACAGGAAGGTGTCCCCAGTGCCGGAGAGGACGGGGCGGTGCCCCCACGCTACCTCGCCCTTCACGAGTGTCGTGTCTTTCCCGCAGCCAAGCTGGGGTCGGAACTGGTTGGTGCCCGCTCCCACCCAGAGTCACGGACGCGGCACAGGGAGCACACACAGGACGTCACGGGACACGCATCTAGGAGGATGACCCTGCGGGCCTCTGGAAGGCGCACTGCAGACGCGCTCAGGACGCAGGCGGAGGGTGGACTCACCCACGCACGTCGTTCCGTCCTCCCCCAGCACGTACGGGTCTGCGCACTCACACCGGAAGCTGCCCTTGGTGTTCCGGCACCGGGCCGACGGGTGGCAGGGGGGCTGTGCCACGTCTTCACACTCGTTCACGTCTGCACAAAGCACACGGAGGTCAGGCGCCGTCTCCTCCCCCGGCTCCCTGTGGCGTCCCCTCCCCAGCTCCGGTCCTCACCCTGGGCGCAATGCAGGCCCCCCAGACTGCTGCCTAGAGAACGCGAGAACCCCCAGTGCCCTGTGGGGCGTGTCCCTCTCGGGGGAGCCTCTGTGGGAGCACCTGCTCTCTTCTCGTCGGCCTGTGAGGTCAGCTCAAGAGCCGGTCGGCCACTCCGTGACCACGCTGCCAAGCACGACCAGGCCGTGTGGTGGGCGTGCGGGGCGGGGTTGTTCCTGACACGGAGGTCGAGGGTGCGGGCTCCCCCCAGCCGGGCTCTTCCCACGTGTAAACGGGTGTAATTATGCACATCCGAGGGGCCAGGGGTCAGGGCTGCGGTGCGTCTCGAGGGACATGTTTGCCCAGGTTGGGGACCCACACCTTCTGCTCCCCCTGCCCCGGGGAAGCCACGGAACGCGTGGGACAGACCCACACTGGTCTCAGGCTTGCCTAGTCCTAGATTCCTGGACCGTTACCTGCCCAGGTGCGTCTCCCCCTCCCGAGCTCAGGGTGCTGACCCGGGGCTCCCTGTCCAGTAGACACAGGAGCCACGGTTTGTATTCATGGATCACACACCCTCTGGGCAACAACAGAGCAAAGGGCCACAGACACCCCGCGTTTTATCCACTTTGCTTCCCGACTTCAAAGCCCTCACAAGAGCCTCATTGCAGTTAATTTCTAGGTTCGCTTTTTCCACCAGCCTTTCGTGTGGATGGGCTGGTGGAAAAGTAGGGCTGAGTGACGAGGAGAGTGCGTGTCTCGTCTGACCCGGGCACCGCATCCTCAGGAAAGCCTTTCTTTCCTCCCTCCAGCCGTGGCCGCCGTGGTTCACCGAGGACAGAGGTGGCTCTGACGTTCATATCAGTTCACCCCACGAGGAAAAGCACTCTCTGCACTGTGTTCAAAGGCTGTTTTTCCTTGACTTAGAAACTCACAGTGCAGGGCACAGATCAGGTGAAAAACACCACGTACGGAAATAGCACATTTATACCACTGGCTGCACCGCATCGAGTTTTCCAGAATTTGTTTAAAGATATTATATCTTAATCGTTAATGCAGGAGGACAAAACACAGGTCGTGTAAATAAAAGGTTAACACCCTCTCCTTCCTCGTCCGGTCTCACTGTGCCAAGTTTGAAACCGAGATTAATGAGTCGTCGTCTTCACGAAGGCATTGGAAGTATTTACAAACAGGCTCCTCTCGCCCCAAGCGGGTTCCCACTGTGCCATTACTCCGTGATGTGCATCTCACCTGGTGAATCTGTGGACAGTATCTCACGTCAGTGGACACACTGCTAATTTATTCAGCACGAGAGTTCCCGGTGTGGATGCACCAAAATCCAACCCACCGGCTCTGGACTCGCTATGTTGGTAACGCTGGGCATCTGCCTGTGCTTTCGCTGTGCCTGTGACTAAGCGGAACGGAGAAGCCACAGACACGGATGACCCCCCTCGGTCAAGTCGCCTCTGCCAACGCGGAGTCACAGAAGCTCTTGGTTTGGGGGCAGATGACAAAGCTACTGAGGTGGCCCAGGCAGGGTGAGCGGGGGCGCGGGCCAGCGGGGGGCAGGATCATTAGACCGGGAGCAGGCTTCTCAGAGCCGCCCTGCCCGACAGGGTCTTGGTATCCGGGCAGGTAGGTCCAGACTCGGGAGCTCTGGGCGCCCAGGGGGGGGACCGTGAGCCAGGAATTGTGTCCACGCGGCGGGCCATGCCCCCCGAAGGCTGCCGGGTTCACCCCACCGGGGTTCAGAACCGAGTGACGTTCACTGCTAGTGGTCAGCACGAGCCAGGCATGCACCGGGCAGACGGCTGATTAAGGAAGAAGAAACACCCGATGGGTGTGAGACGGGACGTCAGGAATAGAGCTCTGGGGTCACGAGGGCTAAAATCCGCCTGAATCCACACGTAAAACGTCTAGGTATTTAGGCAAAAAGGGTGTAACCCATGGCACCGTGGGTTCCTGTGAACCTCGAGGGCAAAGCTCTGGCTTCCCCCCGACCACGTCGGATGAGGCGTGGGGTGTCCACCAGCCTCGGCGCTCACGTCCTGCTCGCGCAAATCTGGGCACGGGGGTTTTCAGGTCCAGCCCTGGGCCTGGCGATACGCTCCCCCGAGCCGGCAGGGTCTCACCTGGCCGCTCCTGTTCTGGCGACTGCTCCTCAGGGCTCTCCCTGGACACGACTCTGGGGCCAGCCACCGGGCCCCTCCGGGGACCCCGACCCCTCCCAGACCCCGGCCCTCGCCAAGCAGGTGCACAGGACCGCACTGCAGCCCGGCCTTGGCGCTCACGGTCTCCGTCAGTCTCTCTTGTGTGACCACCGCAGCCCTTGGGGACAAGACACCGCTGGCCTCCGAGACCGGAACCGCATCTTCGTCACCGAGGCAAAACGTCCGCAACGTGAACCACTTCTAGCTGAGCATTTCCGTGGCCGTAAGCTCGCTCTCGCGGCCTCCATCCACCTCCAGAATGCTTTCCTCTTCCTGAACTGAAACTCCTGCGTGGCTGCACCCCTGTGCCCGCTGGGCCGTCAGCAGCTCCTAACAAGCAGCCCGCGCGCGGCTCCCTGCCTGCCGCCAGGCTCCTCCCAGGGGCAGTCGTGGCCAAGGTCGTGGGCCGATGAGCGGAGCCTGTGTGCCTCCGGCATCGCTTCCCCAGCTGCTGCGGCCCGGTGGGGTGCACGCACGGTTTGTGGGGCACTTCTCAGCCAGCGGGCCTGCGGTCACCAGGAGTCCCCGGCCTCAGGGACCCACACATGGGCATCTGCTGCAGACGGCCATTCTGCCCGCTCCTCCGCAGGGCCGCTCGGGGACCCTCACCTGCGCTCGCGCCCCTCCCCCCGCACCGCTGCCAGCAGCCAGGCTGGACGAACGGATGGGAGGTGACCTGGGGGCGCCCACATGCCCAGGTGCGCAAGCCGGGCGACAAGTGTGTCCCAGGGCGTTCCGAGAGGAAGCACCTCCCTCCTTCAAGTTCCACTCGAGAATGTGGCTCTAGAACCTTCTCCTGTGAGTCACTGACTTGTCCCTAATACCTGCGTGCCAACGTGACGGTTGTGACGCATCTAGAAAGCAGTCCACGAGGGCACCCCCACCCAGGAGACACTTTATTTCCCCGCCACCTGGGAGGGTCGTTACGCTCAGAGGCGCCTTTTCAGGAGCCACACTTGCGCTTACTCCCGGTCTGATGGGCACAGATTTGGGGGTGAAGCGGGGGCTGAGGAGCACTGACCTCTGCACACGGGGGGCTGGAAGCGCCCGCCCCGGGGGGAGCAGGCCACCTGCTCCGGGCCGTGCAGCCGAAACCCGTGGTGGCAGGAAAACACCAGCACGCGCTGCCCGGGCTCGCCGCACAGCGCCCAGTCCCCGTTGTCCACTCCGCCCTGGAGGCCACACGCGTCACCTGCACAGGGACGGAAGGCGGGTGCCCTCAGCGCTCACTGGCGGCTCCGCCCCGCCTCTGCCCGCCACTCGGACCCCACGTCCCGCGGGTTGGTCCAGCCGCGCACGACCAGGAGCACTGGCTTCAGAGCCAACCCCACCCGCCTCAGGACGCCGGCTCCGGGCCAGGTCCCCCCCCAGGCTCTGCAGCCCCCCGACACGCTGCTCCCTGGTCACCAGACATAGCAATGGCGTCCAGGACGCTGTGCCTGCACCTTCCTCCTGCATCAACTCCTCCCTGGGAGGCCTACCCAGCCTTCCTGCCCCCTGGCGCCTCTCAGGGCTCTCACCTCCTGCCTCCTCCTCACTCCCTCACCCCCTCACTCCCCCCACCCCCCTCACCTCCCGCCTTCCAGCCAGAGACATTTCTGCCACAGCCCAGCGGGCCATGCAGCTTCTTGGCACTGGGCAGAGCTCTGCAGACGGCACCACTGAGGCCCAGCAGACACCTGTGCCCCCGAGGCTCATGCGCTCACCTGTCCGCCTGCCCACCCCGACTCGAGGGTCCCATGTGCAGCTCACGTGTGGGGCGCCCGCCTCCCCCGTCCTTGCAAATAACGCATGTGCCACGACAGAAGTTAAGAAGGGCGTTACGTCACCTTGAGGAAGGACCTCCCTCCACGCGTCCAGGTTCAGGCCTGGAATGTTCTCGCACGACTCAAAGTCCCTCGGGAATCTTCCGACCAGGAAGGCGTCAGGGGGCACGCTGGGGAGACCCGTGTTGTCACAGATGACCCGGGACAGGGAATGCCTGGCCAGCTGGCGCCGCTGGGCCTCCGTGAACACCCCGCTGCTCTCCCACCAGAACCTGCGCGAGAGGAGAGGGCCTGGGACCGGGCGGCCGTTGCGGTCCGCGTGCTTCCAGACTTCTCACGCCCGCCATGCCGGGCCCAGAGCCAGGACCCTCAGGGTCCTCGCGGGGCCCGGGCCGAGGCTGAGCCTTCAGAGGGCGCCCTCGCGGGCCTGGGCCTCAGGCCCGGGTTAGCGTCCATCTGCCCCACCGGGCAGACGTGTCAGAGAACACCCCACAGCGGGCTTCTGGCGCCAGAAACACGCGCTCTCCACGCGACACCTGCTCACAGGTGAGGCCGGGCGGTTGGGACGCATCCGCAGCAGCTCACAGGGTGCTGGCCTGCGTGAGCCCCGTCTGGGGTGACCCGGGGTCGCCTCCCGCACGATGGCCCGGTCGGGTGCACCCACCGGTCTCCGTCCCTCAGGGCCTTCATCTGTCTCCCGATGAGGCAGGCGAACAGCGGCCCCGTGCGCGCCCGGGGGAGGAAGGTCTCTGCCAAGCCGCCCAGCCAGACGTCGATGTTGTCCGGGTGACCATACAGGTCCATCATCCGGCCCGCGATGCTGGCGTTGGCAGTGGCCGTGCGCAGGTGGGCGCGGGTCTCCAGTGCGGGCAGGCCGCAGAACCGCCTCCACGCGTTGTAGCCTGCAGGGGGAGGGGCTGTAGCGTCCGCCCCGCCTGCCTCACCGCAGCCACGGCTCGCCGGTCCCGTCCAGGACGCCTGGCTACAGAGAACCCGCCCACTACCCGACGTGCCGGAACGTTCCGGCACCGACGTCGGGGCCTTCCTGAAGGGCTAGTTCATAAACCCAGCGGGAGGCACAATAATGCCAGACCCCAGATGCCACGTTTTACCGTGATCATAACTCACCTCCCGGGCCTTTGAGGGGGAGGTAAGAGGGGACACGTGTGGGGGGCTCTGAGCAGGTGGGCCTGGTTTCCCACGGCCGGTCTGTGAGTCCCCAACACATGCAGAGAAGGGACACGTCAGGCGTGGCCCCTGACCCGGAGGGGCTCCCCAGGCACCAGGGGAGGCGTGTCTACACACAGAGACTGGATGGCAGGCGGCAGGGGCCTCGGGTGGCTACCAAAGGCTGGCCAGACAGCCCAACTATGGGCGCCCCAGAAGAAAGGCCACGGAGGGCATCCCAGAGGGTCTCAGGGCCGGGGCGGCGAGGGTTAGGACAGGTAAGGGTGATGGGGCCTGAGTGGGCACGGCAGGTGGGGGTGGGGAGCTAAGAGCCTCCTGGGAAGAGGGTTCCCACCCACACAGTGGCCAGGGAATCAGACTGCTGGGGTGAGACGGCCTGGAGGCAGCAGAAGGCTGTGTGCTGATTGGGACGGTGACAGGGAGGGGCGGGCAGGACAGCCGCCTCTGACTCCCCTGGAGCTGTGCCTCGTGTGGGCTGCTGGGAGGCCAGACCATCTCCCTTTTCCTCTTTTTAAACCCCCTGCTCCTGCCCCACTGGGAGGCCCCGGACGCCCTGCGGGCCTGTCCTCTGAGCAAGCTGAATGAGCTCCCAGTGGATGAACGAGGGTGCTTGGAAAGCCCATTTCTTAGAGACTGGACAAAGGTTGGCGATGCATTTACTTCTGAGAAGACAGGCCCAGGTGGGAGGTGAGCCAGGGAGGAGCCCGGGGAAGTGAGTCTGGGGAGGTGAGCCCAAGGAGGAGCCCAGGGAGGAGCCCAGGGAGGAGCCGGGAGCAGGCAGACCTGGCAGGCCGTGGTCCCGGCCCCGCTGCAGGTTGATGGACGCCAGGTCCAGCATGCCCGAGCTCCCCAGCACGAACAGCCTCTCTGTCAGCTCCTCGTTCATCAGCTGGTCCTGTACCTGCAGCTTGGCTGGTCTCGAGAGAAGGCCCCTCACGAGGGGGTCCAAACCGCCTGGAAAATATCACGGAAGAGGCCAAGATTGTCTCACGAGTCCTGGGAAAACCACAGCACCTCCGACGGCCAGCTCTGCTTGTTCTTAACGGTTGAGCCCTTCAGGTTCTCGAATTCCCTTCACGTGACTCCGAGGGCTTCCCAGTGCTGCTTGGGTTCTGCCGTGTGGGTGGGTCGCCACCTGGCCGGGCCTCCCAGGGGACTGACTGGTGAGCGTAGGGGGCAGGCTGCAGGCCCAAAGGGGACCCAGAGAAGGAACCCGCAGTCCTGACGTTCTCACCTTGTGCACCAGTGAGGACGGTGTTACTTGTAACGAACGTGTGCTAACGAGGTTTCTACACGAGCTTTGAAACACTAGGTGGAGGGGGGCTGCACCTCAGGTGGCCACCCTGCGGACTCTGAAGAGCTTCAGAATCCGGGAGGAGGTTTTCTGATGAGCGGTCGAGCCTTTAAAAAGCTTCGAGGTGTTGACTTTCCCCGTAAAGGCCGATAACCACACAGAATTCGGCCAAATGTGCTGGGAGCGGAAAGCCTGCCGTCACCACGGGTTTGTGGGCGCTTGTGCCGGGGAGCCTGCGGGAGGGGGCGCACCTTCCTTGAGGACCCTCCAGGGGCTGAAGAAGGCGTCCTGCAGCCGCAGCGGGGGGAGCGCGGGGTGCTCCCGGAAGCTGGCGTCCAGCCGCCGCACCAGCGGGTGCACCGTGGCGTGGCCGAAGCGGAAGGCGGCCGTGGAGAACACGTTGGACACGGTGGGGTCCACGGTGGGGTCATAGCCCTCATAGGGGCCCACGTGCTGCTGGAAGGCCTCGGGGCCCAGGACTTTGGGGATGTAGTCTCGCATGGTGATGATCTACGGAAAGGGAAAACAGGAGTTTCTGAGCGGGGCGCCTCCAGCAGGGCCCGGGGGCCAGACTGGGGCCACGTGCAGAGACAGGGGAGGACTTCCTCCTGCACATGCCCGGGGGCAGAGGTGTTCCAGGAGGGACGTGCCATCCAGGCAAGGGAACAGGCAACCAGCTGAACGGATGCGAGTAGCGACCTCACAGCTCTGGCATTTACGGGACGGGGCGCGTGTCAGCGACACCCCCAGACACCCCGCAGGGAAGGCCACACAAAACGTGGCTGCACACCACGCAGACACCGGGGCTGTGGCACTGCACCGCGCTTCACCCGTGGGCACTCCGGCGACGCCTGAACTCAGAGCGCGAGTCAGAAGTCCAGGCGTTTTGCGGAACCTGAGACCAGAGGCTCAGGATTCGGAGCCGGGAGTTCGAATCCCACCTCCTCCTTCTTAGTTGCGCTACTCTGGGAGGGCCGGGGGCCTCTCTGGACCGGCTTCCTCATCTGGAGAACCTCTTTCGTGGAGTTTCCGTGAAAGCAGGAAACAGCCGTGGTTTTCTGTGCTGGGTGTGCGGTGTGGTGTCCACGTGGCAGACATGTTACTTACAGAGAGGGTCCGGGGCGCTGCTGGACTCCCCGCCCGGAAGCGGGAAGGAAATGGCGCGCAAGCCGAGGGCTACGTCGGATTGAAGGGTCCTCGCCAGTTAAAATTTAGGCCGAGAGAAACACCCTGTCACTCCTTCCCCCCCTGAATTGTGTCCGTCAGGTGGTTAGTTCGTTGTAACAGAAGCACGAAGGCAAGGGGCCGGCAGGGGTCGCCACAGGAGCCGAACCCGCGTGTGGGTTTTGTAAATGAGGCCTCGTCCTAATTTGGTCCCAACCTGGAAGATGCATCGCTCTGTCTAAGGGGACAGGACTGACGCGGCCTGTGACCCTCCCCAGGTGCCCTTCAGGATCACGGGACCCAGCGGAGAGACAGGTGCAGTCCCCTGACTGGACCAGGTCTCAGCTCGCCCTGCGCTGCAGTAAGGCCTCAAAGTGACTTCTCCACAAGGTTTTTGTTTGTTCTACACCTGTGGGTTCCCCTCGTGGGAGCCCCTTCCTTGACCTGGGGCAGGGCACACGCCCCCCCCACCCTGCACAGGGCTGTCTGTCCAGGGGCTGAGGGGCCCCCACGACGCAGCCCATGCCCCTGCAAGGGTTTTACCAACTCTTTCAATGCAACCTATCGTTATTTTAAGGTTTCCAAGGCATTTGCAAAAACCCCAAAGAGAAGCTATTGACTGAAGAAAACACAGAAGGAAATTTGAAAGTGAAATGTGAGTCTCAGAAATGTTGTAACGTCCTGGGCAGCCGCAGGGAGGGGCTCCGGGGTGATGGGGGGGGGCTCTGCTTCGTTCTTGCCCTCGGACCTGGACCCCTGCTCATACCGGACAGGTGGGAAACACGCTGTCTGTCCCCGCGGAGCGTGCGTTCGGGGAAGGGGCACAGACACGACACGACACAGAAAACAAGGGGACACGCGCCATGGCAGAGCGGGGGGCGGGACGCCCCCGACGGGACCCTGTCTGAGAACCGATGCGCCTGCATCGGAGGCCACTTTGTTCAAGGTCAGAGCGTGTCTGACGAGCTGTTTGACTTTGCCAGAAGACGATGGCGGGTTTCTGGGTCACATTACATTGCCGTCCTCCAAATCTGCCTAAACGCCCCTTCGCAGGCCCTACGTGGTTATCACTTCTTTTATTTCGCCCACCGCGTGTTCCCCTCTGTGAATCGTGAATGTGACTCAGAAGTGAGCTCCCCTCCACCGCCTGCGGGTCTATGTAAGCGTGGGCATCAGGTTCCTACGACCGGCTCCACCCTCTAGCACCACCCCCACAGCACTGGGCTCCTGTGCTCTTACCCCGCCCCCTGCACCAGGGGGCTCCAGCCCTCTACCCCCCACCCCTCCCGGCACCACGGGGCTCCCCCCCCACCCCACCCCGCTTACACAAGCGCGCAGCTCCTTCCGGAGCTCTACTCCTGCACCACGGGGCTCCCGCCCTCTAACCCCCACCCCTCCCCGCACCACGGGGCTCCCCCCCCACCCCACCCCGCTTACACAAGCATGCAGCTCCTTCCGGAGCTCTATTCCTGAACCTCGGGGCTCCCGTGCTCCCCTCCCGCCCAGCTCCCGTCGCTCACGCTAGCACAGGGCGCCCCAGTGACCTCTCACACCTGGTGCAAGGCGCCCACCACCTTGCGCGCCTCCTGGTAGGCGGTGTTCGCGCTCCAGTGCGCGTTGAGGGCCTTGAGCGCCACGGCCAGGCGGTTGTGCTCCCGCAGCCACAGTGTGTGCAAGGCCGTCAGGGCGGGGACCTCGCTGGCACGGCCGTCCCCGGCCAGGAAGCAAGGCGCCTGGGCCGTCCCACGGGTGCCGGGCTCGGGCGCGCAGCCCATGGGCCCAGGTGGCCGCGCGAAGGGCAGGTAGGCGCGGCCGGCGTCCCAGTGGCGCGTGTTGACCCGGAGCAGCCCCTCTGCACTGGTCCAGTTGCGCAGCTGCTTCTCCAAGGCCGGGGAGCTGCCGTACACGGTGGACGCGTCCAGGAAAGAGGTCAGCCCGTTCATCTGCTGTCGCGGGTTCGCCGAGGTCAGGTTGCCAAAGAAGGCGCCTTGGATACCGGTGCCACAGGCCGCGGAGGAGCGGTAAAATGGCAAACAGGACCGGCCTGAGGTCCCCGAGCCGTTGGTGGGTAGCTGCCGGGAAAGGGGAGACCGGGTCACTGGGCCTCTGCAGACACCCTGAAAGCTCTAGGCGAGCCAGGACCCTAGGACACCGGTGCCGCTGTCTGCCCCGCCCACTTCTGTCTCCTGCCCCGCCCACTTGTCCCCCTCCAGCTCCCCCTTCCTGCCAGGGTCAGGACATTCGGAGGAGGCTGGAGTTTCCTTAGCTGTGATTGGTGCAGGCCCCATGGTGCCCTTTCACCCCTTCTCCACAATCTTTCCTTTTGGTCTGTTTTGTTTAGATGCCTGGCCTGTTGGGGCCTCCTCTGCAGACACCCGAAGGGTCCTAACTTCTGGTTCTCTTATCGGGACCTCCCACCAAGCTCGGGCACAGCGGGGCCGGAGTGGCTGCTCCAGGAAGGTGTGTGGTACCTAGGGGACACGGCCCAGACAGTCTGCTTTTGGGTAGAAAGTGCCCCCCTACCCCCGACCTTTGAGGATGTTTTCCAAAGAGAAGTGATTAAACCCTTACCTGCACTGTCTTTTCCCTTGCTAGTAAGAGAGGAAATTAGCACAATATTTACAGAGACCAGATTTGCAGTGTCTGTGGGCGCATTCTGTGCTCCCCCAGCTCTGCACCGTTAGCCCTGCCGATGTGCCCGCTAAGTGTGCATGCGTGCCCCAGGCTCTATGTCCAGGTGTGCGCCCGCTTTGTTATTTGCGACAGCATTTTAAAACAACAAAGCTTAAAACCACCTAAATGCTCATGAAGAAGCTAATCGTTAGTAAGTTATGACGCGTACTGCAGGACTGTCGAAGTCTTAAAACAATCACGTTTCTGTCCACTTAATGACACGGGGAGAACTATAACTACTGCTCGGAGACCCACACCAAGTTGGGAGCAACGCACATAGTGCGACACACGAGCTGTGCGTGAGGCTCCTGTACGCACATAAGGACACCTTATGTACATACACGCACAGGCAATTTCTGGCCGCATCCATAGGTTTTGACCTTTCATTTTAGACTTCTGTTTGATTTTTTAAACGACATCTATTACTTTTGTAACCAATGTGAAGAAGTTTAAATTTGTACCTGTATGGGAAAGCACGGGTCTTGGTTTTTGCAGGTCAACTGGCAATCGGCTTCTCCTTCAGATGCAACTTTCCTGGTGCTCTGAGGGGTGAATGCGATGTCGTGATCAATATATTGGCCCCACACCATCAGGAGATCAGAATATTGGTCATCTTCCGTGACGGCCTCGTTGGAAACTCGAATAACTTGCCTTGTCACCTCCCGGACCTGGGCGAAAGAGACCAGTTTGTCATGTGGGAAGGCCATCGGCATAGAAAGAGCACACTGGGGGACCCTGAGGGTCGTAGGGCCGTGCTCGTTCACAGGACAGGAGGCTGCGCCCATTCACGGATGGCTGGCACTCAGAAGTTCGAGTCTGTGGCATTAGGGTGGGTGGACACATCCAGGCTGCCTTCAGCATAATGCATTGGTTTGTGGTGATTGGGGGGCCTTAGTTAACTGCCCTGAGTCTTAGTTTCATGATCTGTATGTGAGTATGAAATGTTGATAGTTCAGGATCATTGTGGGGATTAAATTAGGTAATTTATTACACATCTAACCATTGGTGTGACAGAGGTCATGACTCAGAGGACAGGGCCACGGAGGGCTGTTCCCCAGGCCTTGACACCTTTGTGGATGTGATTACTGTAAGGACCTCAAGACAGGGGGCTACCCTGGGTTTCCAAGTGGATCCCATGCAATCACATGGTTCTTAAAATCGGAGAGCTTCTCCTGACTGTAGGCAGAGGGGATGCAGCTTTGGGGGGGCAAGAGCCAAGGAGGCAGTGTCCCTGGAAGCCAGGGGGCCAAGAAGCAGACCCCAGCCTCCAGGAGGAACGAAGCCCAGCCCACACCTGGATTGGAGGCCAGTGAGACCCATGTCAGACTTCTGGTAACTTTGCGTAGTTTAAGCCACTAAAATTGTGCTAACTTGTTACAGCAGCAGCAGGAAACTAATACATCCCGTTAAAGGTACCTGAGCTCTGACCTGAGTAGCTGTATAATTCTGGCGGGGTTGCCCTCAACACTGAGAGTTCAGAAAGCCTCAGGGCTCCGACAGGTCTGGCAGCTAGTGCAGGACAGGAAAGGTGTTATTACCTCATTACCCAGGCAGCTGAATGGAGGCTGCAAGTGACCTGCAGAAAAGTACGGGTTAGCACACCCAGAGGGGCCTGTGCCAACCGCAGGGAGCCCACGATGCGGCTCTGACACCAGGCGGCTCCTGTCCTCCTGCCTGTCAGCCAACGGAAGACCTCCCAGGGAAGCTGTTGGTTTCCGTAGGGGAGCCTGGGGACGGGGTGGCGGTCCCCAAGCTGGCGTGGTCACATCCTGACTTCTCACACTAAACAGGGCGTCCCTTTTATGTTTCTGGAGAGTTCCACTGTCACATACAGGACGGGACCAAGCAGACTGGTTTGTTCATGGAAGCAAGTAGTCAAATGGAGGGTCAAATATCTATTTTTTTAACCAAATTGATCAGTGGATTGGATATGAGTTTGCTTAGCAAATAATTTGCCTCTGGGAGTAAAGCGGCAACCATCCACGGTTTTGCATGAATGAATGAATTACGTAACTTTAAGAATCTTTGAATACACCTCCTCCTCTGCCCATGCATAGAGGATTTCTTTCAAATACTGAAATGAGGTGACGAGCAGAGAGTTAGAGGAACTTTAACTTAAATCTGCCTTGTTGTGCTCCCTGGCTGGTGACTGGGGTCTCTCTGTGCCCTGGAGCACAGGGGTCGTGAGGGTGGACGGGGACTCTCCGAGCCCACTGCCCTGAGCAGGCTGGCTTCCTCCGAGGTGGCGGGTGGCCGGGGAGCATCGTGGGGACACAGCGTGGTGAGCTACGTACGGGGGGCAGTGGAAAGCCGTTGTACAGGACGTGGGGGTTCCACCCCCTGGCCTCGCTGATGCCGTCTTCGTAGGCGGGGGGCAGCCACCTGGCCAGGGCTGTGTTGGAGGCTCCCCACCTGGGATGGTCTCTGCGGAAACAAATGTGAGGCTTCGAATCATGAGATAGCCTACATCTGGGGAAAAGTGATAGATATATTAGATTGGAAACACTGGTTCAAAGAGCAAAAGGAAATGGGCATTTTCTGCTACAGAAAAATCTGTTCTTTGTTTTTTAACGGCTAATTTGGGTATAAAATTGTTCATGCTCCCTTGGCATTTACCAACCAAATCCCCGTAGGGTCACTCGGCATCTGGGGCAGCCCTGTGGTGCTCTCTGCAAGAGAAATGAGCAAGGTGGCCATTTGAAGGCAGTAGGCAAGCGTCTGGCTCAGGAGGTCACACGGCAGAAGGACCTGAGTGGGCAAACATTGGGATCTAGACTTCAACGATCCTTTCGTGCATCTGATGTGTAGGCACTTGGAGCACCTAAGTAGCAAAGTCTAAGAGACTCGTGACACGCTGAGTGGTTTTTTTAGTTTGTGGAGTGTTTAGAAATAGATATATTTAAAAATTAGTTGTGTTCTGACACAATTATCATTTTTAAGGACATCATGTATGTGGATCATTCTGACATAAATGTGACTGATTCCGATGCTCTAAGAGGGAAGAGGACCGGGAGCTCCTGCGAGTGGTTTCTGATCTGGGCAATGGAGTCAGCACATTAGAAGGACAGACTGAACACAGCTTCTCCTGATGGTGCCACATGGCTCCTGACTTAGGGAAAAGGGTTTTATTGCATCCATCGCATCGCGGCTGCCTTACCCGGGAACCCTCGGGAGCACCTAGCAGGAGGCGGGATGGGCACTTTTGTGTGTCTGCAGGGACAGTGGGTGGGGATAATTTGATTATCAGTCCTTCGTTGATCTCCAGCACACTGGAGTGGTTCAATTTGCAGAGCGACACGGGACAGCAATGCGTTTAATTAGCTGCCGTAAGTCAGCGTGGGGAGATTGGTGTGTGCTCCAATAAGGTGTCAGATTTGTTACAGTTGGTTTCTCTTTGCTGGAATCCCACGAAGAATGGCTTGGAGGGGTGCTCTTTCAATCAGTTACAAATGAGATTTTTTTTTTATAATTTATTGTCAAATTGGTTTCTATACAACACCCAGTGCTCATCCCAACAGGTGCCCTCCTCAATGCCCATCACCCACTTTCCCCTCTCCTCCAGCCCCCATCAACCCTTGGTTTATTCTCAGTTTTTAAGAGTCTCTTATGGTTTGCCTCCTTCCCTCTCTGTAACTTTTTCCCCCCTTCCCCTCCCCACTGTTAAGTTTCTCAGGATCTGCATATGAGTGAAAACATATGATATCTGTCTTTCTCTGCCTGACCTATTTCACTTAGCATAAGACCCTCCAGTTCCATCCACATGGCTACAAATGGCCAGATTTCATTCTTTCTCATTGCCAAGTAGTATTCCATTGTATATATAAGCCACATCTTCTTTATCCATTCGTCAGTTGATGGACATTTAGGCTCTTTCCATACTTTGGCTATGGTTGAAAGTGCCACTATAAACACTGGGGTTCAAGTGCCCCTCTGCATCAGCACTCCTGTGTCCCTTGGGTAAATTCCTAGCAGTGCTATTGCTGGGTCATAGGGTAGTTCTATTTTTAATTTTTTGAGGAAACTCCACACTGTTTTCCAGAGCGGCTGCACCAGTTTGCATTCCCACCAACAGTGCACAAGGGTTCCTGTTTCTCCACATCCTCGCTAGAATCTACAGTCTCCTGACTTGTTCATTTTAGCCACTCTCACCGGCGTGAGGTGGTATCTCAGTGTGGCTTTGATTTGTATTTCCCTGATGAGGAATGACATTGAGTATCTTTTCGTGCGTCTGTTGGTCAAATCCTAAAATCTGTATGGAACCACAAAAGACCCCAAATAGCCAAAGTAATATTGAAGAAGAAAACCAAAGCAGGAAGCATCACAATCCCAGACTTTGGCCTCTACTACAAAGCTGTAATCATCAAGACAGCGTGGTATTGGCACAAAAACAGACACATAGACCAATGGAATAGAGACTCCAGAATTGGAGCCACAAAAGTATGGCCAACTAATCTTCGACAAAGCAGGAAAGAATATCCAATGGAAAAAAGACGGTCTGTTTAACAAATGGTGCTGGGAGAACTGGACAGCAACATGCAGAAGAATGAAACTAGAACACTTTCTTATACCATTCACAAAAATAAACTCAAAACGGATAAAGGACCTGAATGTGAGACAGGAAACCATCAAAACCCTAGAGCAGAAAGCAGGAAAAAACCTCTCTGACCTCAGCCGCAGCAATTTCTTATTTGACACATCCTCAAAGGCACGGGAATTAAAAGCAAAAATGAACTGTTGGGACCTCATGAAGATAAAAAGCTTCTGCACTGCAAAGGAAGCAATCAACAAAACTAAAAGGCAACCAACGGAATGGGAAAAGATATTTGCAAATGGCATATTGGACAAAGGGCTAGTATCCACAATCTATAAAGAACTCACCAAACTTCCACCCGAAAAACAAATAATCCAGCGAAGCAATGGGCAGAAAGAAGATGTGAATGAGACGTTAACTGCTTAGGCTGCGATGTTTGTGCTGAGTGACTTTTCTATTTCAGTAGCTTGTGGGTTATCACGACCGCCCAGGGGCACTCACGTGCCTTTGTGGACACTCAGCAAGGGTGTGCACTTGACCTGCACACCCCATGTGGCCTGGTGCCCTGCCGGCCGGCCTGGAAGCATGACCATCTCGGCCTGCGGTGCGGGGGCCCCTGCTGGAGCTCCCCGATCGGCGGCAGCAAAGACCCGTGAGCGTGAGAGACGGGCCGTGGAGGGGGCACGACTGAACCCTCCCGGAGGAACAGGCTTTTCCGTAATTGGTAAGCGCTCAATGTGTTCCCCAAACTCTGGAAACCTTACTTATCGTGGTAACATCTGTGCCCACGTTGTGTTCCTCGATATTTCATCAAGAAACCAACACCAGCACCGTCTACTTTTCCTTAAAGGCTAACAAGCGTCCGTGGGGCCTCGGGGGATGGCCTGTGCCTGTCAGGGGTGCTGTTCCGTTTCGGGTTTGTTTGGATTCAAGTGTCAATATCAGTAAAGGATCTGAGGACAGCGCGGGTGCTGACCCATCTAACAGCTGGTTTCAAGCAGATAAATGCAGGCGTTTAAGGGAGAGGATGGTGTGAAGGTGACACAAACAGCTCCCTCAGTGTGCTGAGATCCTCAAGGTTTCACCTCCGCTGGGCAATTTCGTGCCTTCGGTCCAAACACAAAGGAGAAGAAAAAGTCAGTGTGAAAATGACCCCAAAGCAAACGGCCAGAAGAAAAGGGTCCTGGGGACGTGGGTCTTCAGATGCCTGGCGTTCGTACAGCCACATATGTTGGCAAGCCAGATCCGACACTTAATTTGATTTTTGACAACTTTTTTTTTTGGCAAATTAAGACAGAGAATTATACATACACCAGAATATATACTAAACCTAGGTACGTTTGGGGGTTCTTCCTATAATTTCAATGTATGTATCAAGTTTCGCCTTCAGAGTGTATTGTTTCCTCTATGAATTCACGGGTTTTGAGGAGAGAAAGTCTCCACGGATGAAGCTTGGTGCAGAATTAGCACGTAAAGGAGACTGGCATGCCAGCCTTTGGTAGGATGACGACCTGCAAACCTGGTCCCAACCTCTCTGTACGTCCGTGTGTAGGACACACATCAGGCAGGCCTGGGAATTAAGCAGACGAATCCAGTAACAGGCTGTGTCTCTGTCACTGTGTGGATGGAAACGTCGTCTGCAATCTCCACTCCTCTGCCGGATGGTTAGAGAGGCTGAGGGCCAGGTTTACTGGCTGCCATCTTTAACTCGACGTTAACCAAGCCTGAGCCGTGAAGAGTGTCACCGTCACCTTGAGAAGCAGTATACATCACAGCTGCCTGATCGTAGGGGCCTCCCCCCTGCTCTCGGGAAAATTCACGTTGAAGGATGTTTCTGGCCCTCTGTGGCTAGTGCCCTCGGCCAGAGCCAACTGGTCACATGTGGAACGGTCATTTCATGGTAACAATCACGGCAACACCTACTGTCCCCGAGCTTGTAGACTGCATGCAGGGACCTCTAGAAACGCGTCTCAAAGTCAGCCCTGCCAGTATCATTCCCATTTTATGGATACAGAAATAGAGCCCGCTGGGAGGGAGGAGAGGGTGGGTGATGGGTATTGAGGAGGGCACCTTTTGGGATGAGCACTGGGTGTTGTATGGAAACCAATTTGTCAATAAATTTCATATAAAAAATAAATAAAAAAAAAAAAAAAAAAAAAAAAGAAATAGAGCCCGGAATGCCTCCGAGAGTCATCAAGGTGGTCCCTGCTACACGCACCAGCCAGAACTGGACAGCACATGTGTGAATTTCTTACGTCCTACATGTCACGTTTGGATTTACCATAGGAGACACAAGCAGCACCCATGCCCACACCGCCACACGCGGGGAACCCAGGTGGCTGCTGGAGCCCGAGGGCCAGCTGAGAGCAGAGAAGGGCCACGTGAACGGGCGTGCACTCGATTCCTCGTGAGCAACACGTTTGTGGCACCGATGAGGTCACACAAACAGAAGAGAGACCGTAGACATCCTTCTTCACTTCGGCTGGCTGATTTTGCGTGATGCAGCCCAGCAGTTGGGATATTCTCAGCAGAGGGGAAAGGAAGGTTAGAAGCCACGCCCCACACACGTGAGGTCTACACTGCGAGAAAACCAGTACAAGTGGAGAGTTTTTAAACCCACCGTGTGGAGACTTAGAATCTGTACGGTTAAATCCCAGGTGGCTCTGGCCACCGCACCGCCGTCAGTAGGCCCAGAGCACCACTGTTCGCTGCCTGGCAGCAGCTATAGGATAAGAAGGGACTTGGTTAAGGAAGAAAATGGGAAGCAAAAACGCCCACTGCGTGTCCGAGTTCGAGTGTGGAGGAAAGACCGTAGCAGGAAGCAAACCCCAAGAACTCGGAAAGAAGCACTGGTGAAATTTAGGACAAATGGGAAGCATGACATTGGTAACGGCCAACACGTCCGCGATTTAACTCTGCCACCTCGTAGGGAAGTCTGACCACCGGCGAACCTCGAAGGAACAGCAGTCCCGGCTTCCTGCTGACGACAAAGCTGCTTTCAAAACTGAGATAAAAGATGTCGAAACTCAGCGAAATAACGAGAAGTACCCAAAAGGAAAATACGCTTTCCCAGTTAAGGAAATACGGATCAGAAAGAAATAGCTGCTAAGCCTTTACTCCCCGGGTGTGAACACACCCGTGTGCATCACGCCCGGGGGGGCCGCACAAGCCTTGTGGAGCTGATGGGACCTGGGGCCCGTGTGAGCACACGCGTGTTGGTCTCTGCGGCACAGACGTGCACCCCGGAGCAGCCATGAGCGGTGTCTCCCGTGTGCACTGAGGACTCACCGGCCCGGGCGTCACCGAGGCTCCCGCCCTCCGCAGCCTGCACCCCAGGCAAAGCCAGTGCCAGCAGGAGCCGGGGCGTCACGGAGGAAAGAGGTGCGGCCAGGAGAGGCGCCAGACAAGACCCCCCCCCCGGATGGAGCTGGCAAGGGCTCCCCAGGGGAGCTCTGCCCCCACAGAAGGAGCCTCAGAGACGGAGGCGAGAGGCCCAGGCCCTCCTGGGGGGGGGACGGGGGGGGCCCAGGGACGCCCTCAGTGGCGTGCCGAGTGGGGGAGGGACGCCGAGCATCTGGTCGTCCTTGATGGCTTGGGTCACGGGCATCACCCTCTGCCTCCGACAGCAGCCCCGTGTGCACGGCCCCCGCCTGACCAGCCACGTGGGTGTCCCTGTTTCCTTTCCTTCATGTATTAAAAATGGGAGCTGTTCCTGTTTACGCCGGACCCACTGGGGCCCGTGGCTGTCACATCCCCCAGCATGTGTCACGGTGCCTGGCTCTTTGGGCGCTCAAAGTGTTCTGAATAAACAAGGAATGAAGGAACGAATGAGCGAACGAGCGAACGAACGGACGAACGGACGCATGGCTGACGGCCGTTTTCTCCCAGCCCCCACCCCGGGGCCAGGCCGCAGCGGTGCTGCCCTCCGGTGCCCGGCGGCTGCGCTCCTCTTCCGCTGGTGACCCAGCCCTGCGTCTGGGCCTGACGGAACCGCCCTCGGCCCTCGTGCTTCCGGGTTCTGGTCTCAGCTGAACCCGTGGCTCCTGGGCCTCCCCAGCCCCGTCACTCTCTCCCCTGCTCTCTCCCCTCCACGCCACTGTCCCCCGTGCTTGTGTGCCACTCTCTCCCCCACCCTCCTGTGGGCCCTGCTGTCCAGGGGCTGGGCGTCCCCTCACCGGTCCTGCAGGCAGGTGTCCAGGGGACACCGGTGGACGGGGTGGGGGCGTCCGGGGACACCCGTGGACAGGATGGGGGCCGGGTTCAGGGGCCACTGGTAGATGGGACGGGGGTGGCATCCAGGGGACACCCGTGGACGGGTGGGCAGGTGAGGTGGTCGAGGGTAGAGAGATCCGGCGCTCAGAGGCGGAGACGACCCCGGGTGGTCTGCCACCTCCCTCAGGAGGGCCGCTCATCGTGTCGGAATCCAGCTGAGAAAACCGGAAGGAAATACCTGTTGGTGCAGGCGCCCGTGATGAGCCTGTACTTGTTTGCCAGGCAGGTGTCTGGACACGTGGGGGGCAGCATGTGAGGCAGGCATCCGGACAGGTTCGCGATGGTGCTCAGCACGTCTTCTGGTAGGACATCTGAGGAGAAACAGCAACGCGTTTGTGACGGCAAGCCTACCGATGCGGCGGGCACTGTCCCACACTCTCAGGGTGTCTGTGACCCCTGTGTTCAGGCTCACACGGAAGCCACACTGTTCGCTGGGGCAAGGGCTTCCTTCTCCGTCAATCCAGTCGCTCTCTCAACAATCCCCTTGAGCCTCTCACTGCCAGCAGGTGGCCTATTAAAACGTGTTTTTGCTTTGTGATCGTTCAGGAAAGCAAGTCAGAGCTCCAAGCCCCCAGACACAAGCCACCTAGTGGGGTCACCTCCCCGACGTGCCTGTCACACCCTCGCGGTGATGGAAGATAGCTAAGCACAGTCCTTGTCCCTCCTCCAAGCCTGCCCTGGTCAGGTGTGCCCGCAGCATCCGTGTGTCCATCCACAGAACCTTCTTTTCTCTGCGCGCTGATTTCTGGATCCCTTCTCCCGAATCTTTCTAAATTAGGGGCCCAGAAACCTGTCTCTTATTTACTCACTTTCTCCCCAGTTCTGTTGCTGCTTATTGAACAAATCAAAGCCAGGACTGCTTTGTTGTCTGCTCACAGAAGGGATCACTGGCCACTTCTCCAAGATGGCTTGTACAAATCTTCAAGATAACGCCTTAATAAGCCGACTAACCAGACACCCGTGAAGCTGAGGTATTCAGCAGAGAAATACAAGGAGGAATGCACCCTGTAAACTGGGGAGAAATGACACCAGCTTCCTGACCATCAACGTGCGCCGAGCAGTCCCTGCGGCTCAGTGACCCTCCGACAACGCTTTCTGCTCAGCCGACGGGAACGTGTGCGGCTTACGACGTGAGCGCAGAGCCTTCAGAACAGGAAGCGCTCTGCCGTGGGGAGCGTGACCAAGCCCGCTGCACGGAACCACGATCGTAGCTGCACTGACGACGGAACCAGCGTGCGTGAAGAGCGGGAAGCAGGGCGCCTGCAAGTAGCTGTGGACACTGCGCGCTGATGAGGTCCCAGGGGCCGCGTGGCCTCAGTTACTTTTCCCACATTCTACACTGTCTACACCTGTCCACGCTGTTGACAATGGCAACCATAGGAAACTCCCTAAATTAATGGGTTCTTCAGTTCTGTATGTTGGCCTGGGCCAAACCCCTCTGCCCCGTCTCCTGATACCCCTGCACCCCGCGGCTGAGCAAGGCTCTGGGGACGGGATGGGGCCTATAGCCCTCAGAGCCCTCACTCAGCCCCACGATTTGACACAAAACCACGTCAGAAGAATCTTTGGCTGCCATGAAGTCAGTCGAACCTGGTAAGTGTACTGTCTGAGAATTCTGGTGAGTCCCGACTCAGCCAAGCCTGTCTTGTTGTAGAGACTAAGTAACCACTTCAGGTTAAGTGTCTACGGCCAGTTCGGATTAAGGGACCCAGTAGCTCATGGCACCACACTGGAAAAGTCTGGGTAAGTTTGTTTCTTAAAAATCCTGCCTTCTAGTTGCCCACCCCAGGGCTCACAAATGTGCCCGTGGTCACGACGGCCATCAGTGCAGGGCCCTGCACCCACGGGGTGCTTTCACCCGATGCGGCTTGAGCCCAAGTCTATTTTGTTTTGCCAACAGCCGGGCAAGCCGGCAGCCGGTGTGGTGCCCAGTTCAGGGTCGAGCACCCTGGTTCTCCAAGGCTCTGAGCCAGTAACAGGCAATGACTCACCGTCCTTGCTGGCCCCTGAGCTCCTGGGAGCTCCCCGAGTTCTGACCAGGTCTGTGGACCTCCCCACACTCCTTCCACCATGACTCGGGACGCCCAGGAGGCTGAGCTCCTTGGCAGGTTCAGTTCGGACGGCAGAGCAACAGTGACCTCCCAGGCCAGTGCAGACACAATGTGACGTCTGCCTGAGCCTGTTTATTTAAAAGCCAAGTGTCGGTCCTGGGAGTGAGCGGGGACCCCATGTGTGTGCAGCGGAATGAGAAGTGCCCTCAAAGTCCCCACCCAGCCCTGGGGTCTGCTCCTCGGGGGCCGCGGCTCCGGGTGGGGGGCACCTCGGGGAGCTCACCGGTGGGAGGCTGAGATTGCCTGAGCTTCCCGTAGACTCTTGTCTTCACGGCCTGCACGGAAGCTTCCATGATCTCAGCCGCTCGGGCAACGGCGCGGCTGGTTGGCTCGGGGAGCTTGGAAAAAGACAGCAGCTGTGACGGAGAAGGGCTCTCTCGTTCGCTGAGGTCTCTGCGCACAAGAGGAGACTCGGGGTTGGTTACTCTTTCGTGGCCGTGTTCATCGGCCATCACTGATGGCTTCGGCGGACGCTGTGGAGCACCACACGGCCAGCACTGTGCGGGCCGCAGGTCAGGCTGATACACACGCTGCTCGCCGGGACTCAGGGCTTAGCCAGGGGACAGGGCCTGTGCGACACTGTGTGAGATAGACCTTCTCCCCCAGATCCTGAGATGCCTTTGCCGTGTTCCAGCCGGTGAGCGAGCCGCCCTGAGTGCCTGCAGCCCTGCGAGGTCCCGGGGCCAAGAATCAGCCGCCACAGGGCACGACGCGGCCACACGCCCTTTGTTCTCGAACCGAAATCACCCTAATGCGAAGTGCCATCGGTGTCGCCGGCAGCTGGGCTTCCTGGCCTCTCACATCCCGGGAGCCCTGGCCACAGGGGGTCAGTGCGGCCCCTCTGCCCACGGCATCTGGGGGCCAGGGCCCCGGGAGCAGGGGGGCCGGGCTGGCCTCTGTGCCGAAGCTGCCCTCGCCTGGTGACTCGTGGAAGCAGGAGCTGACAGGAAGGCCGACGCTGAGGCCTTGGCGAAAAACAGCCAAATTCTCGCTCAGTCGTCCCCCTTGCTGCCATCCAGTGGGCCACCTCTGTGTTGCATTTGTTAATAATAAGCACAAACGGGCAGGGCTTCCTGGGTGAAAACAGCGTGGCAGGCGCTGTGCTAAGTACTACTTTCTTCTCAGTAATTCCTCACAAAGGCTCAGGGGATAAATTCTGCAATTATGCCCATGAGACCAGAGCAGCTGGCCTCAGGCCGACAGCCAGCGAGAGAAGGACCCGGTATTGGGACACAAAAGTCACACACGTCTGCAACGTGTACGATAGAGATACCCGAACGCACATATAAAGGTATCTGACATGTAACTTTAATATAAAAAAGCTGTGCTTAGACCTGCCAGTGTGTTTTTTAACCACATGATGGCGTCATGCACTTGAGGGGATCCAGCTTTTCATAGAAGCTGAGACACTGGCCTGCATACTGCACAGACCCCCAGACAGGGGACCCTAGCCCCAGACACGGAATCCCAGCCCCAGACAGGGGACCCTGGCCCCAGATACAAGACTCCCAGCCCCAGACAGGGGACCCCGGCTCCAGACAGGGGACCCCGGACCCAGACACAGGAACCTGGCCTCAGACAGGGGACCCTGGACCCAGACACAAGACTCCCAGCCCCAGACAGGGGACCCTGGCCCCAGACACGGGGACCCCAGCTCCAGACACAGGACCCCAGCCCCAGACAGGGGACTCTAACCCCAGGCACAAGACTCCCAGCCCCAGACAGGGGACCCTGGACCCAGACATGGGAACCCCAGCCCCAGACAGGGGACCCTGACCCCAGACACAAGACCCCCAGCTCCAGACAGGGGACCCTGGACCCAGACAGGACCCTAGTTGTGGACACCGGACCAAGCTGCAAACATGGGACTCTGGCCCCAGAGAAGGGACCCTGGCCCCAGGCACGAGCCCCCAGCCACAATGGTATCAGTGCCAGGCTTTCTGGGCCCCCCTGAGACTCTGTGTGGACAGGAGAAGGGCCCTCCAAAGACGTCCACATCCCAGTCCTCAGAGCCTGTGAACACGCCTGGCCGCATAGCAAAGGGGATTGGCTTGCAGGTAGAATCTGCCTTGCTGGCCAGCCGATGGTAAGATGACGTTGTTTCCCTGGATTGTCCCATGGGCCATGTGCCCCCCAGGTCCTTGCGAGGGGAGGATGAAGTCAGAGTGAGGACGACCGAGGAGAAGTGCTCAGGGACCCAACGTCACTGCCCAAAGAGAGAGGAAGGCCCACTAGGGGACGTGAGCCGGGAACGAGCCGGGACGGTGAGGACAGAGGTTTCGTCCTGCAGGCTCCTGGGCTCTGGTGCAGCGAGGGCCGTGCCAGGCTTGTAAGCACAGGACCGTCTGCCGACTCACGAGTGCTGTACTGAGCCCTGGGGTTTGGGGCAGAGTCTGCATGGGCCTCGGGGACGAGCACCCCACTGCTCCCAGATGCCCGGGGAGGACGGCGGTCCGTGCGGTGCGGTGGCCTCACAGCCTCGGCCGGGAACCCCACTCCACGTGGGCTCCCTGCCCCCCCAGGAGCCCTGCCTGTTACGTCCATGGGATCGAAGCTTTCCTGCTTGTGCAGGGAGGCGGTGTTTCTCCCAGGGCTTAGCCGCTCTGTGGGCGACCTTGGAGAACTGTCCAGAACAAAGGCAGAGGGGCCTCTTAACTGCCTTTCCGAGCAAACAGGTGAGCAGAACCTTCCAGGGGCAAACCCCCGGCAGCCGGGCCAGGCCACAGCCCGGAGCACAGGCTTCCAAGGTCACAGACACCACCGGCACGGCCCGCGGTGGGGAGGCGGCCTCCAGCACGGGCGGGCCTGGAGAGGCCACCTGAGGAAAGGGCTGTGCCCACCGTCTGCTCGCGGGAGGGGCCCACGCAGGCAGCTGCACCCCACGGGAGCTTGCACCGGTCACACCGCCTCCCATCCCATGGGAGGGGTCCCCTGAACGACTGAGGCACCTCTGTTGAGACCACCCCATCTGTTGGGACCCAACAGCGCCCCCCAGCCTGGGACCCAACAGCATCCAGCCCACACCAGCCTGGGTCCGTCCCCGCTCGGGGCACCTGCCCGCTCACGGGGAGAGCGCACTTTAACACGCTGCTCTGTGCTTGCGGCTGACCCCCTGGCCGTGCTGTTCCAGCCCCGATCCCCATGTAAGTCTTCTCGTGTGGAATCCCGGGACCAGACTGCGTCCACACAGCACACACACGCCCTCACCCCTGACAAAGGTGTGGCTCCTTTCCGGGCTGGCCTGGGGGAGCACGTGCAGATTCACAGAAGTGGGCTTTCACTGAGAGAGTACAGACACATGCCACACATATGCATACACGCACACGCGTGCGATGGGAGCCCAGAGCCCAGCACAGTACACACACATATGCACACACACACGTGTGACAGGAGCTCAGCACACACACATATGCACACACACACATGTGTGTGACGGGAGCCCAGTGTTCACCAACAGAGCCCAGCACAGTACACACACATATGCACACACGCACACGTGTGCTATGGGAGCCCAGCGCTCACCAACAGAGCTGAGACAAAGCCCTTGGAGCCCTTCTGGTGAGGTTGACAAGACACGTCATCACGTCCAGACCCGGCTGGCCCGGCTTGGAGCGAGGACCACACCAGCCCCTGCCCCTGGGCCCCAGCCTCGTGCAGCCAGGCTCCCGTGCCCCACACAGACCTGCCCTGGCTGGTGGCAGGCCCTCGTGTGCTTCCCACGGACAGGTGGTCCTCAGAGATCTCCTCGGGGACGCACGTCACCCGGCTGTGCAGCCTCCGGTGTGGACTGCTTCTGCGGCCCCCAGGGCACCCAGGCCAGCCTGTGCTACCCACTCCCATGACCAGGGTCTGCCTGCTGACCCCCTCCCCCCGGGGGGATTCTCTGTTCCCTGCGAGGCCCCGGCTCCAGCTGGCTACCCTGCGTGCGGGCCTGGCCGTTCCGGGCCCACGACAGGCTGGTGGCAACCACGAGTTGTCCTGCGGGCGTGTGTCCCTCTGGGCGCCTGGGCTGCTCCCTGCGGAGGCGCCTCCACTCCTGTCACCTCCGCTCCGTAGCCACCCCGTGAGGTCGTGGGGGTCGCTCACACACGTCACAGTGCACACCCGGACCACGGCTGCAGGTTGACGGCCTCAGCTCTAGAGGTGAGTAAGGCAGCAAGCATGAAGAGGCGGCACACCTACCCTCTATTCGCAGCAAAACATGCCTGATTTGGAGCTCAGATCTGGGGAGCTCTCACGGGCTCAGCATCAGCCGTGCGTCGGATCCCGGTTCCCGGTGTCGCCCTGGTTCCCCCGGAGTGTCGGAAGCTCCCTCAGCCTCCCCCACGGAGCCGGAAAGGCCACAGCGTCCGCAGCGGATGGGCTCCAGGGACACCGCAGACCAGGCCGTGCCGCCCGGGGCGCACCTTCTCCAGGCAAACTGAGTGTTGGAAGTGGCCCGAAGGCCAACCTGGGAGGATTTAGCGCCCGGGCACGTGAGCCCCAGCATCGTGCCATTTACACTAATACGAGCGTTGGGGTCCTCGGGTCCACATTCCTGGACCCAGCGCCTCCCGGCACCACGGGTCCCCTGCTGCTACAGCGTCACAGACAGGAGGACCTGCTCCCCACCGCGAGCGCGCAGGCCCTGGGAACGCATCCTGGGAGCGCCAGGGAACAGTCATCAGCCCTTAAAGGCAAGTCATTGGGCACTGGGGGCATTCGGGACCCTCCCTGGGAGGCTCAGGGGGCAGGGGTGGGCGGGCGGCCGAGGTTCTCCCTGACATGCGCCTCTGGGCTCACCTGTCTGCTCACCGTCCCGTCGCTCACCTGGGCCACTTCCCAGCAGCACCTTGGCCCCAGCCATCTGGGCTCACAGCCAGAGCACGGGGGGATCACAGCCCGAGCACAGGGATCACAGCCAGAGTACGGGGGTCACATCCAGAGCACGGGGGTCACAGCCAGAGCATGGGGGGGGTCACAGCCAGAGTACGGGGATCACAGCCAGAGCACAGGGGTCACAGACAGAGCATGGGGGGGTCACAGCCAGAGCATGGGGGGGTCACAGCAGACATGGGAGTCACAGCCAGAGTACAGGGATCACAGCCAGAGCACAGGGGTCACAGACAGAGCATGGGGGGGTCACAGCCAGAACACGGGGGCCACAGCCAGAGCATAGGGGTCTCAGCCACAGCATGGGGGGGTTACAGCCAGAGCATGGGGGGGGGTCACAGCAGAACATGGGAGTCACAGCCAGAGTACGGGGGTCACAGCCAGAACAAGGGGGCCACAGCCAGAGCACAGGGGTCTCAGCCACAGCATGGGGGGTCACAGCCAGAGCAGGGGGATCACAGCCAGAGCATGGGGGGGTTCACAGCCAGAACACGGGGGTCATAGCCAGAGCACAGGGGTCATAGCTAGAGCATGAAAGGTCACAGCCCTGAGTATGTGGGGTCACAGCCAGAACACATGGGGTCACGGCCAGAGCACGTGGGGTCACAGCCAAAGTATGGGAGGTCATAGCCTTCAGTACACAGGTGACAGTCCCCAACTGGTGGGCTCCAGCCCCAAGTTCCGCACTCATGTGTCAACCAGCCCTGGAGGCAGGGTCATAGCCTTGAGTCCATGGGTCATAACCCCGAGTATGTGGGGCCACAGCCCAGAACACATGTGGTAACAGACCTGAGATGGTGGGGTCCTAGCCCCGGGCAAGGGGGCCCCTTGGTCAGTTCATGGGACCTTCCTTCCTTCCTTGATTCTCTTTACTGTCCTTCCTGCTCTGGATCTTTCTCCTCTGCCTTCTCTGCCCTCCGTCTGTCTGTCTGTCTGCTTCCCTGAGTGTCCCTCTCTCTCTGCTTCGGGATGAGCAGGGCCAAGGCGGCGCCCTGGTCCACAAGACGACCCCCTGGCGGCCGGGGTGACTCTCGCACCCCAGTCACTGGGCTTGTGCACTTTGTGGAATGAGGACATTAAAGGCATGTGATCCTTCCAGTGACCACCGTGGACCCCACAGCTGGATTCTTCTCGCTTTAGAAGAATTCACAGAAGAGGCAGAGCTCACATGGCACATGAACCACGGTCTTAGCCTGAGTACTTTAGAAGCTCTTCAAGGATCAGGATAAAATATGCTGAGAAATTACCTTATTTAGGCAACTCAGGTTTTATGTTATCATTTCATAAATAATAAATAATTAAGCGACCACGCAATTATTGGGGGATTTTTGTTGAAACTTAATTAGTTATTGAAATGCAATAATTCATTCTATGATTAGTAAGCAAATAGCAAATTAACGGCTCCTTAGTTCATTAACCCTAATTGAGAAACAATACACGTCAGGGGGAAAATGTTGGCATTTCTAGCCTGAAGAGGCTTGTGAATGGAGGGCAGGAGTGTTGGGGCCACAGTGGAGCCGCGAGGCCGCTGGGGGCAGGTCTGTGCACCCCAGACCAAAGGGCATGAGTTCAGGGGCACCAACCACCCAGCACCACCCCCTCCAGAATGAGGCTTGTCTCTCCGCCCGCACCCAGAGCCCGCTCCGCCCCAGGTCGCCCTGCACCTGCCCCCGTCTCGGTTCCTCCAAAGCTGATTCTTTATTGCTAATTGACCACGATACTTTTTTGATGATCAGTAGTGCGCCTGTCCCTGAATTAAGTGTGTGTCTCCCCAGAAGGAGTGTGGACATGAGATGATATTCCTAACCCTAGCGGCACGGGGCTGGCCTTGCTAAGTAGGGAGAGCATAGCCCCTCAGGACACACTGCTTGAGTAGGCAAATAAAGCATTATTTGAGAGTTCTCAAAAAACAGATCTTTCCAATAAAATATCCCAAGGGGGTCGTCAGCGGGATCTGTTGCCTCCGCCAGTTTCCAAGCAGGGTCTGGCTGGGCCACTGACGGCCATTCCCATAACCGCTGCCGCGGTTTCAGACACGCCGCCAGACTAGGAGTGCAGGGGAAGTGGGCTTTCTCTTTCTTCCCCCTTTGACTCAAGGTTTTAGAAAAGAGGTAAAAATTAGTTTACTATCAATACAGACAGCAGGGGACTTTTCTGGCTGGAAAAGCAGATATTTGGAAATGTATCAACTGTGCCTCGTGACATTCTGTATTTTGACAGTTTATATAATTATGAGTCAACCTCAATACCTGCTTTTTAGTTGTTTTGTGTTTTATGAACATCTAATGTTTGAGACCACGATATCTTTGATGTTGATGTCAATTATATATTTAAAATCGACGTGTTTTGGGGCACCTGGGTGGCGCAGTCGGTTAAGCGTCCGACTTCAGCCAGGTCACGATCTCGCGGTCCGTGAGTTGGAGCCCCGTGTCAGGCTCTGGGCTGATGGTTCAGAGCCTGGAGCCTGTTTCCGATTCTGTGTCTCCCTCTCTCTCTGCCCCTCCCCCGTTCATGCTCTGTCTCCCTCTGTCCCAAAAATAAATAAACGTTGAAAAAAAAAATTAAAAAAAAAAAATAAAATCGACGTGTTTCTTAACTACTTAAACCAGAGTGATGGGTGGACTTAATCCAGCACGGAATGCGCGTCTTTGCCAGCCCCGCCCAGGCCCCGGTCTCCCAGCTCCCCCGCCTCCTGCTCCCCAAAGGCTGAGTCTCACCCCCCAAGGAGAAGCCCCCGGCCCCCAGGACTGCGAGGACCGCAGCACTGAGTCCCGGGGACGTCACTGTGCTTCTCCACATGCTGCAGGAAGAATTTGACGCTGAATATGGGTCTTTCCAGCTCTTGCCCGAGAAACCAGGAAAGTGGATTTGCACATGCAAGGTCTCCTGAGGTGTGGAGACGCTGGGCCCGGTGGTGAAAATTAACCTTAACCCGGCAGACCCGTGCCCTCTCCCGGCGACCTGGCGGCTCCCCTCCCGCCCCCTCCGGAAAGCCCACCTTTTCATGGTGTGGTAGATGGCCTCGTCCACCATGCGCCTGCTCTCTTCCACAGCGCGGGTCACAGCAGAGTCTCGGCCCTTCCCTGTGGACGACACACCCCACGGTGAACCACATTCGAGGTCAGCCACCCTCTGCCACCTTCAGTTTCTCCACCAAGTCCACGGGAGGCAGCGACAAGCTCGCGGCTCCTGGGCCCGAATGTGGGGTCCTGGCTAGGTCACCCCATGGGGCCCCATTCACACATCACAAATCGGGCACCAGCAACCCCTGCAGAGCTGCCGTGGAGCAGAGCGCCAGGAGCAAGCGGGCCCATACCCCCTCACCTCCTCCAAGGTCGGTCTGGCCGCCCTTCTTTCTCTCTTGTCCAGACACCACTGCCGATTCCGAAAACTCTGAGTACTTTGTTACCTAATCGGTGATGTGGTGAGTTCCTAATATCTTCCTGTTTTAAGTTGTGCGTTTCACAAAAGATAAAATACTTAAATATACCAGCTGTTTCCGATGACAAGACTTCCACTTTATTTTATTTTATTTTATGTTCGAAATGTTTAACAAGTCCTATGGTCTAAATGCTCATGTCCCCTCAAAATTCGTACACTGAAGGCTAACCCGCAGCGTGACCGTGTGAGGACAGAGGGGCTTTGGGAAATGATTAGGTCACGAGGTGGAGCCCCTGAGTTGGGACTGGGGCCCTTGTAAGGGACCACACAGGGCCCGTCCCCGCGAGGACACAGCCAGGTGCTGAGCCAACCGTCTCACCAGACACCAAGTCGCTTGTTCATCTGGGACTTGGGCCTCCGGAGCCGCCGGAAGTAAATGGCTCTTGTTTGTAAGGCACCCAGCTGGCGCCATTTTGTTACAGCATCCCCAGCGGAGTGAGGGAGTCGTTTAGGACTCCAATCCGGTTAAAACGTGAGGTTCCACATGATCGCGTAGCAGGCTCGTTCCAGTGACGCGCACGAAGAGCTTCTGTTACTAACGTATCTTCACACAATCAACACTTCATCAAAGGAAACGCATTTGTTTGTAAGAATAAATGGAATATCAGAATGTTTTCAAACATTACACACCTTATAGGAATGAAACTATTTTTATTTCTTTAACGTTTATTTATTTTGAGAGCGCACGAATGAGCAGGGGAGGGGCAGAGGGAGAGGGAGAGAATACGGAGAGGAGTCTGCTCTCAACACAGAGCCTGATGAGGGGCTTGATCTCACGACCCTGGGATCATGACCTGAGCCAAAACCGAGAGTTGGACACTTAACCCACCGAGCCACCAGGCGCCCCAGGAATAAAACTACTTTTCGAAAGGTAACTGTCTGTATTTGGAATGACGTAGCCCAGCATATCCCAGGAAACAAAGAGGTGAGTATGCCAGGCAGGTGGCCTCTGTCCTAAAATGTAACTAATGATTCCCTTGCAGGAACAAATAAATGCGTCCACAGTCAGGAGCATCTGTGGGTCTGGAGACGGCAAGTTCCTGAAGGCGGAGACCCCAGCAGATTCCCACCACCCGCCGGGGTGTCCGACAGGGTTTCGAGCGTGGAGACCCCAGCACGGGCGCCTTCCACACAGCCTCCCCACTGCCCCTCCGTTCCGGCCCTGTCTATTCTGAATATGTCATAAGAAGGCGAAACTCCATGTGGATCATCCCTGGGGTTCTGGGAGAAGCGATTAGTCCACGTGCTGGGTGGCCCTCCCTCCGCAAGGGTCTGGGGGAGCGCACTGTGGGGCAGGTGCGGCTGCGACCCCCAGGCCAGGGAGCTCAGGCATTCTCCCTGGGGCCGCAAACAAGGGCTCAGCCAGCATCACAGACCTAGAGACTTCGAACCTGCCTTCTGCTTTTCAGATCCGAAAGCTGCATTCTAGAGAGTTCCGTGGGGCGTCTGATCTGGAGACGTCAGCCTTCTAAGGACAGTCACAGCTCCCGGGGGGTGTACATCCCCCCGGAAAGTTCTCTTCGGGACACAATCATCTCACGCAGGGGAGCTGGAGCGTGGGGAGTCCTTCAGGAAGAAGGTCCAGCCATTTCCGAAGAGTGCTCATTTAAAGAAAAAGGTCAGACAAGAATGTCGAGTCTTCCTTCTCTGAAGCCATAAACCGTGAGGGCCCCTGCATGTCACTGTCAACTGACTCTGAGGACTTGGTTCTGTTCTCATCTCTGAGTTTGTGTCCTCACGTTACTGAGCCCTGGTGCTGAAACCCAATCAGCAGGAATAAAGTTTGCGCACTTTTCCTTTTTAAGCGTGTGTGCTGATTCCCGGATCTCCCAACCTGCAGGCAGCTCTCTGCCTCCCTATGCACCCTGATCTCGTCTGCTGTCGCTGTCGTGACTTGTCCAAACACGAGCCGTAAAGACGAGGTGCGTAAGTCTCAACTTTGCAGGAATAATGGAAACGCACCCCCTCTGCGTGCCGATGGGTACGGTGACTTCCGCCAGGAACCCCAGGCAGGGTGTGCAGAAGGGACTCAGCCTGTTCCTTAGACCCACAGGGCCGTGCGTGTATTTTTGACAAAAACGAAATCCCCCTGCATCAGTAGAGATTGCCAAAGTGTGCCACTTTGTTCCTCCCTGGGCTGAGCCCTCCTGGGACCCTACTCTGGGTCCAGACTCAAGGGTGCCCACGGCCTCACTTCTGTCTCTCAAACTGTACAGGTCACAGGCTGACCCACAGTGTGTCTGTCCAGATCTACGTGTGCCATGAGTGTTTATCAGCCAGACTCCCGTCCAGTGGAGGGGGTGGGGGGGGGCTTCCACAGAAAGACCTGGGGAGACAGTGAGCCTGGATACAGCTACACCTCGGGTCTCTGGGGCCCTCCTGGGCCGTGGCTGGGTCGTGACTGGACAGGCCTCTGGGCCACGACTGGACACTGGACACGGGCCTCTGGGTTGTGACTGGATACTAGTCACGGGCCTCTGGGTCTTGACTGGACACTGGACACAGGCCTCTGGGGCCCTCCTGGGCCGTGACTGGGTCATGGCTGGACACAGGCCTCTGGGGCCCTCCTGGGCCGTGGCTGGGTCATGGCTGGACACAGGCCTCTGGGGCCCTCCTGGGCCACGACTGGGTCTTGACTGGACACAGGCCTCTGGGGCCCTCCTGGGTGGTGACCAGACGTGCGCACGCCAAGGAGAGGTGCCCAGCACAGAGCCCCCAGGCAGCCCTACATCCAGGCAGCCAGCTCAGCGAAGCCCCGAGTCCTGCGGTAGGAGCTCAGGTTCACACAAAAGTAGAGTTGTATCGTCATTTACATCGGCTCCGGTGAAATGTGACCGATAAAAACATTTCAAAGAAAGTTAGGAGCGAATAATGACCTTGTTTCAAAGCTGTCAGGTTGTGTCAGCTGGAGAAAATAATCTCTCATATTAAAGAATGTAAAGTTGGTGCATTACGAGAGAAATATTTTGTAAGCAAGTAATTTGTAAATAATTAATAAGCCAGCTTCAAAATATTCCGACTGACCATAAATTAACCTCCAAAGTACAGCGTTCTGACCAGACGCTGCATGGTGCATTATCTATATATTTATTCAAACTTTAAGCCAAAGAAAATCAAACTCTCAGGATGGGGAAGTGATCATAAAATTGCTGTCTCGAAGCTGCAGAAACCACATGTCCTGATACTTAAAAACGTGGTTTCTAGAACTAAAAATGGGGTGCATGTATGTATTTACATTCTGTTGAACGTCCCTCATGGTTAACAATTTTGTCTGCTTAGCCATGTGACTTCTAACTCTTGCTACCGTGGTTTTACGGAACGAGGGCCTTGATAGACACAAAATAAAAGCACAGATTAGTTAATCCACGAGACACTTGCTGGGCATCGTCACAGGCGGGCACTGGGCTGCGTCGTGACTCACTGAGGCCGCGGTGGGACTACTTTCCTCTTGAGGTGCTTGAACATGTGAGTCCGTTTTATTTTTCCTGGTCCCGCCCAGACCCCGTGCATTCAGTGCCCCAAGCGCAGCATCGCAGGCCGTAACTGTGATGGATCTTTTCCCCGCTTCCTGCCTCCTGGGGTGGGGGCATGTTTGTAGGGGGCAAAGGAGTCTGTGGAGGGTTTTGGTGCAACCTGCAGTATGGTCACAGAGCCCCCTGATCCTGGAAAGTGGGAAAATGGGAGCTCCCAGCAGGACGTGGAGTGTGGACCGGCAGCAGGAGGGCCCTCCACCCTGGGGCGGGGAGGGGGGGGGGGCTGGGTGAGCAGTGAGTCCAGCCAGGCTGGGAGAGGCCAGGGCCTGCTGGGGGAGGTCTGAGTCCTGAGGTCGGCGGCCAGGGAGCACCCACCAGGTGCCCCCCAACATTGTGTTGGGGAAAATTCCCTTCAAGGAGTTCAGTGCCTTCTTTTCTCTTTTACTCTTTGTCAGCCAAACAAAAGCAGAATTTGAGCTGTGATCACTTTAACCACCCCATCCCTTTCTCAACTGGGTTTGACACTGTAACATCCCGATCCAGAAAACACATCATAAGAATTACTTAATGAAAGTGATTTCATAGCAAAGAAACAAGCAATTTCTCCCAAAGAAAACTTTTTTCGCATATATGAGCAGATAAAATGGAGATTCTCATCGTGAATCAGAGGACACGAGTTACTCCTCGAACATAATTGTATTTTAACCCTTCTACCGTCCACAATCACTGTCCCCTTCTGGGGAAAGCCCACGAACGGAACAGCCCGGGGGCCCCGGCTGAGTGCCAAGTCCCCCGTGACGCTTCCTGTCCCGGTGACTGTGGACGGTAACTTCAGGTCAAGAGACCGTATTTCATCCGTCACTCACCCCAGAGGAGGTCCTGGCCGGTCCGGATGAAGGGGAGGAGGCGGTGTGAGCAGGCCACCAGCAGCGCCGCGCCCAGGACCGCGAGCACCCTCATTCTAACGGCAGAATCGATGGAGAGCACGCACGCCATCGGGGCAACGCCCACGAGAGCTGCTCTTTGGGCAACTTGTTACCGGAGCCTCTGGCGTCTGACGGCTCACTGACTAGTCTCCACGCCGGCGACAGAGCCCCACAAGCTTGGGTCTGAAGCCCGGACTCTGACTTGCCTCCCAGACTAACGCTCTGGCTCCCCGGGGCCGCGGCTGCCGCCCTATAAACCCTCTCGCGCTCCAGTGCCCACTCGAGTGTCGGGAGCCGCAGAGGCCCCTGTGCCCTCGGGTTTGCGCCAGGCTCCTGCGCCATCAGAAACAAGCGTTCGTTCCCTCCTTCAGGCCCTCGTGCGGCTGAGCCCCGGCCCCGAGCCAGGAAGAAAGGCAAAGAGCGTGCGCGTGTGGAGAAAGAAGAAGCTGGCTACGCTCAGCCCCTCATGACGCCGGCAGCCCCTTCTCTCCTCTCTCTCCTTGACCTTCAGAGGCCGCCTGCCTTCGTGTGGTCCGGTGGGCTGCTGAGGCCTGGCAGGTGCGGGCCATTACCTCCATCTGGAAGGTGAACGGGCGCCTCTCCCAGGGTGGGGTGAACAAGGAGTCCCCCGTGCAGGAGGTGGGGCCCCCCACCCCATCCAAGGGGGGATCCGTGCAGGAGGCGGGGCCCCCCCACCCCGTCCGCAGGCGGATCTGCCCAAACAGGCACCTGACCTGTGTGCACGCCGCTCCCTTTGGAAGGTGAGGGAGGAAGGGTTTCGGCGCTTGGCCTCCTCCTAGGCTGCCCATCTTGGCACGAACGTGCTCAGCCCAGCATGTGTCCACAGCAGTTCTCTCCCACTAAAGACAATACCACTGTCATGACCTTTGTTCTGGGTGTTTTAATGGAGATGTACACTCTGTTTCCCATGAAGTCTCTCGGGCTCCTACTATGTGAACACCATCTTCTTTCTCCTTTTCTCCTTTTTTCTCTCTTTAGGACCTACTCAAGCAGGCCCATGGCTTCTCCAGGAGGGCCAAGACCGAAGTCTGAAGCCATCAGGCAAGGTGACCCGGAGGTCAGTGTGTCAGGAGGTTGCAGCAGGAGAATGTCAAGATCAACACGACAGAGACCCTGATGGTCTGGGATGATCAGAGTCCTGGTAGAGGAAGGATGAGGGGGCCCTCTTCAGAAGGAGAGTCCTGGGCTCCCTGGGCAGAGCAGGGAGGCCAGCCAGGCTCAGCCTGCTGGCCTGATTCCCGGACGTCTTGTCACTGACCCTGGGAGGCCAGGGGAGGAGGGAACCGGGCATGAGCCACAGAGGACTAGTTCAGGTTTGGACACGGAATTTGGGGTGTGGGATGCACACACAGGCGGCGAGCTAGTAGGGTTTGCAAATGCGCCTTTGGGGCCCGGGCTGGAGTCTGTGCTGAGGGACACATCTGGGGGGTGGTTGCCATAGATCTGCAGCTGGATAACTGGGATAAGTGGTAACTGGGGTCGTCTGCAAGAGGACGCGGGAAGGTTCTGGGCACCAGCACCTCTAGTGCCATAGTGGGGGCTGCTGTGTCCCCAGCGATGTCACGTCCAAATCCTGGAACCTGGGAGTCTTCAGACGTGACTGAGCGCACGACCTGGAGATGGCAAGGAGCAATCCCAGGATCCTCACAGGACGCAGGCAGGAAAGTCTGGGGGACAGAGGTTTCGATGGGAGCAGAGGCTGGAGTGATGTGACCACGAGCCAAGGAATGCAGGTGCCCAGAAGCTGCAAAGAGCAAGGGACAGACTCTCCCCTGGAGTCCCGGAAGGACCCAGTGGTGAGGCAGCCTGATTTTATTCCCTACGGGCTCCTTTTGGACTTAGGACCCCAGAGGTTAGAGAACAGATTCGTGCTGTTGGAAGCCACCAAGTGTGTGGTAGTTTGTTGTAACCAAGGAGACCAGCACAGGGCGCAGGAGAGGCTCCGACAGACAGCGGTGCCTGGGGCTCAAGGGGAATGTGAGAGTGGACAGAGGCAGAGAAACCAGGCCTGGAGACGTTACCGGGGAACTCATCACACTTGAGTTACCATGTTGCTCGAGGAGCGAATTCGCAGATGACGTAAAAACCCAGGGGGACTTAAATCAGGTCGAGAAAGTTGGCTCTCTGGACATAGGAAGGAGAAAGTCTTCTTCACCCTTGGGGTCTGCCAGCGGGACGGAGGGCTAAACTGGCATGAGACAGACGAACAGGAGGGGTACCAAAATCCGACCCCGTGTGCACAGAGGCCCAGTAGTGAACTTAAGACCCAGAACGTGACCGAGGCAGGCAGTGTTTATGACGGTAAATCTTCGAGGGGCTGACAGACAGGGAGCACTCAGCCTTGGGAGCTCCAGTTCGTGCAGGGACCTGAGCGGGTTTGGGGAAGGGGGATTGGGGTGGTCCTGAACGGGTCCCTGAAGAGGTTCTCACGGGGGCGTATGAGTAGGCAGGGCCGGTCATTCATGGGCCTTCTCGGGCCGGAATGTGCCCTTCTGGCAACCAGGGGGCTCCCCTTACATGGGACACGTATTTCCTGCTTCCAGGGGGCAGAGGGGGGTCTGAGTGCCCGGTCTTCGTTAGCTTCTAGGTAGAACAGCAATATGCCTGAGTGGGGGGTTTAGGCCGGCCTGCCCTTGGCCCCGATGGCCCCTACAGGAATGACAAAGATTGCCTCCTATCCAGCCCGTGGGTTTGTACTTGTTGACTTGACGGAAAGTGAAAATTTCAGCCAGAATGAAAACCCACCAGATTTTCCCCTTGTGAAGGACCAGTTCTTGTGGTCAGTGTATTTAGTCCAAAGTGATGACACTGAGCGGGTCCAAAAATAACGGCGTTGGAAGAGGACACTACCTGCCTTATTTCCTTCCACCCACTCTGACCTGATTGAGGCCCCGTCCACGGGTGCTGGGGACGTGAGCGCGAGCCCCTGGGCCTTGTTCTCAGGGGCAGGAAGTACTTAGTGATAAAATCTGGGAGGAGCAGATGGCGCTCATGCCTGGTAACCGCGGGGGTGGGTTCTGGCCTAGGGTCACGCCCTCAGGGGACACGAGGCCCTGGATTCAGCGACTGGCCTACTCTGCAAATGCCCCCCTCCTATCAAAAAGAAATCTAAGAATCTTTCTCTGGAGCTACAAGGACATAGTGAAGGAAGCCGCTGGAAGTGGAGATAAGACGTGCACGTAAATCATTACAATGCAAACCAGAAGTGACGAATGCCAGTGAGGCGGGTGTAGCCCGAGCTCTGGAGCCCACATGCCTTCGTACTATGGGTGACTCTGACCTCTGGTGCAAAAGCCATGGGACGCAGGGACACACGGGGCAGGAGACTGCACCCTCTGGGCGTGGGTCCTGTCATTGTCATCATGGGCACCATCGCCTGTGTGGGAGTAGGACCGAGGTCTGCCGGGCTCATGGGGACGAGGGTCTGCAAAGCCATCCCTGCCCTCGGGGTCTGTGCTGGACTACTGCCAGGAAGGACGCCCGGTGGGCACGGTTAGTGCTGGAGCCGGGGCTCTGGGGGCAGTGACACGGTGCTGCGGATCCTCAGGTCACAGCCGGAGGGAGACGGCAGGACAAAGGTCACTCGGATTGAGGCCCTGTGGCTGGAAGAATCACCCTGGACCCTGGGGCCTGGGGGTGGCAGGAGGCGACACTGGCTGGGGCTGGGGTGTGACACAGCAGGTGAGAAAGGAAAGTTCGGAGGTCTGCACCGCCCGCTTGGTTCGTTGGCTCTACAGTTTGGCTTCTGCCACGCCCAGGGGGCCAGGTCCCCTTGCCACCTCTCGACAGTGGCTCTTTGTGGCCTGGACCCACCCCTTGCTCTCCCAGGGTGCACTTTCAGTGGTCTTCGCATGCAGAAAGGACACAACCTGACTATGAAGTCAGAGAGGAACTCTGGTCCCGGACCCACCTCTTTCCAGCTGCGGTCCCCCAAGGTCAGCGCTGAAACTCTGAGATTACGCATTTCTAAACGTAGCCACTGTCTTGTGCCACACACATCACACACCTGCACGCACACACGCACCTGGGTGCACACACACACCTGCACGCTCACACATCCACACATTTGCACACACACGCATGCTCGCACACAAACCCACAAGCACACACCTGTACACACACAGGCATGCACATGCACACCTGCACGCATAGAGGCACGCAGCTAATAGCACACACACACCTGCTTGCTCACACACACGCATACACACAGGCGTGCAGCCAGTAGCACACGCACATGCATGTTCACAGACAGCTGTACGTGCACACACACGCACAGGCGTGCAGTCAGTACGTTGTGTCTGGCACAACACACGTGTGATAGTGAGGAGAGAGGTGCAGACGCCCTTCCTCAGCGTCTCCTTGCCCTGCCGAGCTCCCTGCATCTTGTGTGACATCCCTGACCTTCCTGATCCGGGCGTGGCCTGCCACAGCCCGTGTCTGCTCCTGTTCCACTGAAGCTCCCTCGTTGTGCCCAACAGGAAGACGGTCACCGCGATGCGTGAGCACTTCTGAGGTCTGTAACACAGGGCATCCTGTGCCTTGCAGAAGACAAGATTGTGGATTTTGTCATCAACGAACTCGTCGTGTCCTAAGAAAACTCACGTACGCGTTACTGACTTGTGCTGGGCGATTATTTGTACTTTGGGTGTCAACAAACTATCCAACAGAGTGGGCTTTGATTGACACTTTAGTGAATGTGTGACCACTAATTTTCAAAGAATCAGGCCACTGAAGACCATCCTCGCACCAGCCCTGCAACCCTTCTGTCTGCCCGTCCTCAGCTCTGCTGGCAGTGAGACGCTCCCCTCCTCTGGGCCCAGGGGAGCCCCCAGACACCAGCTCTGAGGCCACCTTCACCTTGACTCTGGGTTCAAAGCCACCCACCCCCTTTATTGCTGCGAACCGAGTGCCATTCTTGCCTCTTACCTTTAGTTGTGCTGTGTTGTTTGTTCTTTCATTTATAAACTTGTAAGTTAGTCTTTTTTAAAAGAAAGACTGTCCCTGATGTGGGGGGGGGGGCAAGGGCACTCGGTGACAGCATCACTGCAGTCTGGTGTGGGGCTGGGTCCTGAGGCCCAGCAAGGACTCTGGGGGAGACGAGGAAGCAGAGCGGCTCCGTGGCTCGGTCAGTAGGATGCGGCTTCCACAGGCCTGTCAGTGGCCCCAGGGGGGCTGGTGAGATGGGCACGGGGGCCTCCGACCGTCTTCCAACTTTGATGTAAACCTACAATCATTTTAGAATAAGCTCATTTATAAAAAGAAAAGAAAATTCTGCATTCAGACTCCGTTAATTTTCCTTATAAAATTTGAGTAATTATTCAAGTTTGTTAAAACCTGAGTTTAGGTCAGCGGGTCACCTGACAATTCGTGCAAGTCTGACAAAACCAGGTGGGGACAGGAGGCTTTCAGCGCGAGACGCTCAGCAGGCACAGTGCCAACGCTCCCCACCCCCTGGCGTGGCCGCCTCCAGTTGCTGGCTCTGAGCCGGGGCCCGGCCTGGTCCCGCTTTCCTGTGGGGGCGTCACGGGGCAGCAGCAGCAGCAGAATCTAGGACTTGGGGGCCGGATTGTCGGTGTCTGTGGGGCCAGAGCTGGCTGCGGCCCTGGAAGTGAGGATGCGCACAGGAGGCACAGAGGCTCAGTAAGTAATTTGTTGCTTTAGTGAACAGCTCAGGTGCCATGTGCAGGGCCTTTGAGAAGGGCCTGAGATGCTCTGCGGCAGGAACCGGTGCCTGGGTGGCTGCAGCGTTTGGCACGAGGCCTCATCTGGCGTCAGGCTACGGTGGAGTTTGCGCAGATGCCCCACGGAGGGTGAAGAAGGGTCCGCGGTCCGCTGAACCTTCTAGTAGTTTCCAGTTAATGGTCATTCCCCATCAGCTCTCCTGGGGGTATTCACAGCTTCATCACGTCCAGCAAAAACATCAGAACTTCGCAGACCGGGGCCTGGACTCTCCCCACGTACTAGCACCTGCTTTAAGCTGGGTCCTCACAGCCCTGTCCTGGGGGCTGGTGTCAGACAAACAATCTTCCCAGAGAGGAGAGACACGGGAAGGTTGCAGAATTATTCCTACTTTTCAGTGAATTTACATTGCTACAGGGATAAGAGAACAACTAGTGGATGTTAAGGGGGCACCATGGTTTTCTGGTTTGTTAAAGGTTCTTAGGAACTCAGTTTCATATTGTGCATCACACACTGAAGAAGCAATAAGGAAAACACTTTGGCATTTGTTAAAGTAAAGAAACACAGAGAGGCCTCCCTGTGAGGTTGGAAAGGCCCCAGATCGTTTTTAGTGGTCTTTGGAAGCCCCAGGGCAAGAGTGTTGTCAGTGTTCACGTAGAATATTCTAGGACCCTGAGTAATGAGACGTGGCACCCCCACATTCCCATTGAGTTCAGAGCCCAGTCATTTTGGGGACTGTGAGGGCCTTTGGAATTTGGAAATGCACTTTGTTGACATGAAGTCTTTCTAAGGTACTTTGAAAGTAATGGTGCAAATATGATTTGCCAATGTTGACCTGAGTAGAAATCAGGCCCCAGAATGATCCAGCAGAAACAGGCATCCCAAAGTCTCTGAAGGTTGTGCGAACGTGTTGCCACATTAATAACTGCAACGTGCAGCTTCCTGACCTACGCTTGTCTTCAGTGACAATGTGTGTGGCACAGCGGATTTGTCCCTGTCACACGTAGTGCATTTATGGAACGGCGGGTGGGGACAATCAAATGCATCCAGTGTCCTTCCAGGTCCCCACCTTCACGAAGATCTCAGAATGATTCTGTCCTGAGAAGAGGTCCCGTCCCCTCGACCATGGGCAAGAGGCAGCTCACCAGGTGCCAGGACCCTGGGATCTTGGACGGTCACACCTACCCCTCCCCAGTGTAACAGAAGGCAACTCGGCTTCCTATTCTTGAAAGAAAATGGATGCCTGCCCTTGCCAGAGGTCATTAGGAGGGTGACACACAAAATGACTCGCGGCCTGTTTCGAGCGTTGTTGCTACCCTGTCAAGAGGGGATGGACGGACCATGTCCTTGTGCTGGTAACACTGTAGAGCACGGGGCAGGCAGGGCTGTGTGGGGAGAGCACATCGGAGTTTCTGTCACTGTCATTCTTGCAGAGGGATGGGCCCACAGGAAAGGTGATGAATTCAAGCCAGGTCCTGTCTGAGGACAGGAGGGACGTGGTTGGGAGACTATCAGGTGTGGCCTGTTCTCCTGTTGGGCTGAGTTCCTCATGTGAAAAAGAACACTTTCCCTGGATATAGAGAAGAAAGACGCTGGAATTTTAAAGAAATGTTGCATTGGCGAACACAACAGCTCAGCCAGGTTCAGAGTTAGTAGCTTATATAAAAGGCTCTGGCATCCATACGCAGTAAGATGCACACCTTCCCTCTCCAGGTGTATTTCTCTAATCCGAGCACTGAAGGTCAATAAATGCACTTGAAAGATTTCCAGACGAGGATGTAAATATCAGCAACTAGTGATCTTCAAGCACACGGCTTTTTCTCAGGAAAAGTGATAAGGTGTTCGTTCGTACTGACCTAGAGGCACAGCTCACATGAGGGCAAAACGGTCAATTCAATCAACTTAGGGAAACAGCAAAACAGAACAAAAACTGTATATTCAATGTCGTTTTGACCAAATTCCAGTGTCAGAGAATATACAGCCTCTCCAGCTAGTTTTGGTCTGTGTGCATGTGTGTGTATGATGATAGTAAAAAAAAAGCCTGCAAAGGTCACAAAAACAAAGGCCTAATTTAGAATACAGTACAGTTGAATTTTTTATATTGACTCCGTTAAATAAATGATGCATTTATTCTTGGATTAACCATTAACCATTGCAAACATCTTTAGGACGAAGTTCTACGCTGGACAGGTGTGAACAGAAGTAAGGTGTTCTCCCTGCATTCACCAGAGGTTTGATCTGGTTAGGGAGACACATGAGAGTATCATTTCTGTGGAGTGGGATACATTCTCTATTAGAATCCTGGACGTGAATCTCAGGAACACAGAAGAGGGGGTCCGACTGCAGCTGTGACAAGGAAAATCTGCTGCGGTAGACAATGCGCGGGTAGGAAGCCACCTGGGGGAGAGAGACTGCTAAAGGGAACAGCAGGAGGGCTCTGAGAGAAGTTGGTTTTGTCTCTGGTTCTGTCCATAGTGCCCAGAAAAGCCTGGCATACGTTACCATCAATAAGTGTAAATGAATGGGGGGGGGGCGGGAGGGATGCGCGATGGGAGGGAGGGTAGAGGCAGGGATGCACGGATGGAGGGAGGGCGGACGGGCGGATGGATGAGTGGAATTAACGAATGTGTGGACGAACGACGGAATGGGAGAGTGACATGTGAAGAACTGACTGGATCTCCTGAGCAGCCAGGAGACTAGTCGTGTAAAACCAATCCTGGAAGGGAAATCAGGACCAGATTGCGAAGGACCTTACGTTTTCTCATGACGGATTCAGTGAAAGGACTGAGTACGAGCAGGCCTGAAGCGGGGGAGGCAGGAAAGTCTGGTTTGGTTTGCCGGGGCGGCAGTAATAAGTCACCGCGGATGGTGGCCTGAACAACAGGACGCATTCCTCTCGGCCCTGGGGCTGCAGGTCTGCGATCTGGGTGCGGGCAGGAAGCCCCTGATGGGTCTCCTTGGGCCGTCTGCGCGTGGTGGTCCCTCTGTGGGTGTCCGTCCGCGACAGCAAGTCCCATAAGGACACCAGCCCCGCTGGGAATGTGGCCCATTCTGAAGACCTCACTTTCACTAACTCCCCCCATAAGGACCTTGTCTCTAGCGCATCTGGAGCTACTGGGGTTGGGACTGTAACGTGTGACTCTCGAGGGGACACGGCTTAGCCCACAACTGGCTGCACCGAGGGGCAGCAAGGTCCTCCCTCGCCCGGGTCCCATCGGGTGAGTACAGCTAGCTGGCCGTGGAGGACGGGAGGTGGGGACCGTGCATCGCAGTCCCAGCCCCTCCCCCCCGCTCCCTCCAGAAGCACACGTGACCCACACTCAGCTTCGAGCAGGAGTTGTGCGTGGAATGTGTGGCTTCCCGTGACCCACAGGCAAGTTAGACTCTCCTGTCCGAGGGAAGGTGGGACCAATTACATGTGCCAGGGGCCAGGAGTCACAGAGGGACGGAATGCAATTAGGGTAAGCCAGATTCTGCTGCGCTGACACCCGGCCCACATTTCCACTGCTCTAACCACACTCCGTGAGGTCTGTCGGGGGCCCTGCTGCTCACTGTCACCAGGACCAGGCTGCCGGGATGGGCACTCTGTGACTCCTGTCACTTCCGCCTGCGGGTGACATATTCCCACTGCTCAGGGCAGGTCCCCGGACTCTCCCCGCCTCCGCCTGGCACAGAGCAGAGGCCCAGGGACTCTGACCTCCGGCATCCAGAGGAGGGGGCTGGTGGCAGGAAGGTGGAGCACGCCTTGGGTCTTCACGTGGTCTGTGAGGCTGCACCCCCGGGGTTTGCCCGCGCCCACTCTCTCCCCGAGGGCATGCCGTCTACGGGGCACACCCGCGGGCAGCAATCCCAGGGTGGCCGAAACACGTCCAGGCCACCAGAGTGTTGGGCAGCTCCCCACTCGGGCTCTGGTTGGCCCCTGGTGGGGACGGACGCCGGCCCCGAGATGATATGCTTCTCAGTCTCCACAGTGACAGCTGGGTGCCAGTCACAGGACCTCCACCCGGAGTCACCCCTGCCTCCTGATGGGTCCTGTTGTCACTCTGCAAAAGCCAGTGAGACGCAGAGATGATGTTTGCACGGGAACAATTCGAAACCGCAGCAGTGTGCCACGGACGTGGGAGACAGCCCGTCACAGAGGCGGCGCAGGCAGAGGAGAGCACGGCTCTGCGGAGAGGAGCTGGCCGCACGTCTGTGAATCGGAGGCACACAAGCAGCTGGGGAGGGGAGGAAACTCCCTGGCCTCCCCCCTTCTGCTTCTGGAGGGAGGCGGCTCGCACAGCTGGTCCACACGGGGCCCGGCCTCTCCTCCTAACTGGCCAGTCAGAGGGGCCAGCGGCCTGGCCACCGCGACGTCCACCCGCACTCGGGGTCACCGGGTGCCCCACCCGATTCTGGCCCCACTCGGGCCCAGGCAGAACCAGGCTTTACGGGACATCTGTTCCGGGTGAGGCCTGGGTCCTCCACACCCGGGGTCCCTTCAGGCGAAAGCACTCAGTGCCCACTTACTGCAGACAGGACCAAGCACAGACCGGGTGATCGGGTCCGCCCTGCACTCCTCGATTTGCATCAGGAGTATCAGGTCGCCTGTGCTCTCGGGCCCTCGCTACTGGCCTGCTCGCACAGGCGGCATCGTCTGTCACACTGCTCCCCACGGGGGTCTCGGGGTTAAGTGTTGGCTTTGGGCTCCCGGCTCCCAACCCTCCAGCCCACACCTGTGGACCCACAATCCCAGATCTGGAATTTATCCCAGTGACAAATACTCAGACGTGTGTGTGCAAGATATCCGTTGGGGAAGGGCTGAGATGACCTGGGTGGTGGTCGGGGTGGAGGGTGGGTTCGGGGGGCGGGTGGTGCAGCCGTGCCCTCAGGCGGCCGACTCCCCCAGGCAGGGCGTGGGGTGCCAGCAGGAGGGGGCAGGGGCAGCGGGTAGGGGGACCTCCCTGCAGTCTCAGCTTTGCTGGAGACCCACGGGCCTGGCCTCGGGGGGCTCACTGCCTGGGGGAGGCCACTGCTGACTCACCTGCGCCTTGGCCCCTCTCCAAGGTGCCCGGCCACGCTGCCCTCAGCATTTCAGACAAGGGCCAGAATGACGTCTGCAGACAGCAATGAGACCACAGTCGTTTCTAGGTGTGCAAGGTGTGAGGGTCGGGGGAAGGGGCAGGAAAAGGAACACTTTTTCAAAGGGCTTTGTTTTTTACCTCTATGGCTTGAAATTTTGCCACGAGATTACGTGTTAGAAAACAATCTATATTTCTGTAAAAGATAAAAGGGAGTTTGAAAAGATCTTCTGTAGCCTCAGTCGTTACTGATTGACTTGCCAAGACACGAAGAAGATAACGTGGAATCTTTGATTCTTGCTAAAAATCGAGAGTAAGTTCACACCTACAATAAAAGCTCGCGTCGGCTCCACAAATGTGCAGTTTGCTTTCTCGCTTGCTCTGCTTGGTGATTTCACACATTGTGACAGAGAAGTTCTTTCCCTGAGACATGTGCAGACTTGAATCACAGATATTTCTGGTCGTTACGTAATAGCCCGTTACAGCATCGCGTGTCCTCTGTAACTCAGGAGTCTCCCTGCCGAGTTTTGATCATATTTCAAAAATTAGTTTTCTAGGTGTGAGAAGCGTAGGACACAACGCTGAGGGCCCAGGCCATCCTGAAGGACTGAAGGGCTGTGTGTCCAGCAGGGAGGGCGCCCCAGTGAGCCCTGTGGTGCAGCCATCTGCTTCCCTGTGGCAAAATGGGGTAACTCGCTCAGGAAGCAATAACAACCCCCCCGTTAAGAGAATTTACAGGACAACATACTGCACAAGATATGGGGGCAGTGGGGTTCCTCTGTGATAAGGTGCCCAGACATGAACAGTAATTATCAACAGACACTGAGGACTGAGGACACATGGCACACTGAGGACACATGGCACCTGTGTGGTCCATGTGTGGTCCTGTGTGGAAGTCCTTATGACATCTTTACAGGGCACGTGCCACCATTTCCTTTTTCAGATGGGAATGCTGAGTCTCAGGAATACGTTAAGTTACTGCCACTAGTTGGGACCTAGTCGGTGTTGGGTCTTCAACGTAGGGCAAGTCTTATTTCAAAGTAGCTTGCATTTGAGGGGCTCCTGGGTGGCTCGCTTGGCAGACGCCGTCCAGCAGAGGTGACGGACCGGCCTGGCGGTGAGGGTGGCGATGGCCGTGCAGCAGCATGAACTGAAAGCAGACGGTGCCAGCCACAGGCTCAAAGGGGTCAAGACAGTAAAGTTCGTGTTTTGTGTATTTTGCTACGATTACAAACTCCAGGATCGGTGGTCTCTGCTTCCTGCTCTCCGTCCTCACTGCGCTTCTGTGCTGCCTCACCACCTAGAGGCCCCCGCCCAGTCAGCCCGCCCCAGGCTGTCCTGGCCTCACCTGAGCTGGGCGTGGGCGGCCTCCCCCACGAGTCAGGTGCAGGCTTCCCGGCTGGAATGTGTGGCCACTGCTTTCTGCCAGTGGTACCTGCGCTGCACAAGCTTCACGGTTGTGGTAAATCACAAGGGAAACTTCTCGGAAGCATCACTGGGCCTGTATCGGTTTGAAGAATGTCTTTCTTCCTGGGTTGGGGGCAGCCCTTTGGCCAGGGTGACGATATTCCCGTGGAGTGGCTTACAGCAGGCCCCTAAGGGACACCCAGGCGCCAGCCCCTCCTGAATCCACCCACTCTATCGGATGTGCTGGAAGCTTCCGGAACCTTCCATCATGAGAGCCACTCACAGGCTCACTGATGCCAAGTGCCCCATGCCCCCCTCGGGTTGGCTTACATCCACCTGCCAAGTGGCACACACACACTCTTTTTTCCATGTCGTCACTGTGTTCCAGAACATTCTGTTTCTTCTAAGAAAACCTCTCAGACAGAGGTCATTGACCTTTCTGCTGGCATATTACTGACGCTGAGCGAGAAAAGATAACAACTCTGGGGGTTGGTCCAAGGCACTCCTGGTGGGAGGCTCTGGAAATGAGTTTCTGGGCTGCTTCCCACACCTGTCAGGACGGGCGCTGAGAGTGTTTTACAGGGAAGGCCTGGGGTGAGTAAGCATAGATTTCTCCAAATTTGGGCTGCTTCACAGAGCATGTCGACACTAAACAGGCCGCCTGTGATGGGGAGCTATGCTCAGCGTGTGTGCCAGTCAACCCTCTAACGGTGTGGTTGCCGCGGACTTGCCCCTTGTGGCCTTCCAGCTTCACCCGAGCGCACACGCTCCACACTCACTAAATTATTATGGGACCCTCACATCTCTGACACTTTTCTTCAAGGTCTTGTCAGGCATTTATCAGGTCCAGTTTGGGAGAAGACCCATTTCTGCACGCGGCTCACTGTCCAGACAGGCCAACCTCCCTCCAGCCTTGGTGTCTGATCTGAAGAGCCGTGCCCAGAGCAAACCTGTGGTCCAGGCTGATGCGGCTTAACCTCCGGGTTTGGGTTCAAGGTGTCTCGTGGCTGCAGCTGCTCAGGTCTGGCACCTCCAGCCACCACCTGCAGGTGACGTGGTGGGCGTATGCGGGACTCCCATCAGCACCAAGCCCTGTGCCCTGGCTCTCGGGCTCTGGAACAGACAGGCCCGAGCTGTGGTTTCTCCCACCTCCTAAGCGAGGACACCGGGGTGTAGAGAGGTCATCTGCTCCAGGCTGTGCAGCTCGTTAACCCTGCAACATGGGCTCAAACTCTGCATGGTTTTAAGGCACACACCGTAACCCACGTCCGGAGCTCAGACAAGGATGTGATTTTCCAAATCAGAGCCTTTGCTCACCTTGTAGGGTGCCATGATGTCGGCCTCTGTGGGCTGACATGTCTTGCTTGAAGACGTTAGTACGCTGTAAAATTTTATTAGTGTATATAAAAGGTAGACTTCAGGCTTTTACACAAAATAACCAAATTACCAAAAAAGTTATCTGTCTAGATACATTACGCTTTCTTTCCAGTGCGATCTGCCTCCCAGATGGAACCGTGTACTCTGTGAGGAGGAGTCGGTATGTCCTGGTGCAGCTGGGACTCTGGCTGTGGGACTGGAGTTCTGGGGTAAACCCTGAAACTTGCATGGAATAAAACTGGAAGAATCGACTATTTTCCTTTGATGCTGTGCTCAGGTGCACAGGCAGGAATCCTTTGTGAGCTCTGTGACCGTAAGGATGAACAGATACAGTGTCACGGCACTGCGTGATGACCAACACGGCCATTTATTCTTGTCTCAGGTGAGACGAGGCGCCCTTGAGGAAGTCATGGAACAGATCAGGCTTTCCTCCCTTGGAAAAATTACTTTTGAGTGTTCACAAATAAATGGAAAAACAAACAGATTTTTCCTTGACCTTTCGCGAATTCACATTGGATGTCTCTACAGAATCAATTTGTCAACAAACTATGAGCCCAGGCTGTTGATTCAACTCTCGACTCCCACGACTCTGTTCTTCAAGACATAGCATCTGAGGTTCAGCGAGCGTGAGGCGGCCCTCACGGTGCCCCTGATGAGACTTCTATGAAGCCTGGTATCTCCACTTTTAGAGTTACTCCCTTAGGCTGACTTAAGAGACCGTGGCCCAAAGACTCTTTATCAGACGTGAGCTTCTTGACCAGAAAGTTGCAATATTAACAGGCATCTTTAGGAGCTCCCGTGGAAATAAAAACAAGATCTGTGGGCTCAGGCGCAGCAGGCGCAGGCAGGTGCGGGCTGCTGGGGGGAGGAAGCCTGGAAGCGGAAAAAGCACCAAAGGGAAGATATAGCAGACGGGGCTTCCCCTGCCCCCTCACGATTGCCATGGTGGCTAAGGCCGGCAGAGAGCGCCAGCCAGGGTGTCACAGCCGCCAAGGACAGCATCTGGGGTGTTCCCTAAATCCCTCTTTTCTGGCTCAGATTTGTCTCTTGTCCCACGCGGTTGCTGGAGGGCGGGTGCAGGAATCGGTGTGCCCTGGCCAAGCCACAGGTGGATGCCGCACCCAGGACGGGGCTGGGGTCACACCTGAGAGTCCCCCTCACTGAGCCTGTTTAACCTCCTGGCCTTCACTCTGAACAAAATCCAATACCCCTGGTTTATGTCGCTTACCCCAGGCACTTTGGATTTCCAGAATCAGCGCCAAGTGTCTGTGCTGAGTCATGCCCGGGGCGCTCGGATCTCAGTGTGCTGCCCTCAAAGACGAGGACGACTCCCACTTAAATTCCCCAGAAATCCTCCAGCCGCCTAGGCACCGTCTACTCAGCCTCTACCTGTCCAAGGGGTGTAAGGCCCTCAGCTCTTCCAGAAACTTCTGATTCACACAGAGGTGTTCTTCACCCTCCTGGCAAGCAGAGGTTCACGAGCCACCCCCGGGGTGCCCAGAGTTTCACACGTCTGTCTTTCTGTCACATGTACTTCTGCACATTCCCACCTACTTGTCACTTCCCGGGCAGGTCACATCTCAGAGGGGGAGTTACTCTCCCTGGGACGCGTGAGGCTCGGGGAGATTTAGGAAGTCCCCTTCCGCGGGAAGAGCCAGCCGGCCACTCTGTGCTCCGAGGCCCCCTGCCCTGCTCTCCCCACGTGTCCGCGGCTGGACGGCAAGGGCTTTGTTATGTGAGTTCTAGCTCTCAGACTCTCGAGCCTAGAAAGTGGTCAAATCTGTGCTGAACGGCCCGATGGATGAACGAGGGGGCTGACGACAACACGACACCCAAGGAAGCCCAGCAGTCCCCGCACTTACCCCCTGACTCCTGGGCCCCTCCCTGGCCTCCCCGCCTGTCTGGGATTTGTAGCCCGAGACTGAGCCGCCCGAAGCCCCGTCCACGCATCTTGCCCCCCCGAAGATCTCTGCTTTCCTGGCGTGCTCCACTGGGGACACCGTACCTGCCGGCTCCCCTGCCCACCCCCACATCCTGCGGGGCCCAGCGCGGAACAGCCTCTCTGGGCTACCGGGGCCTTCTGCCTGGAGTGGGAGGTGCGAGCATGCTGGGAGTAACGAGCGGACACTCATCCTCCCCACAGATGCGGGGGGGTGCCACATTCCAGGCACCTGTGTGTCCCCGGCCCCTAGCATGTCTGTACACGGCAAATGCCCAGGGAATGTTTTCTGAATGCTACGGCTGGAAGGCAGAATAAGAACACGTTTGAGGCCGCAGCTGATGGTGCCGGGTTACCAAGGTCCAGATGAACGAACGCAGCCATGTTCTAATGAAGCCACATTTACAAAAACTGTCCACGGATCCGATGTGGCCCACGGGTTGTGGCTGCTGACTCTTGCTTTCAAATAACTTTTTTTTTTACACATTTATTTATTTAGAGAGAGGGAGAGACAGAGAAAGAGGGAGAGAGAGAGAATCCCAAGCAGGCTCTGTGCTGTCAGCTCAGAGCCCGACATGGGGTTTGAACTCACAAACAATGAGATCATGACCTGAACTGAAATCAGGAGACAGACACTCAACCGACTGAGCCACCCGGTTCCCTGTGCTCTCGAACAACTTAAAGATGCTTATTAATAATAATAAAAAAATAGAGACAACCAGTCAAATTATTTACACCCTGAGTTTGAAATTAGAGGGAATGAGTCAAGAGTGACTGAATCATTCTCTGAATAAAATATACGTAAGCGAACACCAGCAATCACCCTGAAGTGCTCAACTGTGGGTCTGGCTGCACATTCCGGGCACTTCCACGGTTGAGTCACTTCTTGAACGTTTCCTTTAGGGTGGGATCAAGGCTCTGGGGGCTAAGCTGGCAATAATTTCATCAGTTCTGAGGATGTCGGATCTGAAGCCAATAAGGCAGAGCCGTGGCCCAGGCCCATGGCCCGACCTTGCATTTTTTAAATGCGTCTAGGCTCACTCTGAGCTCTTATGAAGGCACAGAAAATCCCTAACTCCTAAAGGAAGAAGGTCACATGACATTTCATAAGGCCGCTGGCGAACCTCTCTCATCTCTGCCGCCGAGCGTCGGTGAGAGAGGGCTTTGCACAGAAATCCCCAGATCGGCTCGAAGCCGATTTCTAAAAAGGCTTTTCACGAACCATGATGGGCGGTGGTCCCCACTTACCTGCAGGGCTCCCGAAATCTAACCCCCCCCAAACCTATGGGGATACGACTCTACTTCTGCGTAGGAGTCACAATATACGGTAACCAGAGAGCCCACCTGAGGGCAAACAGGAACTCTGGTTTACCTGGAGGAAACACTGTGCATGTTCTTTGTGTTTCGCATTTACCTTGAATTCCGGTTTCAAAGGAAAAGTTTATTACTGGTGAAAAGATTTTCTTGGGATAAACACATATTATTGAAGATTCTCATCTCAAGTAAACTTACTGTTAGGTACCAATAAAATATATATCCTTTCTCCCGGCCAAATTCTGTTTTGGACACACAAACTCAGTCAAACTGATGTTTGTCCTACTGCTCTGGACTAAAAACAGTTGTGTCCTCACAAGTTCACGTGTTGAACCCGCCCCCCAGCGTGGCTGTGCGGGTGATGAAGGCAGGAGGGTGGCGCCTGCGTGATGGGGGAGTGGTGCCCTGCAGCAGAGACCCCTGCCGGCCCCTGGCCCTGCACCACGTGAGGACACGGCGAGAAGTCGGCATCTGGGAACCAGAGCGGGTTCCCCGAATCTTCTGGAGCCGTGACCTCGGACACCGAGCCTGCGGGACCGAGGAAGTGGACGTCGTTGTTCCCACGTCACCCAGTCTGTGGCTCCTGAGCGCAGCCCGAACGTCCAAAATGCTCACTCCCCGGCAAACTTCCGCCGCCTTACCGAGACTCCGGAAATCAAGTGACGAGGTATCTGCCTTTGAGTTTTTAAACAAACACACAGAAACGAGAATTACCATCTAAGCCAGTTTAGGGAAAGCCTGCTAAGGCGGCGCGATTACAAACTGCCGAGCTATGAAACAAACCAGCTTCCTCAGCAGGACAGAAACATCCGTGAGTCCTAGCACGTGGTACAGACTTGGGTTTACTACAAAGCGTGTTGTATCACGGGGCGATTACCTGTTTGGAACCGCTCTTCTGTCCACGTGCTTCTGAAAAGTGCAGCCGGAACGGGAAGTGCAGTCCCACCAGCACCGACACGTCGGGGCCTGCTGTCACCTGTGTCCAGGTGCCTGACTCGGGGCCGGTTCAGCCGTGCACGCGCGCTCTCCAGCAGAGCGTGCTCTCCAAACGTGTGCGTGCTCGCTCCAGGCGGGCACGCTCTTCAGCCGGGCGGGCTGGCTTCTCGCTGGCTCGTTCAGGCGTGTGCGCGTGCTCTCCAGCCCTCTGTGCGCGCTCTCCAGCCGTGTGCGCATGCTCCTCCAGGCGTGTGTGCGCGCCCTCCAGCCCTCTGCGCATGCTCTCCAGCCATGTGTGCCTTCTCCCGCTGGGCGCGCCGGCTCCTCCAGGCTCGTGAGCTGCACCGGGGCTTCGGGCTCCGCACCGCCCGGCACCGACGGGTCATTCCACGGTATATGTTAAATAGTTGAATCCAGGGTCGTGCTTCCACCTCAGACTTCCACGTGTGTCTCATAGAAGCCTCTATGAGCCCGGCTTGGATCTCCTTGGATTTACAGGGTGGACTCTTCCTCAGGACGTAAGTCGGGTAGGTAGTGTCTTCTGAACCGTACACTGTCCTTTTGCCCCCCGGCTGAGGCCTGCTGAGAGCTTTACAGAGTTTTTGCTGTGCATTTCACCATTTCTGCTTGCGACTTAGCCGTGCTCTTCCCGTGTGGCTGTGCGTCCGTGCCCGGCGGTCAACCCGCGGAGCTTGCTGCGGCCAGGACCCCCCGGACACGCAGAACCTGCGCCCGTGGCAGCCTCCACGTCCTTCCGGGGTTTGACACACACGGAAAACGCTTTTCCTCGGCGAAGCCGTGCTGGCTGTCCCTGACCACGGCCGTGTCTGCGTAACGTGTGTGCAGGTGCACACGCCCACCAGGCGCGCCGTTTCGCGGGTAGGGGCGGGCGGCCAGCAGCGGGCAGCTGTGCAAATGCGCCCCCGCCTGGTGGGGTTACGGAGTCCTCCCTCCTCCCTGCAGGCTGGTACTCGGGCTGCGGGGTCAGGCTGCTCCCGTCCTCACGCGGGAGGACACGGCGGCAAATTCTCCACTCGGGACCCAGCCTTGCTTGTTGTGAAGGCAGGACGGGGCCGGGCTCTCCGTCCTGGACCAGGTGTTCCAAACCGCAAGGCCCCGCGGTGACCCCCGCAGGTGCCCCGCAGCGTCCGAGAGGCGCCGTGGCAGGATTGTATTCGTGCTACGGGGACGCCCGCGTGTGCACCGCATAAGGGACAGACGTCCAATCACGTTGTGATTACACCCGAAACTAGTGTAACATCGTGTGTCAGCTGCACCCCGCTTAAAAAGTAAATAATAGATGCATAAATAATTAGCCTGTGAAACCATGAGGACATACAATCTGGTTCCCGAGTTGAATAAATCAGTTTTACTTCCAAAAAAACCCAAAAAAGTCCTGTTGGAATTGGGGAGGGATGGGTTAGGAACTGTCTTTGCCTGTTCTGTTGCTCCAAACTCTGGAAAAAACAAGATGATAATAACTGGTATAATCTCCAATCTTACCCCTCCCCTATTTTTGTGCCTCTGGACAGACGACACCAGATGGCCACCAGTCACTGAGTGGGAGGGAAGGGATTTACCCATGGCAGTCACCACAGGCCCCAGTAAACGAGAGGTTTTACCGTCAGCTCCCACAAATCGTCCACAGGGACAGAAAAATAAACCAGGACCTTGTTGAGTGTTTAGGGTTCCACGGACACTCCTGTGATATGCTGAGCGTCCTGAAGGCAGAAAACAGTCATGAAAGCTCACCGGCAGGCGGAGAGTGCAAGTATTAGGTCCTGGCGGGGGGGGGGAGGGGGTGCCAGGAAGTGGCTGGTTATGACAAGGCCTCTGCTGGTTGGACCCCCAGGTCCACACACACACACAGCTCAACGAATACGGGAAGAGGTTCTCTGGCACTTGCCTGTGTGTGGAGGGATCCAAATGCAGCTGGATCCTTTCCTTACGTGGAAATGTCGTTTGAGGTCATGAAAATACAGACCACGAGGTGAGAAAAATAAAGTTTGTGTGAACCATGTAAAATTGTTCCTGACGCTCAAACCTGCTCACGGTCCTTCCTAGGACACCCGCCTCGGCATCCAGCTCCCTGGTCCCCACCAAGCGCCGCTGGCTCCTGTCACTTCTCAGCTGTGCCCCCACCCCCCTCTCCGCCGTCTCCACCACGTGCAGGTGTCTTTGCTTCTCCTCTGGTGTTAGCGGGTCACTTTTCCTGCCAGCTCAGAGCCCGCCGGGCCTGTGAGAGCAGTCTGGGCACGAGACCCGAACCCCAGTCACAGACCAACGCGGTTCGTCCTCTGAGACGCCGGTGATGATGTATTTGTCATTTCATTTCCTTGCCTTCAGGATGACGGACATTTCCTCCTCCTCCTCCGCCCAAGACTTAATAAACCTTCAAGATGAATGTTCAGCTAGCAGGGTCACTAACGGGATGCACCTACTCAACAGCGTCCTGCCAGATGCCCACGTGTGGACTGTAAATTAGGTCAGGATCCACGGCATGGATTGAGATACTTTCCAAGAGGATGTGTTTCCACTTTGACTACAATACTTCGTCACCGGGCAAGTTTTCTGCTGTTACTGTTGAAATGGGATAGAAAAATGTACAAAAATGGAACAAAGGGAAAACAGGCCACATTTAGAAGATACCGGTTACTACTCTCCAGGGACAGGCAAAGACAAAGTACGACCTTGGGGTTCCACAGGCCCTGGGCCGGAGCGTGTCTCACCAGCTCCACGGAATCCGTGCCGGGGGGCTCAGCCTGGGGATCCCAGGGCCTCGGCTCACCCAGCCCCACAAATAGCCCGGCCTTCGACCTGGGCTGAGGCCTGTTCCCTCACCTTCATGGTGAGAACGAAGTCAGACCTGTACCAGGTAGGGAGTGAGTTGAAAGGGGTCATGTGTGTGCGGCCCTTAGCATGGTCTCCAGCACCGATGACTTTGCACACGAGATCAGCAGATGATTCCCACTGTTAATTAGGATGGTTACTGACAATTAGGAATTACTGAGAATTCCTAATTAGAATGCAAAACTGATATTTTAAGATTAGCTGCACATCCCAAATGAAAATAAAATAATTTCTGACCCAGCACCCTGACAGCCTGGCGTGAGGAGCAGGCCCCGCCTTTGACGAGTCCTGTTTCCAAACCAAAGCAATAATTGTCGTTCCACCCCCACCCCCCCCCACCCCCCACTGGTCCACAGGGGCCTGAGCAGCCTGACCCGTGTGGCCACGTGAGGGCGGGGAGGACTCCCGTGGCCACTGGGCAGGTGCACAGAAATGCAAAGGGAAAGACAAGTGGGCACATGGCCGCTGCTCATTTCAGAAAAAAAAAAAGACTTTTGCTGTTTTTTAATTTTTAAAAAGTTGTGCATCTTTTCAAAGAATTGTATATTTATACAAATATAGGGGTGCCTGGGTGGCGCAGTCGGTTAAGCGTCCGACTACAGCCAGGTCACGATCTCCCGGTCCGGGAGTTCGAGCCCGGCGTCAGGCTCTGGGCTGATGGCTCGGAGCCTGGAGCCTGCTTCCGATTCTGTGTCTCCCTCTCTCTCTGCCCCTCCCCCGTTCATGCTCTGTCTCTCTCTGTCCCAAAAATAAATAAACGTTGAAAAAAAAAATTTATACAAATATAAAAATAAACTTTAGCATCCAATCTTCTTGGGAAAATATTAATCGTTCATTATTATCCAGTAAAGGTACATTTTTTAAATCTCTGGTTTTAATGAAAATAAAAAAAAAATCCTCACAATTTCTTCACTCTGGTGAAGAATACCTTCTAGTTTTGAGTGAGCTTAGACTCTTTGGCTCCGGCAAGGAAATGGAGAACCCTTAAATGTGGAGGCTGGCACGCCCCCACGGAGGAGACGCCGCAGAGAGCTGTAACTTGGTCTTCAGGTGGAAATGTTACTCCTGCTGCCGCGAATGTTGATTGATGGGAAGTGTGACGTAAAGCAAGGGAACAGACGTCTGCAGAGAAAATTGTTGCCTCGTGCTCTGTGAACACCGTTCTCCGGAGTTTTATTTAAAATTCACCTTAAACAGTCTGCTGCTATTAGTTTTCCAGAGGCCCTTGCAACGTAAACGGGAATTCTAGATATAATACCTATGATACACATACTATGTACAGAGATCTTCTAGAAGGGAGATGCATTTCAAACACCTAAATATTAGTATGTGTTTAATATATGATTATAAACATTTGATGTATATTACAAACCAAAACGGTTCTTCTTCCAAAACACCGACCGACGAGAGGTAGGTGGGCTGCAGGGAACTGACGTAGCCGCTCAGGTCCACACCCGCAGGGCCATGGGGCTGTCAGCACTGCACACCTGCTTTCCTGCAGCTGCAGGAAACATCTACCTGTTTTTCCGGAACTTTACAGCCCGGTGGTTTATGTGCTTCCTGTCCTCACAATCATGAGAAATGAGGCTGTGACCTGGACTTTGAGAACAGTCTGTCTCCCTAAAAGAAGATTCAAGGGTTCATTAAGTTGCTTTCAATGACAAAAATAGAAAGCGGACCTTCTTAGAAGTGGTAAACAGTACAAAAACCAAGGAAACCATGATAAAGGCTATATTTCACAGGTTAGGAAAGTCGTTTAAGTTAGCATTTAAGTGATGCATTATGTAATTACCCAGTTTATGAAAAGGTAGTATTGAAATTAATTTCCTTTCCCGTATACTTCTCATTTCTCACATTACACCCTTACTCAGCCCTCTGACAAAAAGGGAAGACAAGACCCTTCCCTGTCTGAGGACAGTAAAGCAGGGGATTCTCAGGATTTTCTCACATTTTATGAAAATACAATCTAGAGGATAGTGATGTGGGAGGCAGAGGGCGCGGGGCAGAGCCCACCGTGGCCTGACTCAGAGACTGGCCCGCGAGGTGCATCATCTCCCGGGACGCGGACGTGTGTGAACGCAGCTCCACCCAGCAGCGCCCTGGCCTCTCAGATCTAAGAAGTGTGATGCGTCTCTGGAAACTAGTGACACATTTTATTGGTATCACAACTAGAGGCTCATTATAAAATCACACAGAGTTGTAATATTTGCAGGAAAGAGTCATTTCTTAAGAAAATAATTTAATGCTCAGCGCTCAGCAGAAGCACTTTTCCTCGCGAAGCTCTGGCTGTCCATGAATGCGGGGTCCACTGAGGCCACCTTTGCTGCTAGGAAGGCGTGAACACAGTGCAGGACGGCTGTCAGGTCCGGGAATTCGAGTTCCTGGAAGAAGAATAAGAAGATAAGATGAAACGCTGTGAGTCTTAGAAAAGCACATTACAAAAACATGTAACAGATTCTACGCTTTTTGAGCTCCCAGAAAATCACTCAAGTACAAACACACATGGAATAAGGATGGACTGAGGTCCAAGCAGACACCTGCGGTCTCACGGGACACAAACAGGAAGACACTACTTGTTTTGCAGGGACCCCTGACAGATCGGGCTGACGGCTTCATTTTCTTGCCTCTCATACAGGTGATGCCCCTTCTGGGTGCCGCCCGGACCCCGTCTGCATCAGGCTGTGGGCTCCTGACCGGGCGGAGCAACTTCACTCAGGCCCCACTGACGCCTGGCCCGGTTGGTGCTTAGGCGAAGTTGTGACGGGGTCTCAGCATAGCAGGGCTCCTGGTGTTCAGAATTCAGTAGGACTGATCACTATGCGTTAGCCGTGGTGTGTGTGTGCATGCCTGTGCATGCATATGTTATGTGTGCACATGTGTGTATGCCTGTGCGTGTGCAACCATTCGTGGAAGGAACCGCCAGCAGCGGGTGAGCAGAGCGCGTGGGGCTCCCGGGCACAGGCGGGACCGTGGCTCACCCTCAGGCTGTCACCAGCCCAACAGGAGAAAGAGGAAATGATGCCCAAGGGGCAGGTTTCCTACAGAGACAGAGGTGCCCCATCAGGTAAGAAAATAAAAGTAAAAACACTCAAAATCCTGGGTCCCTCCATCCCCATGCAGAAGATCCCAGATGCACCTGAAACAAAAAGGAGTCACAGACGGCCTTCCCTGTTCCTGAAAGCCCCACCCAGGTGCCCACAACCCTCCATTGCGCTTGTCAGCCACGGACCCGCACGAGTGAGCTGCCACGGGGTCATCAGTGTCCTAACATTGCTGATGGTGACATGTGTGTCCTCTCTGGCTGCCCTCCCCACCCCCATTCTACCCGTGGAGAGAAAGCTTTAAATGCATTACTCTTTTTTCTCTCCTACTTTGGCACAATAAAGTTCCAAAATAGTTGGAAACCTCAAAATCCCTTTTAAGATGCTTGCTACCCGATTGACAGCTTAACTAAGTCTTGTCTACACCCCCTGTGCTCTACACTGGACACGGCCTCAGAAGGAGCCATGTCACTGTCCAGGATGACAGGCTGGCTCGTCTATTCCACAGACCCACTCCTTTCCGCATCTCCAAAGACAGGATCTCTGAGATGCACGGAGGGCATCTGCAGGAAGGTGAATCCCGCCCAGAGGGGCACCTGCCCACAGATGGGCCGATGAGGTCCCTGTGCTCGGAGCCACCGATTCCAGGTACAGGAACCAGAAGGGCCCCTTTTCTCTGTTCCACTTTGGATTAAGTTCCTTCTTTACAGGCAAATGAATCTGTACCTTGACAGCCCCATGACTGATTACTGCTTACTTTCACCCTTTCTGAGTAATGACCAGCAAGGTGTCTTAGTGGTCGAGGTGCACCCTCCTGCGACAGCGTGCTAACACTTACGTGTTCCCGAGGAATCACCTCACTCCGCAGCCCTCGCGTCACCACAGGATCTAGAAGCTGCCTGGACCTCATGGCAGACCTCACCCCAAGCCAGCCCGCCAGTGGTGCCCACACCTTGGGACTCAGTCATGGTGGTCTTCCCCGAGGAGAGGAACTAACGAGTCTCTCGCTAGAAGGAACACGAGGTTCTTGCAAATCTCACACAAACCTAATGCAATTTCTGCATTTACAAGTCATAATTACTGAGCTTCCTGAAGGGACATTTCAAAAGAAGAGCTGCCACGTCCACGCGATATGCCTCAAGGTCTTGATTTAACATCTGCAAATTGGAAACTGCTTTTCAAGTTCCCAGAAGACTTGTCTGGAAGTGCACAGCGCCGAAACAAGGAGCCGGGCACTTCCAGCACGAAGGCCTGTGGAGGGCGACATCGATACTTCTGGCCACACGTGTCGAAGGCACACACAGAATCTCTGCTCACACCAGTAAATTCCACACAAAACCACAGTCGACGGGGTCGAAATCCAGGAGCCAATTTAAAGCCTCCACTCTAGGTTTTCCAGATACTGAGTAAGCAGGCGCCCCGTGAACCTGCAGCCAGAGACCCAGCTACCTCCGGCTGGTGTCCTATCCACGTGCCACCAGCAAGGCTGTCCGGTGACACTCATTGACCTGAGCAGTCGTGTGTGGAGTTCTGACCTCACGCCCGCCAGGCAGTGAAGGCCCAGCATGGACAGCCGCCGCGGAGAGCCACCACGGAGAGCCCCCGATGGAGGAACCCCTCCCCCCCCAGCCGCCAGGGAGAACCCTCCACAGAGAACCCCTCCCCACCCCCCCGCCACGGACAGCTCCCCACGGAGAGCCCCCGGTGGAGGAACCCCTCCCCCCCAGCTGCCAGGGAGAACCCTCCACAGAGAACACCCCCCCCAAGGACAGCTCCCCACAGAGAGCCACCCACACTGGGGGAGAAGTGGAAGCGTGACGGTATGCACAGAGCAGCGCCTCCCCAAGCTGTGTGACGGTGACAGGTGCTGAGGCGGCGCGGGTCACTGGGGGGGGTCGCCGTGCCCCCGAGTCCACCAGGTCGTGTCTCTCGGAGTGCCATGCTGTGTGCTTTGTCTCTCAGATCTTCTTAGGATGGGGCATCGTGGAGGCCCCCTCAGCTGAGCAGATGGAAGGAAATGGGGTCTGTCCCCAACGGAGCATGTGCAGCCTTAATAGGAAGGAACTTCTCCCACCCGCTTCAACAGGGATTAAGGACATGAGGTTGAGAGGAATGAGCCGGTCACAGAGAACACACCCTGTGTCATTCCCCTACACGAGGCGCCTGAAGTCACTGACACGGAGGGAGGACTGAGTGCTCGGTGAGGGCGCAGAAGGAAGGCCCTCCCCGGCGGCTGCAGCGCCCGTGACACTGTCCCGGCTGTGTGGACCCTCAAGCCTGTCCTTCAGGCACGTTCTGTCCTCCTGTACCGTCGGTCACTCCCACTCACATCCTGCAGCACCGTCAGGTGCAAATCGTGTGCATCTTACAGACAAGATTGGTGAGGTCCCGAGAGCCAGGCCGCACGTGCCTGGGGATGGACTCGCCTGCACTCGGCCCGTCCGCCGGCCCCCAGCACCTCGCCCACGCCTTTCTTCGGTGGCATGTTTGTCCCAACGACCTAGAGTTTTAGAAACTGTTAATATTTCATGGTGGCCAAAATAATGATTTGGACCACGACTCACAGCTTATATAATCATCAACTTTTGAGTGTTTTAATACCTAGAACTTCTCCTTAATGAAGTAAAACTTCTTAGGGAGCCATGTGTGAATTCCAGGTGTGAATCATGAGGTCGCCCGGAGCTGAGACAACTCTTCTTCCTCAGTCCTTGCTCCGGGCCTGCGGCATCGATCGCAAGAGTGACGCGTCCAATCAGTGTACAGATGTCAGAATCACCTGTGTGTCCCCAGTAAACCTCCTCCAGTAGAAATCACATCGCTATCCGTATTTCCATCTCGGTGCACAAATCAGTGGCATTTGTCAGAAAGTGTCTGAGGTGACGGACGTCCCTTCCAAAGCCCAGTGGCCAGCGTCAGGTGCCCTCTTTCCCTAATAGCCATCGGAGACCCTGTGCGAGGGGACAGTTGAATGTCCACCACCAAGAGGACAGTTTCCACTCGGCCACAGCGATCCACACGCAGGTGGCACTTCCACGGGGGCCTCAGCCTGTCCCTTCCCCACGAAGGCAACACAGAGGCTACGGGGCCAGTGAGCAAAGCCACACGGGAATGGATGCTGGCAGAACACAAGGACGAACATCTGGGATAACAGACTCGCCTTGTAATCGTCCTGAGACGCACACAGGTGGGACTGGAGATGAGACGGAGTCGTGAGGAATAGCCCGGCCCCAGAGCTTGGCAGGTGCGGAACCGCACACAGAGTGTTATGGGGAGACATTGCACCACACCCTCGGGACAGAGATCACCACCTGTGGGAAGGACGGGGTGGGGCACGAGCCCTGCTCCCAGGGGAGGTGCGACAGGGTGACGGGCCCGCCCGGCAGACAGGGACAGACACCATAGAGTCCTAGGTGAGGGGTCACCCGGCAGAGCGTGGGAAAACCAAGATCCCAAACATCCGAGGGGGGCAGGTTAGGTCTGGAAAGAGGGAGTCTCACGGAGGCTGTGATTCCCTGGGATGGCAGAGGCCGGGGAGAGGACAGTCCAGCCCGTCCACCGTCGGGTCACGCGGAGACCTGTTCAAAGTGCCCCCCTGACACACGCCCCCACCTTCCAACCCTGCTGGGAATCTCCCCGGGCTGACCGCTCTCGTTCTCTGTTGGGTCCCCCCCTTCCTCGAGGAAAGCACTCCCCGTGACCTTTGCCGCGTCCTCTGTGACTCCCCTCCTGACACTGCCGCCTCACGCCGGGAAGCCTGATTCTCTGGCTCATATTTGAAGCCACTTTTTCCTCTTCGGCAAACAGCAGAATGATAACTTCCTAAGTTTTATTTATGTGAAAGCTCGGCACTGTTACCTTGCCAGGACGTTGAGAACGTCTGAGTCTCCCAACGGCTCTGAGTGTGTCTGTCCCCCAGGGACACGTACTGGAAGGCCGAGCGTCTGCTCTGGGAAGGCTGTTTGCACGAGTGTGGTCTCGAGCCTGCAGCAAGTCCACAGGGGCTCACACGTGCCAAGGGGGGCTGCCAGGCTGTGAAGGGCACCTCCTTTTCTCTGCTGTTAGAAATGTTTTATTTGGAAATTCCCGTCTTCTGACAAGGACACATACTCTCTTAGGCATAAACAAAGTGAATTTCCCACAGAGCTGGTAAAGGTTTTCCCTGTGAAATTAATATAGAAAACTAAAATAGAAATAAGTGTATTACATGGGGCGCCCGGGCGGCTCAGTGGGTTAAGCGTCTGACTTTGGCTCAGGTCATGATCTCACAGTTTGTGAGTTTGAGCCCCACGTCAGGCTCTGTGCTGACAGCTGGGAGCCTGGAGCCTGCTTTGATTCTGTGTGTGTCTCTCTCTCTGCCCCTCCCCTGCTCCCACTCTGTCTCTCGCTCGCTCACTCAAAAATAAACATTTAAAAAATTTTAAAAAATAAATACAGAAACCAAGAGGCCTCGTCCTGGGCAGCCAGTGAGTCTGACCTTTGTCCCTTAATGGACTGGGGACAATTACAGAGGGGGACATGGGCCCAGGCTATGGGCTTGTGTCACCTGCCCATAGCACTTGGTGGGCTGGCCGGTTCTTGGGTCCTTTTCTGTCATTCACAGGCTCAGGCCAGTTCTTTCTTTAACTCAGGATGTGCAGGCCCTGTGTTTAGACCACTGACCAGACACACGGGCAACTTGTGCTCACCGCTCCACACGGCCAGGTGTCCACACAGTGACGAACACGGAGGAGGCACCATGGACGGAGGAGATGGTCTCTGAGGCGGGCTGCCCAGGTCCTGGCTTTCATTCCACAACCAGTCGTCTGTGATCCTCAGCAAGTGCCCCGCCGGCGACCCCAGCACTGGCACCTGGGCCTCGGTGGGGATGCCCCTGTGCAGGTGCGCAGGTGAATAACGGTGCACGGCACCTGCTGTTATTATTGACACATGAAGGTTCGCTAGGGAAGACCCAACGAGACAGCTCGGTGCACAGATGCTACGTGAAGTCTGTTTCTGTTCAGCTACAACAAGCACCCATCCACCCATTAAATTCTTTTTTCACTTTTTGAGAGAGATCATGAGTAGGGGTGAAAGAAGAGGGAGACGGAGAGAGAGAGAGAATCCCAAGCAGGCTCCACACTCAGCACAGAGCCCCACATGGGGCTCGAACCCACAAAGTGTGAGATCATGACCTGAGCTGAAATCAACGGACGCTCAACCGACTGAGCCCCCCAGGCACCCTGGCACCTTTTAAAGAAAGCCTGTGCTCCTTCTGGGTGGGTACCGTCCGTAGCCCAGCCCCGTGAGGGCGGCCAGGGCACCAACGTCCACATGAACAGGCGGTGATGGCCAGACAGTGTCCTCTGAAGGCTCAGAAGAGGGACGTGTCAGCCCAGGCCTGGGCCAGGCTGAATGACACCTGCACTGTTTGTGTTTCAGGCAGAACCGATGGGTGCAGCTCGTCCTTAAAAACCACATTTGTCCCACTTAAGTTACATTCCTGCTACCTGAGCTGGTGGCCTTCAGCGCACTGGCTTCTGTGTTCTGTGTCCTCACGCCCAGGCCCGGGCAGCCATACTGACCTTTGCCCTCAAGCCCCATCCCTGGCCCCCTGCTCCTGCACACGCTCCCTCTCATTCCTTCCTTTACTGTTTCCAGAAGGGTCCGCCACCTGCTGGCACAGCTCTGTGCTTGGGGACAGCGGCTATAAAACCCCTTTTTGCACCTTTACAGTTTCTGGTGGAGGTGATGCAGCCTCAGAAGTGAGTGAGCCTCCTATCACGACACAAGCTCATCGACGCCTCGGCACAGACCCCTGGAGCAGGAAGGGGTGAACCCGATCCAGCTGGACGCTGTGTGGCCTTCAGCAGATCCCTGTCTGTGTAGAATTTCCTGACTTGCCCCACCTGCACGCCGGGTCTGTCCTCCATCCACCCCCTGCCCTGCACATGGCAGGCCCTGAGACAAGGGACCAATGGAGAAGGTCCCCTCGCAAGGCACGGCATCTGCCCTCTGCAGCAACTTCCCGTCTTCCCAAGGAGCGGGCAGGCTGTCACCGGGAGACAGCACTGTCCTCTGTTGAGTGGGGACGGGGACAGGAGGCTCCTGTTCTTGCAAGCAGTGATGTGCTGATGTCCACCTTCCTGCGGGCCACAGTGCCTTGGCTCTCAGGGCCGCTTGGCGTGGGGTCCCTGCCACCATTGTTGGCAGCAGCCGATGGTGGGGTGTCGCGGGAGCTGGGCTCCGGGGGCGCTGGCCTCTGCTCAGTGCCCGCACCACCTGTCACGGCCCAACCCTCTGGGTGTCGCCAGCATGCTCCTGGGCAGGACCCGCTGGTGGGGAAGCAGGACCTGTGAGAAGCCCATCCTCCAGCCCCAGAAACTCAGGGCAGCTCGGGCAGATCAAATTCCTGTCCCCGGGGACTGGCTCCTTTCGTGTGAGATGAACACGGAAAGTCTGAGTTTGAAGGCAAGTTGATCTCTTTCACTTTATTTTTTACACCAAGGTCTTGCAAAGGAAGTGTCTGGAAATCCCAAAGGCAGCCATGGGTTCCCATAAGGTGATGGGGCAGCCCCGTCAGCGGCTCACGGCACTGGTAACGCCACGGCTGTTAGAAATCCACTCAGACTCTTCGGGAGAGAGGAGACACCAGGGGTCACTGAGCCCCTTCTAAGAAAGCCCATGGGCTCCCGTGGTGTCGTCACTGTGGGGTGACGCAGCTCGCTGAGCAGGCGGGGTGCAGCTCTGTATTCGTGGCCTCCTCTTGTTCCCACAGTTTAAAAATCAGAAACCAAAAATAACCTACTCCTCACAATGTGCAGATTCTCTTACCTCTGGGACGTGAGCAGCCTGTGCTCGAGCGGAAGGCAGGCTTCCCGGAGGCCTCGAGCTGCCACGAGGACAGCACACGACCAGCCGTGAACCCCGGCACACGCTTGCAGGCTGAGTCGGGAACTGGAGCTGCCCAGGGGACCGCCACGCAGGAGCCTGCCCACGGGAGCCGCCCCACGGGAGCCGTCCCACGGAAGCCGCCCCACGGGAGCCGCCCCACGGGAGCCGCCCCACGGGAGCCGTCCCACGGAAGCCGCCCCACGGGAGCCGCCCCACGGGAGCCGTCCCACGGAAGCTGCCCCACGGGAGCCGTCCCACGAGAACCTTCCCACGGGAGCTGCCACTCTGGAGCCACCATGAAGTGTGGACTTGGAAGCTTAACACTCGGTTGCTGGGCAACAAGAAAACGGACACACTGGATTCATCAAAATTGAAACTTTTTGGCACCAAAGGACATTTTCACGGGAGTACAAGGTGAAGACAGCCTACAGACGGGAGAGAACACCCGTAAGTCGTGTTTCCGATGTGGGGTTAACACCCAGCATGTGTGGAGACAGAACTCGCTCAGCTCAACCAGAGAGAGACACGCGGCTCTCCTAAAAGATGGGAAAGGACTTGAACTGACATCTCCCCAGAGAAGGTGCACGAGTGGCCAACAAGCTCAGAAACGATGCTGGACTCCACTAGGCATCAGGGACATTCACATAAAAACCAGAGGAGACCCCGCCTCACACCCACGAGGGGGCTGGGATTTCACAAAACAGAACATAACAGATGGGCGAGGGTGGGGAGGACACAGAGCTCTCATGCGCTGGTGGGAAGTCAGCCCGGCGGCCCCCAGGACACGCCCGGAACCGCCGAGCACACGCTTGTGCACCAGCGCTCGCAGCAGCTGGAAGGCGGAACCAGCCATGTGTCTGTGGACAGGGGCTGAACACAACCTGGTGTGTCCACACAACAGGACACTGCTCATCTGTCCCACGTGGATGGACCCTGCACACGTGGCACTAAGGGAAGGAGGCCAGACACGAAGCCACTTCTGCATGGTGCTCGGGACACATCCACGCACACAGAAGGTAGACTCGGGGTGGGGGTGAGGGATGGGGACCCTCCCCTCCCGTGTTTACTGGAAACAGGGCTTCCGTGGGGCATCATGGGAAGTGCTGGGGACAGGCGGAGGGGACGGCCCTGCACACGTTTCATTCTATCGTATAGAAGCTGAGTGACGTGAGCTTCGCATTAAGCACCCCGGGCCTCAGTTTCCCCATGTCCACAGCCATGATGACATCCTCCCTCCACAGAGAAAGTGGCAGAGAGAACGCCCACTCTCTCAAGTCTCCTTGAAAAGATCATGTACAAGGAGCGCCTGGCTGCCTCAGTAGGGGGGAGCATGTGACTTTGATCTTGTGGTTGTGAGTTCAAGCCCCACGTTGGGTATAGAGATTACTTTGAAAAAAAGGACGTGCACATCAGCAAAGCTTCCAGAAACCGCTAACTGCAGGGAGCATTCGTTAATGGACAGCCAGATGCTTGTGTGGGTGACGACCCACAGATGGAACCAGGCTTCCCAATGCCAGGAACCCAGGTCCGGTGTTGTTACGGCCATTGGAATGGCACCTACAGTTATGTAACCTCTTTAAGGAAAGGGCCGTCACCATGGCGCAGCCATAATCAAGAAGAGGGAGTCTAATGGGACAGAAAGTTCTTAGGAAACAGTAACTCTGTGATGCTGGCACCCTCCGCCATGGGCTTGGGAGCACGAGCTGTGCAGCACTGTGTGTTACATAGTTGTCCGTCCCTAGTCCCGAATATCTCATTCACCCCAGGTCCCGACATTAACGGAGATCTGTGCTCCAGCAAGAGGCCCGTGGACACGGCTGATGCTGGACCCAGGTCTTCCGAATGGAGTCGACAGGGAGGCTACCGCTTCCCTGGAGGAGGAGCTGACGACCACGGGGTCAGACTGAGGCCAGCGGACGAGAAGCCGGGGTGGCTTCATGGGGGTCAGGCTGGGACCGGTCTTAAGTCTGGAGGCAGCGGGACCGTGGCTGGCACACCCTACTCGCCCCATGTGGGGGAGCGAGCGTTTCGCGGATCGTGGAGGTGCCCTGGTGGCTGTGGGCCAGCTGGCTGTGCTCCACGGGCAGGTTCGCCATAGCCTTTCTTCTGGAAATGGGAGTGCGATGACGTCCCAGCTGGAAGGATGGCAGGTGAGCTGGAGACTCCCGTGCTCCTCGCTGAGCTGCCGCAGCCACAAGCTGGGGCGCCAGGAGCCTTCCAGGAGCAGGCGTCCAACACTGTGCTGGGGGTCCCGCGATGACCCCAGACCTACCGACCTCACGGAGCCCCCCCACAGCTGGGCTCGCAGGGGCGGAGTGCCAGCGGCACATGACCGCTGTCTCTGCCCTGGTGACGTCCTCTCCACAGCGCTGGGCCTGAGGGATGGGGCACGGCTCCCTGCACCGCTCAGAGATTCGGTTCAACTGCATCTTCCGTCAGTGTGAACACTAGCTCTGGACACGTGGCCCCCAACGGGCTCAAAACCAAGACAAGGACGTCACCTGGACCCCTGAAGGCTACTTCATTTTTTTCTTTTTTTTTTTTTTTTGCTCTTTGAAATTTGAAGACAAAATTTATTGAAGATCTGAAAAACAATTCCTAAAAGACTGCCTTTTCCAGAAAACTGTAGCTACACAACGCATTGCGTCTATCATGTTAACACGTGCATTAGACACAAATACAAAACCATGAAACAGGCCACCATTCTTCAGCAATCGGAGCAAAGGGACGATGCCTAAGGAGCAGCATGGACGGCCTGCAGGATGGGCTCTTTAAGCACCACAAAAAAAGGAGCACAGACAGATGAGCGTGTTCAGGTATATACACTGAATTGAACCTTTGGCACTAGGAGTCAGAGCAGTTTGTCGTATGGCATTGACACGTATTATGAAATTGCATGGTGTCAAAGGGATAGAACCAGCAGCATTCGAAAGCAGCTTTGTTGTCTACGCAATGAAACACTACAGTATGTCTCTCATTGTCCATCACTGAATACACTGGTAGTGACTTTGAAATGAAAAAAAAAAAAGGAAAAAAGGGGCTATAACCCCTTTTATTTTCTCTGTTTAGGATGAAACAGAAAGCAAACACCAATTCTCTTGTACACTAACGTTTGCAAAGGACATCATTTATATAAGAGGAGGACCGAACAAAATGTGTTTACAGAAATCCAAACAGAGTGTCAGCGCCTCGCCTCACACAGCCTTCCGATGGTACTCGGGGCGGGGGGTGGGGGCGACTTCATAATCGCTAGCACTAAACAAGGCTGCAGAATTCTTTGCCAGCTACTGTAGGAAATCATGAAGAGAATTCAGCAACAATGCGAGACTCTTGTCATCCAGAGGCCAACACGGCTGCAGTTCGTACAAACCACCTCGGTGGATGCGGTGCCCTGTGCACCTGGGACGTGGGCGCATCCGCGTGGCCTGCGAGCATCTCCGCGTACTGTGGCCTCTCAAATTTGTAGAGCAGCTGAGTCCCCAGCATCACATTGAGCTTCTCCTTTATCCTGGCCACCACCTCATTCACAGCGGACTCCTTATTATCTGTGTTTCCTCGAGGTTTCTTGTAATTTGCATAATCCTCTGGAATGGAATCCACGTTCTTCTTGGCAGGGAGATAAAAGCGGTTTTTGCCGGGGAATTAAGTCCCAACCGTCCACAAGCCGTGGTTTCAGTTCTTTGGGAATCTTGACTTTCACTTCAACTCTGTTCATGGATGTTTCCTCATTCTCAACCTACCATTCTCTACCGAGTGGTAGGATCCACTCGGGCCCTTTCCTTGCAAGGAGGCTGAGGTGTCTCCACTTCCAGGTGTTCTCTGTTTGTTCTTTTTGGTCTTCACTTCATCGCTTTTCTGCCGCAGGCCGGCCATCTTCCTCCCCGGGGCAGTGCCTCTCGTCTCCCCTCTGCACACCACTCCTGTTCCTGCTGTTTCTGCCGACTGGAGTCCACGTGTTTGAGTGCTCCGCTTTCTGGAACCCGTTCGTCCCAGTTTTTATTCCAACCATCGTAACGTATAAAGCATGTCGCCTGTCTGTCCTTTATGGCGACCTTCATGCACTTTGCCTCACGGAGAAGAGGCCCGTGAAAGCACAGCACTCGCTCGCCCTCCTGAAATTTGGGCTCCTGTTTCGGCGCCGCTTGTAAGCGGTTCGCCCCCGCCTCCCCCTTCTCCCACCGCCTACTCTCTACCCCACCCAGCTCCGCGTCGGACGCACCATCAGGCACCACCAGCTCCACATCCCGGGCCCAACCTGCCAGCGCCCGCGGACCTCACGCGCAGCCGAAGGCAACTTCATTTCTGGGATGAGCCACTCAGCAGGCCGAGGGGGCAGCAAAGGGGTTGGGGGGTGGGAAGAGATTGGGAGAGAGGGGGGGAGTAGGGAAGGGAGGAGACAGGGACTTAGGGGGAGAGAGGGTGCAGGGGAGACAGGGAGGGACGAAGGAAGAGAGGGGGAGGTTGGGAGAGCGAGGGGGCGTGGGGGGAAGAGACAGAGAGCGGGTGAGCCTGCTGTCGCTCGAGCGTCCCCGTCTCTGAGAACAGGTTGTGGAAGACAAGAGCACAGACGTTCCGGAAGGGGCTGCGGGCACATGTACCTCGGCTTGGCTCAGGCACCTCCTGCTCACGCCATCACGTGGAACACCCCGTGGCCCGTCCACGTGCCTCCCTCCCTCCGTTGTCTGCTCTCCGCTCCACCGGATCGGCTGTATGGACGACAAATGCCGTGGCGCCAACACTCTTGGCCACGGAGCTCAGCAGCCACGCTTCAGTTTCAGAAACGCAACCTCCTTTACTCGCTCTCAGACGCCTCAAGTACACCTGCGTCCACGTCCACCCTCGTCTTTCCTTCTGGGGCATGTTTGGCCCACACCCTGAGGCCAGGGAGGAGGCGTCACCACAGGGCTCCTCCCGAGGACGCACCTACCGTCCGTGGAGCTGTGCCCTGTCTTCCGCGGCCAGATGCCCGGGTCCGTGTGTGTGGACAGGTGGCTCGGGCTCCTGAGTCTTTTACTTTAGGGATAATTCGAGCACCTTCCTCATTGGAAACTGGTAACAGTTTCTGTGAGTGTCTCTGGAGGCTCCGTCAATACCGATTTGCTCCTTCTTCGTGAACTTACTAATTTAGAACACGATTAAATGCCGGTTAAAAAGCTCACGTCCAGCTGCTTCTGGCGGCTCAGTCGAGAAGCAGATGTGGAATCACAGAGACGCGCCAGGCGCGCTGGCGGCCACCAGGGCGAGGTCGGGACGAAGGAACCAGGGTGGGGGGGCACTGTGTCCCCTGTGGCACGCTCCTGACTTGGGCCTAACCCGCAGCCCATTCGCGGAACGCGGCCTCGGAGCCGACAGGAGACGAGTTCCTTCACCTCGGCTTTTCCGGGAGAAGGAGGCAGGAAGAGGACAGGCAAACCTTGTCGTCAGAAAGCGGTGGGATGCCAGCTCTGGAGCCGCGGGAGCATCATGGAGTCCGGCACCTGCACGCAGGGGTGCAGAGTGCTCGCTGTGCCCGCAACCCTGCGCCCCTCTGGTTCTCATGGCGTGCTGGCTGGGGGGTCCAGAGACATTTTCAATGACGAACAAGGGAAAATTCATTTCTCAGTTATCACTCCCTCAACCAGAAAATTCGGTTAAGACGAACATAATTTTCTGGGAGGCAATTACCCGCTCCTGACTTGTAAGAAAAGGCACACAGTGCTCACACCCAGTATTTGCAAAAGCAAAAATAAATAAATTCTCCGTTCAGAGGTTAGTCCCAGGGCTCTTTGTTTAAACAGAGCCTCGACCCTGAGAACTCTCCTGAGATGCAGATTCCCCGTCCGGTCTTTCCAACCTTTTCTGTGTCTCACGGCCTGTAATACACGTGGAGTATCGGCTCAAAGGGGGTTTGTCGACAACCGCTGTGCCCCCGTCCTGCTACGGGAGGCCCTCCGCTCTGCTCCGCTCTCACTCAGTCGTCACCGGCACAGACCGCACACGGCCCTGCCAGGGCCCCAAGCAACGTGCCCATGGGCTCCCTATGTCACCTGCCCTCGTCTCTGCCCTGCTGCCCTGGAGGGAGGCTCGGGGAGGCCGTCAGCAGCTTCGGGGTCTGAGAAGGGGCAGGTCAGGTGGAGATGTGCTCAGTTGGGTTTGCTGGGACTTTTCTATGTGTCTCCCTCTCATCTCTGACCGCAGGTGGGTTTTCGGATTTCCAACTGTATTGTTATCATGAAGGCAGCCCTGCAAACCGTCCAAGCTCCCAGCCTTTCAGAGCGTGTGTCCGCCCCTGTGACCCACCACCTCCTAGGTCTCTCTGTCCTCGTGGGAGGAAAATGAAACACGTCCAGCCTGTACACATGCCGCCAAGATACTGAGATGAACGCTTGCCCCAAAGTCATGTGCCACATCTCACACTGTCTGGTTCAGATTTCCCAGCTCCTCCCATCATTAACACAGACGAGCAAAAGTTCACTAAACATTAACACATGAGAACAGATGCGTTTTGATCTGTTGAGAGCTGGCACCCGCCAAAAGCATACTCTGACATCACGTGTGCGGTTGGGTGTTACGAAGGCACGAGCCCACGTCAGCAGGTACTCCAGCAGACGCTGCTAGAACACCCACCGTGTGAAATCCCGCTGCAGACTGGCTTCCCAAGGCATCGCCCACACTCCCACGGAACGCGCTGGGTTAGGAGGTTTGCGGGATTTAAGCAGGAAATGTTGCTCGTTCCTCCCCTGCCCCCCAAAGGCCAATATATCAATCATCCAGAAGAAGTGGTAACGTGACCATGGTCAACATATCAGTGCAGATAAAATGCCAGACACAAATGTAAAATTATCTCAAGTCCCCCCGCTCTCGGGATCCCTTCTCTGCTGGTGGCTAGAGTCCCCCAGATTCCGTACCCCAACATCGCAGCCACCTCCTGTGTCTGTCCTAGATCGGCTGTCCCCTCCACTGCCCTGTCACACACCTCATGACCCACGCGCCTAGACAGCATTTACATTCAGGCTGTGATTTTATCACTCCCCGAAGATAAAAATGTCAACAGATTCTGACAATTTCAGTTGTACTTAAAAAGTAGACACAGATGGGGCGCCTGCGTGGCTCAGTCGGTTAAGCGGCCGACTTCGGCTCAGGTCATGATCTCGCGGTCCGTGAGTTCGAGCCCTGCGTCGGGCTCTGTGCTGACAGCTCAGAGCCTGGAGCCTCTTTCAGATTCTGTGTCTCCCTCTCTCTGACCCTCCCCTGTTCATGCTCTGTCTCTCCCTGTCTCAAAAATAAATAAAACGTTAAAAAAAATTAGAAAAAAAAAGTAGACACAGAACATTATTTCATTAAACTCAACAAAAAGATGTTAGAAACTGACTTTTGGATTTAGCTGTGTCCCGTGTGGTGCGTCCTAATTTCATCAGAAAACCAGGCAAACTGTTGGATCTGTTTCCAAACAACAGGTGCTCGTGGGTCCCATATTTTTGTTTTTTTCTTCCTTTTTCTATAGTGCATCAGACTGACACTTTGGTTTATCTCTAGTTCCATTAAAACTGGGTGACAACACATGTACATTAAACACGGAAAAACCCATCCTTTGTGGACAGTAAGCTAACCGCTCAGCGTGATGAGTCTGGAGGTTGTGTCCGAGCACCTGTTAATTGAGTGCAGTCTGGTCATCATCTGAATTGTGCGTAATGCTGTTTGTAAAGCAATTCCTTCCAATTTGGCCGCTCCTGTCTGTTTGTTTGTTTATTGTTATTTGAGAGAGAGCACGAGCAGGGGAGAGGGGAGGAGGAAGAGAATGTTAAGCAGCTCTCATGCTCAACGCAGAGCCTGAGTCGGGGCTCGATCCCATGACCCTGGGATCATGACCTGAGCAGAAATCAAGAGTCAGGTGCCCAACCGTCTAAGCCACCCAGGCGCCCCTCATGTATTTTTAAATACTGATTCCCTACTGACATTTATAAGGAACTTCTAATTTTCAGTAGGATGAATTCACATGGTTCAGGGATCACAACCCCAAGACAGAAGTGTCTCTGAGAGACACAGACCACGGGCTGTAGTGATGTCCTGGCCATCTGGGCTTGGAGGCAGTGGCACGTGGGACTGACGTGTTCATCCTCTGACCTCTGAGGTTTCACGTGGCACGTGGCCGGGTGGCAGCACAAACAAGGTTCCCTACCTTCACCTCTATTTGTTTGGTGTCTGGATGCTGGAACAGCAGCTTTACGCGAGCGTTTCCGTCATCCGAAGATCCCTTAAGCTGAGAAAATTTAAATCTCCAGAGCACATTCTGAAAAGGAATGAAATTAATCAGTTATTTAGAAACGGGAGCTCATTTATTTAATTCATATTTAGTCATACGTTAAATGCTCTATGTATATAGATGCAGACATTTGCTTAATTTTCTTATCGGCCCTGAGCATGTGGTAACTTACCAGAATCTGCCTTCCCATCCTTCAGTCTGTGCACACAGACCGCCTCTGTCCGTGCACTGGGCTCCAGGCGTCCACGGCCACACTCCCCACCCGCCCCCCCGACTTTCTCCTTCCTGCACTCCGGCGGCCAGCATCTTATGGTCAATGCTCCTTTCTCTGCCTGTAAGACTTAAAAATCCACTCAGAGGCCACTTGTTGCTACAGAGCATGAGACACGGTCAGGAGCACAGATGGTGAAAACCTTCGATCCCGTGGACATGTTCCCACCTGGGGCTATGTGCAAATCACTCCCCATTCGTTTCTCTGGAACCAACAAGAAGAAGGTGGATGGTCACCTGTTACTACTGTTTGCTAAGGTTCTCCAGACGTGAGATGTGCTTTGTAAGTTCTTGTTGTTTAATAGAAGAAAAAGTCTGCAGCTAATAAAGACCCTGCGCCTGGCTCCTCTGACCGACGGACAGACAGACGGATGGCGAGCTCAAGGGCTCCTACCGGGGGGGGGGACGTCCCCCAAGATGACACACCCACACGCAGCCAGAGAGGGGTACGCGGGGCCTCGACGGGGCAGAGGGAGGACTCGAAACTGCTCTTCAGGTGAGAGCTGCGAAGTCTCGGCTCTGATCTCCTGGAACCCAGGATTTCGTGGAGCACGAGGCCAGAAAGACGAGTTCACAGCGGGGCTGACGGCTCCTCCTTGCTGCAGGCCAGCTGCTAAGTGGCTCATAGCGAGGACATGAGCACGGAGGTCACGCAGACCTGGCTGAAGGCCGAGCAGTGGCACCTGTACCACAGAGCCTGTCCACGGAGGTCTGTCCACAGAGCTCTGTGCACAGAGCCTGTCCACGGAGATCTGTCCACAGAGCTCTGTGCACAGAGCCTGTCCACAGAGCTCTGTGCCCAGAGCCTGTCCACGGAGGTCTGTGCACGGCCTCGCTGTGGCCTTGACGTTGGATGGAGCACACGGAATCCTTTTTGCATCCAGTGTTCCTGCAAATGGAGACTGCTGCTGTTCTAAGCACCAGGAGCCCTGTTGTCAAAGCTCCACCCAGCCTCCCGTGCTCCTGCGAGGAGGGCGACAGTGAGGTTCCGGCCGGGAGCCCCCCACTTAGATCACAGCTCCCGCTCTGCACCCCTGACTGTTGTCAGCCATCCTGGGCATTGCGGGCATTTACAGCATCTGTGATCTCTGCCCACTAGAGGCTGGCGGAAACTCCCCTTCAAGTCATGACAATAAGAGACGCCCCCAGACATTTCCAGACGTCCTTGAGGACAAGCCCACCCCCGTGGGAGCTGCGAGGGGCTCCTGAAGGGGCTGCAGGGATTAATTCGTAGATGAGAGTATTCAAAGGTTTTAGAGCACAGGTCTGGAAACACACCCTTGAGAACATTCTGGAGATGAGGTGTCCCTGGCTCAGGGCCGACCCACTGCAGGCCACAGGCCAGGCGCAGACAGTGCTGGTCCGGCCGATGCTCTCCCAGCCCTGCGCTCTGAACGAGCAGCTTGGACTTTAAAATATTGTAAATGTTGTGTCACGAAATAATTGGCTAAGGTGACGACTCAGGCCTGTCAGAGGTGCTGGTGGAAACAGCTGCTCAGGACGTGGGTTTACATCCAGGATGAGGGAAACCAGCCACAGCTGTGCATCTGGGGAACCAGCACCTGATGAGCCCACCAGTAACAGGGGCCATACTCGCACCAGAATGTTCCGGTTTTACTCCAGGTGGTAGTTAATGTTCCCTCAGTGCGGGGGGGGGGGGGGGGGGTGTCTTTCCCTGGAGCAGGACCCCGGAAACCCAGCCCGTGATGGTGCGGGTGCTGTTGCGGGCACCGTGTAGCCAGGGCTCCTGTGAGGGCCCAACCCCGACGCCCGTGCCTCTGACCGTAACAGCGCGTCACCCCGGCCCCCGGCAGCGCCTGCTGACCCCTTACCTTCGTCTTGCTGTCAGAGCAGGTGAATCCCAGCGCGAAATCCACCGTGAAACACAGCATTTCTCCTTGCCAGCTGCACGTGTATGTTTTGGACTAGAAAAGAGCATTAGTTTCAAGAAAACAGTCTTTAGCAATGGAGTTTAACATCAGTCAGCGAGTCGCAAAACCCCCACGATCAGAAACGACTGTTGTAAAAGTGCCAACGATCTGCACAGGCAGTGCTTTCTGCTCCTCGTCTACAGGCAAACATGTCCACGTGCGTAGGACTCCACGTCATACCTGCCTTCCCCAGCGGGTTCTCAGGAGCGCTGTGCTCCGGGAAGCCCCGACTGCAGCTCGAGCCACGAACCCCCACGGCCATCGGCGCAGCCCACGCCGGCACCCGCCAAGTTACTCTGCCCGGCAGGGAGGTGGCACTGGCCGGACGCTCTCGGCACCCACCGCCCCAGCAGGTGGCAGCAACCTGACCCTCGGTGAGGGACAGGCCCAGCTGGACGGAAAGTGCTCCCGGACACTAGACGTGGGCTCCACACACCCTTCCCGCCAGCCCAAGCGCGCCCACCAGCAGCACGAAGTGGTCACTGGCACATTTCTGGGTTTGAACACACACGGACAACCATCACATATGCGACGCTTACGTAACTCAGCAGTAAGCCTGATTGAAATCACATGCTAGTATCAGGATAATGGTCATCAGACCTTTCTAGAAAGTTTGTAAATGTATCAAATGAGTTTAATTGTGAGGTCACTGGTGAATACAGTACAGAGATTATCCAACCAAACGAGTAACACTTTAAGAGAAAACCTCGATTTTAACATGAATTCAGAGGAGGCCTGAAGATGGTGTGGTCCCACCTGACTGCCCTGACGCTCTGTCTGGCGAGGGGAGCGAAGACGCCTGAAGAGAGGCCAGTCCCCTCCAGGTCACTTGTGGAAATGTTGCGCATTTAGGGAAAATCAACATAAGCTACACAATTAGGTTGACCGTTTCAACCTAAATCTGACCAAAACCATAGCAGGTGAACTGAAATTCCAGTAAGCTTCCTGCACACGACGAAAACAATCTGAAACTTAATTGTGCAATTAAACTGGTGCTTCTGGTAACGAACCAGTAACTACCTTTTAATGACGCCATAAATCTATCTCGCCTAAGTGCTACTTAACATTCGCTCGGTTTTCTCTCGGGTCCTCTGGGCTTATTGTCTTCAGGAGACATAAATCCTATCTGTCCTACTCCACGTGGTGTCACAAAACTCTCACTGATGTGTTTCATTTTGAATACCGCAAGCTTGAGATTTCTTAAAAATGTATCTGGAAGATTGATTTAAGCACTTAAGGAAATTACGTGGTGCATATTTCAATGTCAAGTGCTTTACAAACATCAATTAATTACACGTCACGGCACCATTCCAGGACACGAAATAGCAACCGTGTCGGAAAGAAGAAAATCAATAAGAAAGTTAAGTGACTTACTCAAGGTTACTTCTCAGTCTCCTACAAATTCGAAAAATATTAAAAGGGCAGCAAATCTCTCTCAGGTGCGTGCACACGCACACTGGTGAGGACTGGTGAAAACGCCTCTGTAACTTCACACTACCTGTGATGCCCAGAAAACCTACGTCACACCTGCCCATCCGGCTAGAAGGGACGTTCGGGACTGGCAGGGTCCGGCCACCCCGTGGAGGAAGGCACCTTTCTGGGCCTCAGTTTCCCCAGATGAAAACATCTAAGGAAGTATGTGGCACGTGTGGGACGCCCCACCGGCAGAGTGAATACAAGAACACAGACGTGGTTGCAGGAAACCACAAGCCACACCCAGACACTTGGGAACAGCCAAACAGCCCACACGAGACTTCCTGTGCCTCATATATGTGAAGAGTCCTAAATCCCTCCCTGGACTCGTTTGCTCTTGCTTTGGACAAAACCCTAACGCGACCTGGACTTGTTCCGGGGCCACGGCGCACCGGAAGAGGCAGCCGGCCCGCGGGTCCTACGCGCAGGTCTACGCGGACCAGACGCAGCAGCAACACGGAAGCCACGAAGCTCTGGGGACGGAGGGGCCGACGGCCCTAATGCGAGCGGCTCAAGCAGGTGGGCCCTGTGGGCCGGGGACGATGTGCCTCGGGACGCACCCCAGGTGAGGCAGGCGGACGCCTGAGTGTTGTGCCCAGCTGCCAGAACCTGCGGTCACTTGGATGTTCTGATGAACTGGGCGGAGAGGACATTTCGGAATTTACCCACCGAAAAGCGATTCCGGATTTGGCTGGAACTGAAGGGACACCTGAGTATCTAAAAAAGGTGCTGGTTAGTGACATTCGAGAAGTGAAATCACGATTCTGATAAAATCACCTGTAAATTAAATTCGTGTCGCCAAGTGTCAGAGGGTGTTACTAACTGGAAACCGCTTCACCCCCTTCCGAACGGGTCGGCCTGGAAGGGGCCCCTCGTGCGGCCAGGGCTGCCGGGCCCCACCTGCTCCCAGCTTGCCTGGGGCTGCGCCCGCTTCTCCGAGGACAGCTCCCACCCGGGCCCTCCCCACCGCGCGGCCCTGACCGCCACCCAAACGCCTGCCATCGCGGAGCTGTCCACAGCCACCTTTCCTTCTCTTCCCGGAAAGGCTGGCTCGCCGCGGCGCCCGGAGTGCGAGGGGCTCGCAGACGGGGAGACCCACGTCCCATCCACGTGGCACAGGTGACAGCGTAAACGGGAAACCTGGAAAGCTTTGAGAGGAAGACACGGGACGGAACCGCCCTGACCTGGAACGAAAGCCAGAGATCTTAGAAACGACACCAAGGACAAGCCAGGAAAGAAGAAATCTTGAATCGGACCTCATCAGAACGAGAACTCTGCTCTGCGACCCACAGGAAACGTACTCTTCTCTCGTCAGGCGGAGTGCCTCCCGCGTTGTCGGCTGTGCCCGACATTCGTGGACAGCCCTGACATCCCACGTATCTAACAGTCCCACGTCGATGCACAGGCGGGTTGTTTGAGGCTTTGGACAGCAGCTGCCACCAAGGCTTCTGTGCACAACAAGGCAAGGGGCGGGATGTCTCCGTCTTAGGGTGGCTGTGCGTTTAATGCAGGGACTGGCCAGACTGGTCACGTCACTTTACATCACCGCCAGCCACGTGCCAGACTTCCCATCCCTCCACGTCCTCACCTACGTGTGGTATCCGTCCTCGGGCGTTGAAATTTCAGTCCCGTCAACAGGTGTGCAATTTGCACTCCCCTCCTAACGACTCTGAGCGTATTCTCACGTGATGGTTTCCGGTCTGCACATCTTCTCTCATGGACTGTGTACTCAAATGTTTTGCCCAAATTTTGTTGGTTTGGTTGTTTTCCTCATTATTGAGCTCCGAGATCTCTATATAGATTATGGCTGCAAGCCCTTTGTGAGATCTACGCCTTGCAAGTATTTCCTCCCACATTTTGGCATCTTTTCCATGTTTCCTGGCACTTGTCTTTCAAATAATACCGGTTTTTATTTTGATGAAGTCCAAATTATCATTGTTTTCCTTTTATGTGGATTGTGGTTTTGGCTTTATATCTGAGAAACATTTGCATCACTAAGGGTCAGAAAGATTTTACCTACTATTTTCTTCTAGAAGTTTTATAGTTTTGCATTTATACTTCTATGACCCATTTTTTTAAAATATGAAATTTATTGTCAAATTGGTTTCCATATAACACCCAATGCTCATCCCAACAGGTGCCCTCCTCGATGCCCACACCCACCCTCCCCTCCTTCCCACCCCCCATCAACCCTCAGTTTATTCTCAGTTTTTAAGAGTCTCTTATAGTTTGCCTCCCTCCCTTTTTTTCTCCTTCTCCTCCCCCACTGACCCATCTTTTTAAATGTTCATTTATTTTTGACAGAGAAAGAGAGAGAGAGAGAGAGAGAGAGAGAGACAGAGCCTGAGCAGGGGAGGGGCAGAGAGCGACACACACACAGAATCCGAAGCAGGCTCCAGGCTCCGAGCTGTCAGCACAGAGCCCGACGCGGGCCTCGAACTCACGGACCGCGAGATCATGACCTGAGCCGAAGTCGGACGCTCAACCGAGTGAGCCACCCAGGCGCCCCTGTCTATGACCCATTTTGAGTCTATGTTCATAGATGGTGTGGAGTATGGATCAAAGTCCATTTTTCTGCATAAATACCAATTGTTCCAGCAGAACTTGTCCGAGACTTCCATCCTCCCCTGAAGGGCCGTTCCGTGCCGGAGGACGTGGTCTATGTCTGTGTAGGTCTACTTCTGGATTCTGGATTCTGCCGGTCTTTGTGGCAACCGCACACGGTCGCGACGGCCCCAGCTTCTCCAGCTTTGGGATGAGGCAGTGTTGGCCCCTGGGTTTTGCTGTTCCTTTTCCAGTTACCTAAGACATCTTCTGTCCCTCCATTCCCAACATGAAGTTTAGAATCATCTTGTCAGAGTCCACATACGAGGCTGCTGGGACGGCACCTGGAATCTCATCGACGGATCGGCGGCAGGCTCACTGACCTTTTAGCATCTCTGTGACTTCCGGGCCGTGCGCGAGTCTAGGTCTCCACTTGCGTGAGTTTCCTCTAACTTCTCTCTGAGCCACGCTTTGCAGTTTTGTTACAAGTCTTTTATGTGTTTCAGATTTGTCCACATTATTTCCTATTTTTGATGCTGTTACAAGCATTTTTTGTTGTCTGCTCCTTATATCAGGAAACAAAATGGATGTTTGTATATTGACCTTGGATCTTGCAACTTTTTCTTGTAGCTGAACTCCCTTCTCTTGCAGATTCCGCCTGAGTTTCTAGTAGGAATGTCATGAAATCTGTGGGTAAAGACAGTTTTACTTTCCCTTCCAACCTGGTGTCTCTTATTCGTCTTTCTGGCTGAGGCCCTGGCTACTGCCTTCGGTAAATATCAATACAAGCGATGACAGCGGACAGCTTTGCCTATGCTCAGTCTTCGGGCACACAGCCTCTGGCCACTAAGCAGGATGTTACCTGTGGGCACTTCTGTGCCTTCCTAGCAGGTTAAGGAAAGTTTCTTCCATTTCTAGTTTGCTGAGTTTGTTAGATCAGATACGAAGTTGGATTTTGTCAAATATTTTCTTGGGTCTGTTGAAATGATAGGATTTTTCTCTTTTAAATTGTTAGCCTGACTGGGGCGCCTGGGTGGCGCAGTCGGTTAAGCGTCCGACTTCAGCCAGGTCACGATCTCGCGGTCCGTGAGTTCGAGCCCCGCGTCAGGCTCTGGGCTGATGGCTCAGAGCCTGGAGCCTGTTTCCGATTCTGTGTCTCCCTCTCTCTCTGCCCCTCCCCCATTCATGCTCTGTCTCTCTCTGTTCCAAAAATAAATAAATGTTGAAAAAAAAAATTAAAAAAAAAATTGTTAGCCTGATAGATTAATTTGATTGATTTTAGACATAAAACCAATGGTATTTTCCTAGGATAATTTTTTCTTAACTTGACATATTCGTCCTGTTATAGAAGAAGTTACTGGATTTTATTAGGTAAATCTGTGTTTAGAGTATTTATCTACACTCATAAAGGACAATGGTCCATAGCTGTGTTTACTTTGCACGACCTTGTCCAACACCGGCCATGGGGTGATGCTGGGCTCGTGGGAGCTTTAAAGCATTGCCTCCTACTTCCAATTTTCTGGGTTAGTTTGTGTGATTAGTTTTTCCTTTTTTTAATGTTTAGTACAACTCATCGACTCCATTTGGGACTGGAATTTCCTTCGTGGGAAGGGACTTAGCCAAAACTCCACTTTTAAACCACAAATGGTATCATTTGGGTAACTCGTCTCCCCTTGAAGGAGGCTTGGTGGTTTGTGTCTTACAAGGACTGTGTCCATTCTGAGTTGTCAGATTTGTGTTAATTTTTAGAAATTATTTATGTAATGTTCCCTGTGTCTTTAAATATCTGGGTAGTGACATTTTGTCCCTCATTCTTAATGCTTTTCCTTTTCATCAGTCTGGCAAGACTTTCATTAATTTTTTGATCTTATAGAATCAAATTTCAGTTTCACTGATTTTCTGTTTTTTTTGGTTTTCTGTCTAGTTCACTGATTTCTACTCTGACTTATATTTCTTTGCTTACTTTGGGTCAGACTGCCTGTTGTTTGTTTCCAGTTCCTTAGAAGAAGTTCGTTCTCTGGCTTCAGCGGCTGCTCGAGGCCACAGGACGTCGGACCATAGGGTGACCCATGCTGCCCTGAGGTCGTCCCGGGCTCCAGCCACGTCTCCCGTCAAGACAGACAGGAGAACAAGTGTGTGTGCACATGCGTGTGAGTGCAAGAATGATGTCTGGAGATCCTTTTCCAGCAAAAAAGGACAAATCATCGGCCGGGTGACATTCAGCTAACAAGTGGCAAAAGTTAACTCGGTTGTTTTTTGTCTGGTAGAGTCGGAAGACGCCTCCGTCCGGCGGGATGAGCCACCCGAGGGCCGGTTTAGGAGGCTGCTATACCCCGCCTCCCCGCCCCCCCCGCCCCCCGCCGAGCAGGTTTTCCATCTACCCAGCAGGGGCGTCTGGAAGCACCCACATTACAGCGTCTGCGTTCGGTGGGTTTCCCGAGGGCTCTGTGGACTGTGCCAACAACCCCGACTTCCCTCATTAATAAAGGAACTAAATGACATCTTTGGGCACGTGTTCACCTTACGTTTCCTCAAGAGTCATGACCTCAGCTTTACACGGTCTCCGTTTACTGGAGCCAGACAGGCTGCAGGTGCGGAGGCTGGTGGGAGGGGCACCCGCTCCCGAGGGTTCGCAGAGTGCGGACGCCGGCCACACGCCCCGTCTGAGCATCGTCCTGGCCCAACAACCAGCACAGTTACCTGTTGTGGAACCAAAATCTGTGAACGGAAAGCACCCCCCGCTGCTCCGGCGGGTGTCCCACGACCAGCAGGGGAGACGGTCTAAGCAGACACGGGGACCTCCAAGCTCAGCCGGTGGGGCCGGCAAGCCCCGGTTTGTCTGTAGGACGGCGAGGGTCTCGGGGCCTCGTCCTGTGAGCTCAGAAGCAGCCCACCCGATGCAGATACTCAGACCGCAGGCTGCCGCGAGGACACAGATCCTGTTTCGTTTTTCTTAAATTCCAACAGGATGTGGCTGGTATAGTTAAAATTTAGGTACACTGATGTGGACAAAACGCACAGCACTTTGCACGTCACCCAGCACCACGCGCACCCGATGCCGAGATAGGAGCAAACGTTGTTTGAAGAGTGGACGGTGGGACCGTGGACCACGGCGGGACCATGGCACGGGGACAGGACAGTGGGACAGTTGCGGCGGGACCCCGGCCTGCAGGCGACACGGCATGTACAGCCAGAGGACTTCCGTCTGGTGCCTGAGGGCACCTGTGGAGGTCTGTGACACAGGTGTCACTCGAAACGACTTTAGTTAAACGTGTTGAGCTGGAGACGGGCAGGGGTTGTAAACACTTGCTGGCACACCCCCGATTTGGAGGATTTCTCTGTGGGGTGCTGACCCCGCTGAGGTGCCCTGAGACGCTGCTGTGAGGAAACAGGCCACAAGTTCAAGTCCAGAACTTTCTTCCTGACGTCCTTATGGGGAAGCAGGGATGCGGTGACAGCCGGGGGGATGAAGCTCGCAGCCTGCCGCACACGGGAGGAGAACACGTCACAGACGTGTAAACCTTCTCGGGGTTTGAAGGCGGGGCCTCGGGAGGGGCGGAGTCCAGGCCAGGAAAAGGAGAGACGCTGAATCAGGCAGAAATGGATGGGGCTGCGAAGGGGCCACTGAGCCCTTCCGAACGTGAGTCTTCTCATCCGTGAAAGAAAGAACACAGAAAACAGGGTCGCGTCTAAGATTTACTTTAAAAGATTAACACAGGGTACAAACTGCACACGGCCTGGCATGGGGGCATGTTAAGATTAGCATAATTCCCAGGGGTGCCTGGGTGGCTCAGTCGGTTAAGCGTCTGACTTCAGCTCAGGTCATGATCTTGCGGTTTGTGGGTTCGAGCCCCGCGTCGGGCTCCGTGTTGACAGCTCGGAGCCTGGAGCTGCTTCGGATTCTGTGTCTCCCTCTCTCTCTGCTCCTCCCCCGCTCGTGCTCTGTCTCTCTCGCTCAAAAATAAATAAACATTAAAAAAAACCTTAAAAACAAATTAGTGTAATTCCCAGAGTGGCTCTCGTGTGCACACTATAATCGTTAATTTGCAGAGGAAGTGAAGGAGTTTAGGGAAATATTTTGCCCAAGTTCACGGAGGGAGAAACTGGCCACACATTCCAGAGCACGTCTGCCGTCCTTCCCACCTCCGAGTCCAGAAAACTGAGAAATCGGGACAGAGTTCCCGGCACTGGATGCCACACCAGGGGGCAGGAATCGCGAAGGATCCTGCTTCGGAAAGCGGGCATGACGATTCAGACTGGGGAGGTCTTGGGGGAACTTCCTGTCCTGTACACGGAGACCCCACCACACAAGCCGACCCCTCACACCAGACGGTCACCGTCGCGGCTACGCTCGTCCTCGCCTGCCCACGAAAGACCCTCGCCATCTCAATCCTGGATTGTGGAGAGACTCCCCGGAACCCACCGGCATGCTGCCCTCCCGTCCTGATCCAGACCCGGCGTCCTCCCTTCTACCCGCTGCCCCGCCAGCCCGTCTCTGGCTCTCCCCTCTCCCTACTCGCCCAAATACCGAGGACTCTGCAAGGGGAGCCGCCACCCCCTCCGGAGGGACTTCCCGACCGTGCAAGCACAGGTGTCCCGTCCCCACTCTGGACCCAGGGGAGAAAGTCTGTTCTTTAAGGAGAGGCACCGTAATCCACCCAGGGCGGTTCGGACCCTCGCTCTGTTCAGACCGGCAGGGGCGAGACCGGCCTGCAGCCTCCGTGGCCATGGGGCATCAGGGTGCGTCTCCTGGGGTGCCCGTCCGCGACGCCTCCTTCCGCCACACACTGGGATGTCCCCCTGCCTGCAGCACAGCTGGGGACACTGGACACCAGCCGCCCGGCACACGCGGTGACGCAGAATGCCGTCTTCTTCCCACTTTCTGGGGCTGCAAGTGTGGTCACGATGCGTGTCCCTCAAGCTCCCATTTCTCCGCTGTCTGTGTTCAGGGCTCAGGGCTGTGAACAGTCACCGGATGGGCCAACGAGTCCCCGCGACAGGGGAGTCGGTGTTCAGTGCCTCAGGACCCTTGCATCACCTGCCTGCTGGGGTCACCGAGCCGGCGCCTCTGGCACGTGGCCGCTCGCCGCAACGGAACCACATCCGGGGGCCGCCCAGCCGGAGAGGGAGGCCCGGGGGAAGCCGTGACGTGTGTTTCTAGGAACATCTGAGTGTGACGTCGCCATGCAGACTGGCAGGTCGCAGTGACGCCCAGTCAGGGACCCCCAGGCCCGAGCAGCCGCTGGAGAGTCGAAGCCACGTGGGGCCTTCCATTGAGAACACGCGCTCCCAGACGAGGCGTGATCTCCTTTGCACCAGGGCCGACGACACAGGGCTGGAGGTGGCCGCACGGTTGGCGGGAAGTCCCCTCCCTGACATCGCCGCGTGGACCTTCTGCCCGCGAAGGGTCCCACCTTTAACGACGCCGGGGGTCACGACGTTTGACCCACCTTTAACGACTGCCTGCTCACGCATTTGATGGACGCACGTTTCTGTACCCTGCCGACAAGGGCAGAAGCTCAGTCGTGTGAACCACGTCACATTCTCCCTCGGGTCCTGATGGCAGGAGCAAGGCCACCGGGTACCTCGTCCGTGACAAACGCCCGGGGGACTTCACCGCAAATGAGCCACCTGCGCCGTCTGCCGGGAGCAGCCTGTGGGCAGCGTGGCTCGTCAGGGGCGTGGATGTGCCCCCCGCCCCCTCCGTGGAAAGCCCATGGCTCCCTGCAAACGTGAAATGCGCCCCCTCGCGCTCTCCCGTGGTGACCCGTCACCTGCCACGGACGCTGACCTGGTGGCTCAGGTCAGAATGCTCAGCTTTCAAAGATTCGCTTTCGTCTGGAACGGCGGCGCACCTGATGGCGAGGTCGCGCCCCACCCGAGTTCTCCCGCGGGAGGGTGGGAGGCGCTTACCCTGCTTCTCTGAACTTCCTTGAAAGTGGCCCTCTGGAAAGACCTCTCCCAGGCGGCCAGCTCGCTCCCCAGGTCCACGCTGAAGACGCGACTCTGGCCGTGGCCGACCAGGACGCTGAAGCTGAACGGCCGCTGGGGCGCGAAGCCGGGAGGACCCAGGTGACAGGCTTCGTGGAGCCAGCCGTCGTCCGCCAGCCAGAGCTGGAAAACAGAACGCGTCAGGGCGTCAGTGCGGGAGGGGGTCCCGGCCGAAGGCCGAGGCCCCACGGCCACCAGATGGGGACACGGAGCCACTGCGGACCCGGCCACACGGGGAGCCCCGTTCAGGGCAAGGCCGTCCTCCCACGTGGCAGCTGTGGAAACGAGCCCGAAACAGATTTAGGTAAATCCCACCCGAAGCAGCTTCCACTTAAAATAGCGGTAACCACAGCGTCCGCTTCAGCGTCTCACTGGAAGGTCAGGTCACGGGACCCGGGTGCCCCGGTCTGGCATGAACACGGCCCTAACCAGGCCCCTCGCCGCCGGGTCGCGGGGCGTCACCGGCTCTTCTGTCCTGGGCAAAAGGACCCCTGCTCAGAACCCCCCTGAGGCACCGCAGGACTCCCAGCCGTCTAAGGCGTACTTGTATCATCCCAGGGTCCTGGCCACACAGAACCAATGTCCAGAAACATCCCGAGAGCAAAGGTTAAGGCAGAGGAGCCCTGGATGCCGTGGGCTCTGCACACAGACATCGGGTGTGTGCACTTCCTTCCCGAGTCGGTGGCGGATGCAGCCAAGGAGAGGGTGACTCTGGGCCTTACTGGTCTCGGGTCAGCACAGCCCAGGACTGGACGCTCAGGGGACGCAGTGCTGCACGTGGCAGGCAGCACCCGGCGAGTCTCCCCTCCCTCTGTGTGCTGGCCTGCACACGCACCTCTTCTGCTCTCCACACGCACACACGTACTCGCACACACCCCTCTTCCCGTCCACACACACACGCATACTTGCATACGCATACTCACACACGCACACACATGTACTTGCATACATGCCTCTTCCCCTGTCCACATGCACACACGTACTCGCACACGCCCCTCTTCCCGTCCACACACACACACGTACTTGCATACGCATACTCACACACACGCACACATGTACGTAAGCATGCACCTTCCTCTACTCACAGCGTGCTCCGGCCTGCACCCGCCCCTCATCCCTCTCTCCACACGCACACACATGTGCACACATAAGGCACACCCGCATCTGCACCCACACGCGCACCCACACTGCCCAGGCGCTGATCCTCCACGGGGACTGTGCCTGAACCACCTTGTCCAGTGAAGGGGACAGAGGGCAGACTCCTCGCCAAGGGACCCCGGTGTTCACCGTGGCTCAGGTGTGCAGGTAAAAGAGACTACGGATGTGTGCAGGTGGCTCGTGGGTTCTGGGGGCTCCTGATTCTCCTCCGGCCTCGGGACGTCTCTGCAGGGTTCGCCTGTGCGCCCTCTCCCTGCTGTTGGTCCTCAGCGGTGTTTGCACCTGCACATGGTCAGATTCCTCCTGCCTCACGGGCGGGTGCACATGTGTGTGCGTGCCTGTGCATGTGCGGGTGTGGTGTGTGTTCCTAGCCCTAAACCAACCCTGAGACTGCGCCCTGATTTTGGACCCCCCCCCCCGATCTTTCACATGAGACTGCCTGTCATAAACCACGAGTATGTCCTAGTCACCGACACAACGTCTCAGAAATCGGGTCTGCAAGTACTCAACTTAACTGTCTAGACCGCCGACCTAAGGAGACGGCTCGGGAAGCGTCTGTGTGGTGATGCCGCCAGTGGGACGGCCAATCACGCTCTCCTGTCCCTGGTTACACCGGGAGCTCGTATTTCGGTAGGAGGAAACCAGGACTTTCTGTGCCAAGGGTTAGCTGTCCACCTCTGAGGCTGTTTGGGGCTTTAAGACGCAGGCACAGGAGGGGGTCAGGCGCTGAGAGTGGCAGCACAGAGAAAGCACGAGCCACCAGTGCCCCCCGTGCCTGTTAGGTCCTCACGCGTTTGCACAAAAGCACGTCGTGATGGAGGCGCTGCTGAGCGGAGAGACGGGGTCTGAGCTAACACGCGGCTGGCGGGCTTCCGACAGTCGGGGCCAGTCCTGGAGCAGGAGCGGAGCCCCTGCCGGCCCCGTAAGCGTACAGAACCCTGCACGTCCCCTTTTCTGACAACGAAACAAAAAGAGCACATTTAAAAATTACCTGGAGTTTTCCCGCTCCTGTGTATTTACTCTATGTACTTATTTGCACATTTGTAATTATTGTATCAATGCAGAGAACCCGAAAGAGAAATAGTTCTGCTAGGGCTACTCTGTTTGCCGCCTGTGGGTTTTATCCCCTCCAAATGCAGTGTCTGCACATGTACCTCTGCACGTAGTGGGGTTTTTAATAGACTACTTAGACGGTTTTAAGAGACTACTTAAAATACATAATGTTAGGTTTCTAAGTATTGCTCAGTGATATTGTTATAATTCTCCAACTGGCCACTACCTTAAGGAGCAGAATTTAGATTTTCACCTACATGGCGATGTGACTCTTGAATTACTTATTTAGATCAGTTGTGAGGAGCAAGGTCACTTTTCAAGGAGTAACGTGTTTGCCGCTCAAACCAGTGAGCGGAGCTCTGCCTTTACGGACAAATACGAGGAAATACAGCTCGCTCTGGGAGCAGCCTGGGAAGTCCCAGGGAAGAACACGGAAGGATTTCGGGGATGACATTACTTTCTGAAGCACAGAAAACAACATTAATGTCAGTGACCTTAGTGGTCCGTATGGAGCTCATTTCCACAGACATTTCTTGTGGCTCCCGTGTGAGACGATAACTCAGTCAACAGGGCTCGGAAATGAGCCACCAGGGTGGGAGGTGAGTGGCTCCCCCCTCCCCGGCTGCACCCACAGCATCTGCATTCGAACACCTGGTTTTAAGCCCCTCGGAGCTGCAAATCCCGTTAAGGGCCAGCTCCCTCCCCCCTCCCCTCACCCCCAGGACCTGGACGTGTCCGAGGAACACAAACATCCAGGGACGCTGTGCCCCTGCACGGTGTCAGGACTACTCCAAGTTGCAGAACTCTGTCCTACCGTGAAGACAGACAGCTCACTTTGACTCTGGGTCACACGGTGGCCCAGGCTCCCTCTCCCGACCCCACCCCAGCCCTCAGAGACCCCCTGCCCTTTGTAGCAAAGCCCTGGAGCCAACCCCCCCCCCCAACCCTGTGCAGGGTCCTCCCTGATACAGGTGCAAGTTCTCGGCTCAAGGGAGGGGCTTCCAGACATTCACGGAGGAGGACAGGAGCCCCTTCCTTGGGGTCCCAGCTGCCTGGCGGGCCACTGGAGAGCAGGCTGAAAATTCTTACTGCGGACTCTAGACAGATTCCAGGGACTCCAAGGGTCCCAAGGAGTGGAACAGAATAGGATTTAAGACGACCCCGGGTCGGGAACTTACTAGCCACCCTGTGCTTATGGGCTCTGAGCCCGAAGATAAGGAGGATTCGCTCCCCGTACGAGAGGATTAACTCCGATGTAAACGGGGGGCTTAGCAAGGCCCTGGGCAGGCACCCCACAGAGGTAGATGCTGCTATCTAGATCCTCTGCCAAATGTGAGTTAACTTAAATTTTAACCGAAAAATTTCAGGTTGGGTATTCTTCCGTTGGAGGACACATCCCCCTCCTTTCCCGCCAGACTGCCCAGAGTCGATTGGCACTTCTGTTTGCCGCTGTCTGTGAGCCGCGTACAACCAACCTACATGTGCAATCAAAGCCCATGGATGCAATTTTCTCATCTATTTGTGATGAGAGTTGAAATAGAGAATACGTAATTGAAGAATCGGAAAAAGTAGGGGCACCTGGGTGGCTCAGTCGGTTGAGCATCCAACTTCGGCTCAGGTCACAATCTCATGGTCTGTGAGTTCGAGCCCCGCGTCGGGCTCTGTGCTGACACCTCAGATCCTGGAGCTGCTTCGGATTCTCTCTACCCCTCCCACACTCTCTCTCTACCCCTCTCTCTACTCCCTCTCTCTCTACCCCTCCCACACTCGTGTTATGTCTCTCTCTCTCTCAAAAATGAATGAACTTAAAAAAAAAGAACCAGAAAAAGTAATTTCTTAGAAGAAAGTCAGAGAAACAAACCTACAACAACAGGATTCATTCCTGGATGGAATACTAATGGCCGTACTTGGAAACGGTCGTTCTGACACAAATCATTAACAACTGTTGCTGGTGGTGCCAGTTCTTCTGATATCGTACATTTATTTCGACCTTTGAAAAGCGAATTAAATGCTTATGAATAAGTTTAGATTTATATGTGCACAATGATCATCCACAACTAAAGGTGTGTACCAAAGGGGGTATCATTTTGTAGAATCGCCATTTAGGACATCCAAATAAGACATTCGACTGACAAAATACGATCTCCTTTTTAAAGAAGTTCAATGCTACAAAGTTATCCTTATTATTATTATTTGCCCCATATGGGATTAATATATGTGCTGTGGCTGTTCTCCCGACTAATGTAATGGTTTGCTAATCATTTCACAACATGTTTACTGGTCTTCCTGGAAGAAATGCTGGATAAAAACAGAAACGGCTGCACAGTTATGAACGAAGCACGCCTGTGCAAAATGACGGTCTTTGAAACACATCCCGACACCAAAAGAGCACCTCAGACGCGGGAAAGCCGTGTAAAAGCCAGAATGCGACAATGTGGAACTCTTGTAAAATAAAGGGAAAAGACATAAAATTTTCCTCTACAATTATCTTGTGGAATATCGATGAATGAAAATCTACACGTATAAATTATCACGAGAATCACTTCAACATAATGGTTCCTTCTCCCACTGTGATAATAGTATTATGGGGACGTATTTCCCTCGTAGGTAAGTTATTATTACATGCAGCTTAAAACACCAGATCTAAATTTAAAATTATTTTTGAGGACATTTTCCATTTAAGGAGGCATATCAAAATTTAAAACATTAACTTTCATTCAAAACTTCTAACTTTTGACTAATGACTCCTGGGGGTCAAATTCTCAGACAAAACACATGAAAAACGGCATTGAATTTATTTTTACTTTCCGCTTCGGTACAGACTTCCTACTTTGCTGTGCGCAGTCCTGCGTGAGAAAGACACAGGAGCGTCCCATGCTGGGGCACAGCACTCTCCTGTACCGGGACTCAGACACGGCTTCCTCCCCTTGCGGAGAGGCTCGGACCTCAAGGCTGTGCCTCTTACCCCTGACCTGGGCCTCATCTGCCACGAAGTCAAAGCTCTCCATCCATCCGGGCTGTTTTGTTGCTGGAAGAAATTGGTCCTTGACAGAAACGTCCCCAGAATGAAGGGAAGCCCCCAGCTGGTAGGACACGCCTCCCAGACTCGTGCCGCAGATGATGTGGTCAAGGCTTAGCTGTTGGCCTCTTTAGGGGACGTCTGGAGACAGCTTCCCTCCAAGTGTATGTAACTCACTTCTGATACCTCACTGAAGCCCGAGGGTTGACCAGCCGCCCCCACCCCCAGCAACAAGCATGGTCTGGCCAAGGACAGTCTGCTCCCCGCCACGCTGTGGCCAGTACCGTAGTGTGGGCCTCAAGTGGTCTCTTCCTACGTGTGCATACCTACATACCACACAGAGGATGTGTATCACACATCATCTGTGTCATATATGTTTAGTGACCCACTTCTCACCAACAGAATATGGTGGAAATTGCTGTCTCTGGTGGAGACGGCGGCCTCTGGCCAACTCAGCAAGGAGCCGAGCCCCCCCCAGTCCAGCATCTTCCAGCAACCGAATTCCACTGACCTCCACTAGTGGGCCTGCAAGGAGACCTTCCACAGAGTGCGGTTCAGCTGGGGCCATAGACCTTAGGCTGAAATCGGACTCCTCTCGTGACCAGCTGTGGGACGGATGATTCCTGAGACAATGTGTGTTGTTTTACATGCCCAGATCACACTCACAGGTCTCTGACTTCACATTTCAGTGCGTGACTTACTAATGGAGCAAATGAGTTTCAACTACTGTGGAAAGGAGAGTGGAAAGGAAGGAAGAAACGGGCAACTGAGCGGCTCAGGAGGCTGAGCGTCTGACTCCTGATTTTGGCTCAGGTCATGATCTCACAGGTCGTGGGATCGAGTCCCGCGTTGGGCTCTGTGCCGACAGTGCGGAGCCTGCTTGGGATTCTCTCTCTCCCTCTCTCTGCCTCTCCCCTCCTCGCTCTCTCTGTCTCTCTCAAAATAAGTAAGTAAACATCAAAAAATTAAAAAAAAAGGAGGTATAATTAACGTACAATTATGATCCCTACTGGCATTGTTAACAACAACTAATATTCGCATGGTTTTGTAAAGGTTGTTAATACAACCAGGCCTCTCATCACGAAGGTTCCATCCAATGACGCAGAGGAATTCATTAGTGTTGTAAAATGATACTTGCCGACTAGGAGGTGTCAAAGCACAAATGCTGCACACACGACACGAGACTTAGCACCGCAGAATGTTAGCACCACATGTTAGCACCGCAGAAACTTCCAGAATGAACACAGGTGTCTGGGCCACATCTCAAATAAAATGAAACCATTAGCTCTGCTTTAAAGCTCCCTCCGGGTGATTTCCCCGTAAGACAAGGCTGAGAATCACCGGCAGGTGCATCCCTGGCCCTGTGGTGTGAGAGAATCACGGCTCCCGGGATGCAGAGGGCAGGAGGAGACCTCAAAAATGCCCTAAAAAGGCCGTGTTCGGTGAGCACTTCCTTATGGCCGGGGCGTTTGGTCGTCACACAATTAACACAACCCTGCAGAGGGTCACAAAATATAGACGACAACAGGTTATTATCACCCCATTTTACAGATGAGGAAACTGGGGCATAAAGAAACAAAGTAAAATTTCAGGTGGTAGAGTCAGCCCCGTCTACATCGAGAGCACGTGCTTCACACACAACAGCAGACCCTCTGTGGCACATTCACTGGGTGCATTCATTTCCTGCCTGTGGACTGTGGGTCAGCCAGACGTCAGCAGGTCCGGGACAGCTGGCCGAGGGCACTGCCTCCCGTGTCTCCTCCCCTGTGATGGGTGGTGACGGCCCTGGCTTCTCACTGAGCAGGGGCAGGAGGCCAGAGACAAGCCTCCCCCCCCAGCCTGGGCACAAGTCACAGCTGGGAGCACCCCTGGGCCCAAAGCAGGCGCCTCCGGGTCACCGGGATGGGGTGGGACTGACCTCTTCCCGCCTGGCGGAGTCCCCTGAGCCGCTCAGTGACCAGGTTTTGCATTTCCCAACCTCTGTATCATTCAGTGTGACCTGAGGTCTGCTAAAAGCCCATCCGTGAGACGCCCGTGTCTTTTGGCTGGTGTAGCCTGGTGCAATCCCCACTCAAATCCCCAGTTGTCTTCTTCTCCGACATGTCAACGCGTGACAACTGCAAGCAAGCAGGAGTCGCACAGAGCGCTCCCGGGAAACCCTGATCCCTACTTCATGAGTCCCAGATGAGGTGTCAGCCCAGGAGAAACAGAAAACTTGTTTCGTGGCAATGGATTCGCTACTTTGGAACTGGGTGATTCGAAAGCTTGGGATGGATGTTATTGGTAAAACTTTGCCCTTTCTTAGCCAGTGAATACTTTCCCTCTAATAGACGTGGAATATCTGATCAGTCATTCTGGTCCGCTTGGGCCAGACTTTGAAAAGAAAAGCTGGGAAGCTGGGGTTTGTATCTGACCTGTTAAAAACAATGGCAATGACAACAATATACCAAAGATCCTGGAACATATTACTGTAAGAGGCAGTAACTAAAACACTCTCTCCCCAGTATGTGTGCACATACACACTTGTGCACACTCTATCGATCCATCGGTCCACCCACCCATCCACCCACCCACCAATCCACCAATCCATCCAACCATGCATCCTTCCTTCCTTCCATCCATCCACCCACTCACCAACTCATCCATCCATCCATCCATCCATCATCCATCCACCCACCAACTCATCCATCCATCCATCCATCCGTGCATCCATGCTTCCTTCCTTCCTTCCTTCCTTCCTTCCTTCCTTCCATCCACCCACCAACTCATCCATCCATGTATCCTTCCTTCCTTCCTTCCTTCCTTCCTTCCTTCCTTCCTTCCATCCATCCACTCACCCACCAACTCATCCATCCATCCATCCATCCATCCATCCATCCATGCATCCATGCATCCTTCCTTCCTTCCTATTCATCCATCCATCCATCCATCCACCCACCCACCAACTCATCCATCCATCATCCATCCACCCACCAACTCATCCATCCATCATCCATCCATCCATCCATCCATCCATCCGTGCATCCATGCTTCCTTCCTTCCTTCCTTCCTTCCTTCCTTCCTTCCTTCCTTCCATCCACCCACCAACTCATCCATCCATGTATCCTTCCTTCCTTCCTTCCTTCCTTCCTTCCTTCCATCCATCCATCCACTCACCCACCAACTCATCCATCCATCCATCCATCCATCCATCCATGCATCCTTCCTTCCTTCCTATTCATCCATCCATCCATCCATCCACCCACCCACCAACTCATCCATCCATCCATCCATCCATCCATCCATCCATCCATTCATCTGCGTGAACAGCAGGATGGCAAGTTTCAGGATGGGGAAATGTTATGAATACAGAAGATTTTCAGGTTATCTTACTATCTCAATGGACTCTTAAACCCAAAGGCACATCTTACTTCCATGAGCGCATCTCACGTGCAAAGGATACCTACCTTGTGAAGTTTAAATAGTACCTCACAGAGGTTGTAGGTTTTTTCTGCCCGTACCCAGTCTAATGTGCTTACCTGCAAGAAATATAAGATATATACATAAATCATAAGCATTTTCTTGTTTAAAAAAAGGCAACTATGTGAGGTAATGGATGTGCTCATTAGCTCAGCTGTGGGAATCATTTCACACGTGCACATACATCAAACCATCATGTTATTCACTTTAAGTATTTACAATTTTATTTGTTAATTATATCTCATAAAGCTGGGAAGAATTTTAAAGTAGACACAAACAAGCATGCTTGTTGGATTACTTTCAGTTGGATAAATTTAAACATTTACAGCAATGGAGTCAACGTGTCTTTACCTTAATTAAATTCTACGCCATGAGTAGGGCAGTAGGACACCAAACCTCGCCTGTGGCAGGGGATTTGACAGAGAACTTGTGCTCACAGCACAAGTCGGTAACGTAGGGGCTCATCTATTACACTCACTTGGGTACAGTTTTAGAATTCATTCTGGACTCCTCATACATTAAGTTATGGACCAATTTTTGGTCCCGTCTGGGGAGCTTACTGAGAGGGTGGCTAGTTTGTGTGTGACAGTGTGCTGCGTGTCCAGTCTTGAGACTTGGGATAACTCACTAGTCTGCTCCGTTCCAGAAACAAATACAAATTTGTTGACTTACCAATTTAATCGAACATGTTTTTGATTGGCCTGATTGCATTTCACAACCATTTTAGCAATAATAATGAAGACATCGTCCAACTTTTGAATGGTGTTCTATGGACTGCAATTCATGTTCACTTACATGCTGTACATTAAAATATTTCGTGTAGAAAAATCTGAAATACTCAACACTGTAACAAATTCTGACTGTGATTGCTTACCCGGTGGCTACCTTGCAGCCACTAAACACACAAATAAGAATGAAAATACTCAGAGGTTCACCGTGTCTTTGAAATGAAAGTGCATGATGTACGTAGTTGGTGACCTTCTTGAAATTGTTCCACCAAATAAATACTGGGACGTAACCAGGCATTTCGAGCCCATCACCTGAGAATGTTTCACCGAATAGCTAATGATGTGAAATTACACTGGCATGTTGCCACTTCATATTAACTGATCCAGAGGTAAGTCAGTCATTGCTCCTGTGATTAACAAAACACGAAAATGGTAAAATATAAAGGTGGGAAGGTCAATCACAGTCATAATTGGAAGGTAATTTGGGGGCAAAGTAGAGCATTTAGGCTGCAGCAATGAAGGCAGACACAATTTTTAATTTTTCCAGTTATAACAATGCTGCCTATTTTTGGAGAACCGTGAAAAAGAAAAAAATGACATTATTCAGAATGTCCTTCCTTAGTAGTTCCCTGTTGCTGTAAATAGGCATGGCTACGCACACTCGTTCAGTGCGCCTGTTGGCCGTTGTCAAGCTTTGCTACGTGAACCCTTCTCTGGCTCAGCCAAAGCACAAACACAAAGTACTCCTAAGTTTCCACTTGACGTAAATTATCTCCAGAATATTCGTGATGCCTGTCAGGGCTGCCTCCACCTTCTATTTTATTAGTTATGACTCTAGACGCTATCTGGGCTGCACCAACCCAACACTAAAGCCAACAAGCTCCCAGGCAGGGGCCATCTAGGACGTGGCTGTCCCCAAGAAAACCAAGATGGGTGGCATCTACGTGTATTTGTATAATTAGAAGGGAAATAGAAAGTTCAGCCTTGGAGGTTTGTAGGACAGCGGTGAGTGATGGATGAAATCTCAGAAGTGGACATTCCTAGAGTTGTGAACTAACCCTGAATGCAGGTAGGTGTCACCTTCGAAGCAGGTTCCTGGCCCCATGGGGGTGATTCAGACTTAGCCAGTGTGGGAAGGGGCTCAGAGATCCTGGTTTTACATTTGAGTAAATTTACTACTGACGCCATGTGAACCAGCAGCCTTGCCATCACCTGGGAACCTCAGGACCCACCACAGACTGGTCAGATCAGAATCTTGTCTCAAAAATACGCCCAGGTGGGGCACCTGGGGGGCTCGGCTGGTTGAGGGTCCAACTCGTGGTTTCAGCTCAGGCCATGATCCCAGGGTTGAGGGACTGAGCCCCACGTCCGGCTCCATGCTGAGCATGGAACGTTCTTGAGATTCTCTCTCTCCCGCTCTCTCTGCCCATCCGCACCATTGGTGTGGGCTTGTTCTCTCTCTCTCAAAATAAATAAATAAACTTAAAAAAATATGTGCAGGCAATGACCCTGTTGTGATGATGTCTTAAGAAAATAATCCAAGGGTTACAAGCCTAACCCCTTTTATTTATTTATTTTTATTTTATTTTTTTAATTTTTGGGACAGAGACAGAGCACGAACGGGGGAGGGGCAGAGAGAGAGGGAGACACAGAATCGGAAACAGTCTCCAGGCTCTGAGCCATCAGCCCAGAGCCTGACGCGGGGCTCGAACTCACGGACCGCGAGATCGTGACCTGGCTGAAGTCGGCCGCTTAACCGACTGCGCCACCCAGGCGCCCCTAGCCTAACCCCTTTTAAAAGGAAAGGCAGACAGACAGGCGGTGGGGACCGGAGCAGACACCTATTCAGTCAGAACTCCTTGCTTTGCGAACCAGATGCTCCACGACGTAACCTGCTGATTTCGGAGGCCCTCAGGTGGACGGACCCAGCTGAAGGATCTTCCCTGCCTCTCAGGAGGGACAAGACCCTCTGATAGGAAGGGAGGGATGTGGAGTGACACTCGGAGCCGTCACCGTGCCTGCCTGTCTCCGGAGAAATACCTTCCTGGACGGGAATGAGATGTGATCCCCTGATCCTTACGCTCCTTCCTGGCGATTCAGAAATCGAGAAAGGGAAAAATGATCCACGATGAAATCTCAGCGTTTCCAGCCAGCAGGCAACAAAATGGAACTAACCAGCCTTTGCAACGTGGAAGAAAAGCGTGAAGGTCTGTAACCCCAGGCCACCGATGCTTTTCCCGAGTCCTGAGAGTTGACAGTTTGTTTCCTCCGGCCACATCTGACTTGGAATGTAGCAGAAACTTTAGGCTGTAAATGTAATATCTTGGTGTCCTTTAATCTTATTGGGGAACACCTACCGGGTAGCCCCAGAGGGGACACAGAATAATTCTGTATCAGACACACAATTATCTAGTGTTTCTTCAATCTACAAACCTTCAAATGAGTTATTTCTTTCCAGGTAAAAATTTTTAAATGATAGAATACATTTGCCTAATTGGCATTCTTAAAGTTGCTTCTACTATTCCCTGCATATTCATAAGGAACTGCTACATAATTCATACGTTAATGCTGTACGATGCTGTAAAATTGACTTCATGACTGTTATTAACACATTTTAATGATTTTTGAAAACACGTTGCTCACGTTTTCTCAGATGCCAATTTGCAAGTCAGAAATAACCTGCTGGCTGGAAGGGGAGCACAGTGATGGGAACAATCCTGGCTTTCGTCGGCCCGTGTGAGCACCGAGGAGGGCCTGAGGCCGGGCCAGCCCCCACCCCTGGGCTCTGCCTCCTCCGGGCAGGACCTTGAGCCGGAAACTGCGGACGCCCCCTCCGCGCCTCTCTTCCACTTTCTGCCCTTCTTTTCCCTCCTCTGCTTCAACGTCATCCCTTTGGCTCGACCTGATGAAGCTCAGAAGCCGTCCTTGAATACGGGACTTTCTCACGGGACAGCGACAGCGACTGGTGGGGGACATCTGCGAATTTACCTCCCCTGGACCCTGCTCTCCCAAGAGGGTCCTCGTTTACCGCGTCGGAGAGATCGTCTCTCTCCTGTGCCCCCATCCCTCCTCTGCTCAGTGTCCGTGCGGAACACGGCGGTGCTCACTGCGCTGCCTGGGGACCGGGGCGGGAAACCGGCCCGGAGGTGTGTGGGGCGTGACCAGTGGTCGTCTCGTGCCTTCTGTCACCAGAGCATAAGTCACCATGTACAGATGCTGCAAACGTAACATAGGGTTGTTACAGATTTGGGCAAAGTAGACACTGTGATCGGCTGCAGGATACAAGCCCCGGCCGGACCGAAATACCTGCCAACACCGAGGTCAGATTCCCTTGCCATATTCTGGGTACTGCTTTTACAACGAGACTTGCCGAGTACCAATACCAAAGTCCACCTGTTAACTTTAAATGCTCTGGCGTCTTCAAACACGTCTACGAACACGTAGGTGCGGTCTCTCGGGGCTCACAGTGACCCTGCGGGGGGGAGGGGGGCGGCGGCTGCCGTCTGCTGTCCCTGTCCCCAAAGCGAGCAGACTATCGAACGAAGGGGGAATAACACACCTAGTCCCACAGCCAGTGATTATAACGTACAACTTATTCTACCAAACCACTCTTTCCCTGGGGTTTTTCAGACTAAAACTTCTTCGTTGTCTTATAAAGTCTTCCGAGTCCCCATTTAAAAATATGCTTTTATTATTTTGGATAATGCATGAAAACGGTTTGTTTAAACAAGCATAATACCATTAAGTGATGGGAGAGTTTGATTTTTTTCTATTTAAAAAGTAAACATGTTTCTGCTTGTGCACAAGGACCTTGGAAGTCCCTGCTCCGGTGTAACAAGTGAGAACCTCAACAGACTCTTCACAGATCCGTGAGAGCCACAGGGGAGGACACAGGGCGCACCACGCCCCGAGACAGGTCAGGAGGTGTGGAGTCCATGGCGGGCACCAGGGCAGGCGGGAAAATCTGGCCTGTCATTAGCGAGCTGCTGAGAGTTAAAAACTGCAGGGCAACGCAGTCACAGTGTGGGGGAGACCCCCCAACAGTGTGAGATTTACCTGCAGGAGCTCAACCAGGTTCCCACAGAAAACACTGGGGAAAGTCCCTTCAGAGACGTTTGAAATGTCCCAGAGCCCAGCTCTGCACAGGCCTGCCCTCGGGGAGGCTGGTCAGTCAGACCGGAACCTGGTGGGGTTTCATCAGAGCCTCCCTGCCCAGGGGAAGGGACATCCCAAGTCCAGTCCCCCACCCACCCTGCCCCACAGAAGGGGGTAGATAAACCAGAGAACGTTGGGGAGGCTCAGAGTCCAGGGGCTCAGACTCACGAGGGACTGAGACATCATCACAGGACCTCATATCCCGGCCGTTTTTACCCGGAACATCATGTCTGTTAAGAAATTAACTTCCGTGAGAACTCAGCCTAGCCATTCCCAGGACGTTACTTTGTGGATGCAGACGTTCTAACCTTCATATGCATATGGAGGCAAAGGATCCCGATAGGCAGCCTGATATTGAGGGAGAAAGGTTGGAAAACTGACACAACCGACTTCAAGACTTACTACAAAGCTACAGCGTTCACCACAGGTGGTTTAGAGCCACACAGATCAATGGATCAGAGAGAGCTCCTGATCCCATATAGTCACTGACGGTTCACAAGGGAGCAAAGAAAACAGAACAGAGCCTAGACCGTCTTTCATCAAGTGACTGGGGAACAAGGGGACGTCCGTGTGCAAAATAATCAATCTCGACCCAGACCTTACACGCCTGACGAAAAGCTCAGAATCAGTCAGAATCAAAATGCAAAATGTAAGACTCCTAAAAAATAACATCGGGGACACCTAGGTGACCTTGGGGGTGATGATGACCTTTCGATCCAACACCACAGACGGGATCCATGAAGGGAAGAACCAATGAGCTGGACTCCATTAAGGTTAAAAACACTGCTCTGAGAAAGACAAAGAGAGAGAGAGGACAAGCCACAGACCAGGAGAAAATATTTGCCAAAGACACATCCAAGAAAGGACTGTTACCCAAAAAATACAAAGAACTCTTAAAACTCAACAGTTAGCGAACAACCTGAGTAAAAAAATAGGCCGAAGACCTCAACAGACGCCTCCCCAGCGAAGAGACAAAGGCAGCAGATGCCTCACTCGTCTTCCGCGAAATGCAAGTTAAAACCACACGGGGTCCCACCGCACACCCGTGAGAATGGCCACAATCCGGAACCCCGACAACGGCAGGTGCTGGCGAGGACGTGGGGCAGGAACGCTCACTCATCGCAGGTCGTGACGCAGAATGGTGCGGCCCCTTTGGAAGACAGTGTGGAGCCTCCTCACAAAACTAAACACCAGACGGTCAAGCGATCACACTCCTTGGAATTCAGTCAAAGGATGTGAGAACTTACGTCCACGTGGAAACCCGCACGTGGATGTTTACAGCAGCTTTATTCATAACTGCTAAGCTCAGAAGTAACCAAGATGCCCTTCAGTAGGTGACGGATAAATAAACTGTGGTCCATCCAGACAACGGAATCTCATTCTGCACTAAAAATACATGAGCTACAAGCCACGAAAAGACAAGGAGGAATCTCAGATGTTACTGAGTGAGGGAAGCCAACGCGAAAAGGCTACGCACTATGATTCCAACCACAGGACAACCTGGGTAAGGGGAACCCACGGAGACAGTAAATGATCGGTGGTTTTGGGCCACAGGACGGGCGGGGGTTGGGCACAGAGGATGTTCAGGACAGCGAAACCACTCTGTAGGATGCTGTAATGGTGGACGCGCATCACTGCACCCTTGTCCAAACCCAGAGAATGGATGTTTAGCAACAAATGCTAAAAAACATTAGTACATTTGTTCTGAGTAGAATTCTATGATTGTTTTTTTTTTTTTAATTCAGAAAACCCTTCGGCCTCAGTAAATTCACAGCATTGTTGGTTTATCAAAACACGTGCAGCTACATCCAAGCTGGTGTCCTGGGGGGGTCCTGGGACAGGAAGAGCGTCAGTGGACAGGCTGGTGAGGACAGCAGTGTCTGTCTGGTTTAGTTACCGGGAGGGACCACTGTCCAGTTTCACTTTCAGCAAAGGGACCACAGTCACATTTGGTGCCAACCTTTGGGGAAACTGGGACCCACAGCTCTCCATACCACATATGCAACTTTCGGTAAATCTAAAATTATTCCCAATTAAAAAGCTTATTAAAAAAACTATATTCATTAGTGAAAACTTGCATTATTGTCTCGATGCCTGGAGGTAAAATGTGATTCTGCCCTTTCATTATTCTTTATTTTTTTAAAACCACTTTCTTGGGATATGATCGCCATCCAACAAGAACACAAATTTAACGTACGCGGCCCGATGCGTTTGGAGGTGGGGCTCCACCCACGACACTGTCTTCCCACCACGCACCCCCCCCCCCCAGACGAAGACTGGGTGCTGGCGGGAACGTGCAGAAAGGGAGCCACGTGCACTGTCGGTGAATGTGAGCTGGGAGGGCCACCACTGACAACAGTGCGGAGGGTCCTCAAAGCATCAAACCTGGAGCTACCACGTGATTCGGTATTTGTGCAAAGGAAATGAAATCCGGGCGTCCACACGCTCAAACTTCCATCCAGTGCTACTCGCAACAGCCGCACACGGACACAATTCAAGGTCCGTCGCCCGGTGGGCAGAGAAGAGTGTGGTGTGTGTGCACAATGGGACACGGCCCAGCCTTAAGAGGAAGGAAACCTGTTATTTACTTTCAACGGCAGAAAGTTCCATCGACACCGCACACAGCGCATCCAAAGTTCTGGACGCCCGAACCTCCCAGGTCCTGTGGTTCCTGGTCCTGATGCCCACAGAAGCTGCTTTGACTGATACCCGAGGCAGAGCACACGTTATGTACCTGGTTCACTCAGGGAGAAAGGCCTCGTCGGTGCTAATTTGAAAACAAAATTGCAAACTATGGCATTTAGCGTCAGGTTTCTACGAGGGGCCCTGCTGAGTCAGGCTGTTTGGTTATTTTCACAAAACTTGGGGGATGTGAAGGAAAGAGGAACTTTTAAAGTTTCATGACCTGTTCTGTTTCGTCTCTGGGTTCTCTGACCACGTAACGGACGGGCCGGGGAGGGGGTGTGAGCGGGAGGGGCCGCCCTGGCCTCCCGAGAACACTGGATCCCATCGCTGCTTCTCATCAGCAACCCCTTGCCCGCGGAACATCAAGGCGTCCTTACCGGAGCGGTGCTGAAAACATACAGCAAAGAGCCTTTCAGGGCCAGGAACTTGGATCTGAAGGTCTCACGGGAGCTGGTGCCTTCGAGTCTCTCCCTGACCCAGCCCATGTGCACAACCTGCAAAAGAGAGCCTGTGTAATTAAAGCAAAGCCTTCGCAGCGGGCACGGTCGCAGGGCTGGAAGCGGCAGAGACGGGCACGCCCAGAACCAGCAGGTGTCCTAACCCTGATGTGAAAGGTAGTGTCCCGGGACAGCCCCGGGGCTCTGCACCTGCCGGGCTCCGTGTGCGCGTCTGGGCACCACCGGACCCCTCGCCTGAGGCAGAGTTGTGCCTTCCACGCATCTTTAAAAACACAGTATTAAGTCACATCCTCTCAGGGGCTAGGATTTCGGATTCGTCCGTGAGTTTGCACAGAGCTGACGCACGTGGGAAAGGTGACTGTTTCTTTAGCGTTCCACTTCCTGACGAGAGTGAAGAGAAGACAACGGTATTTGACTCTTACGACTGGCATTTTGTGTGCAAGCTGTAACAAATCAGAATAGGATCCAAAAAGCTTACGGAAGCAGTAATATAACCTAAGTGTTCCGTGCACGAACACAAACTAACGTTAAGCTGAAGTCCCTGCGTCTTACCCCAAATTTTGATGTGACACAAATTTTGTAGTAATTTCATTTTAATTTCCTCCTTTTGCCATGTTTACAAAAAAAAGTAAGTGTTTAAAGCAGCTTCACGTGTAAGTGAAACGAAGAGTGAATTACCACAGACACGCCAGGAAACCTTACGAAATAAAACCGTCCCACGAGCCGCTTCAAGGCGGTGCCCTGGGGCTCACTGGGGCGCCCAGCCGGGGCTCAGGTAGGTCCTCTCCGCTTCTGCGGTTTACGTGACAAATTCCTGACAGCTTTCACTCTTACGGCCGGTGAAAGACGTCCTAGGTCAAGATGCCAGATGAAGTTTTACAAAAAGAAATGTTTAAAAACCAGATTGTTAATCTGAAACATCTATAAATTGCATGTGAACTTAATGAAACTATGTATGTATTTTAATTCCGCCTCAATTAATTAGCAAAGAAATAAGTTACAGCTTAGCTATTATTAGAAACGTTGCCTGCTTTGTGAATCTTTTTTGGGTATATGTAGTTCATAAATAATTTCAAGGGTAGCTAATATTATCTTTTACATTATGAATTTTCTAATGGCTTATTATGTGTTCCAAGAAACATATATTATAATTTTAGGAACACCTACCTGATTATGTCACTGTAAATTACATTAAGAGGACATAACCATTCATAATAAATGAGCACGTTTTCATTTATCTCTTCTGATTCCATTTCTATAGGAAAGCCTTTTTTTTCACTTGACCGAGTCAAGATAATTAGGTAAGTGTATGTGAGACGACGCCGTAGGGTTGGCCCTTTACACAGAAAATGCCCACGTTATCTGAGATACTTAGGTTTCTTTTGGGTTTGATGAGCCAGGCATCCACATTTCCCTTTACTTCAGGTTTTCTAGAAAAAATGTAGTTTGGAAATGTACAGAACTGCTTGTTGTTTTAGCAGGGAGCGCGTGTTCGGGTTCGCCCGGGACCATTTTAAATGCACATGTGTTGTTTTCAGGCTGGCCGGCATCCCGGAAGGACCCGCCTCTGTTTGGATGGCAACATGTACAGCCATCTCGCTCGCTGAACGGGAGTCTAAAATCGTCTGTGCTGGGTTTTCTGTGTGATCTGCCAATTCTGTCTTGTAGTTGTTCTTGCAAATTGCAGTAATCCCCAAATACGTTTACTTTTAAAAGTATTTAATCAAATAGTATGTTTTTTCTACATACCAAAACCAGGAATTAACGGTTCAGAATGAAAAAAAGCAGGCCTTCTCGTTCCTAAGGGCCCAACATCACAAATCTAAACTCCTATAATACACACAAAATGTTTAGTTTTTGGAGCACATGTGAGATAATCTGTACCCAAAGCACACTGAGACAAGGCAGGGGTAGCTCTTCAGAAAGTCCACACAGTAAAGCTCGTCTCTAATATTTCCTTCCAAATGAACTAATTTGAGCCCCCGAGGGGAAAAAGAGTTCAGAGGCGCCTGGATGGCAGGCCAAGGTCTCCCAGTTTGTGGGTTCAAGCCCCGCGTTGGGCTCTGTGGCTCTGTGCTGACAGCTCAGAGCCTGGAGCCGGCTTCAGGGTCTGTGTCTCCCTCTCTCTGCCCCTCCCCCACTCGTGTTTTCTCTCTCTCTCTCTCTCTCTCTCTCTCTCAAAAATAAACAAACATTAAAAAAAGTTCAAAGTAATAAGGAAATTTTGAGGTTAGAAAAAGTCTTTAGATTTCCCATTACTGCTTGCTTATCTTACGGGAGAGAAAACTGTGGCTGAGACATTAATTTGGCTGAATTATGTCACCAGCGAAGGGATTACTTGGGATTAGAACCCAGGTGTTAGGGACGCTGGCATCACACTGGCGTGGCTTAGCGTGTGACAACATCCTGCTAAGACCAAGCAGAGCACGATTACCCCACTGCCTCGAGGTCCCTGAGCCGTAACTACCTAGTGCTCTCAGCATCGGGAGTTTTGCTCCTCGGATGGCTTGAAGTTTCCCTGAACACTGGTTCCTGATTTTCTGCTGTGACTCCCGATTTTCAGAGTGAAACACAGCGTGTTCTGAATCCCAGACCGGAGCTCTTCCTCACGTGCCAGGAGACACAAGTACATCCTGAAAGGCCAGCGCGTTCCTCCAAGCACGGTAAGTTCAAGCCCTGTCAAAGCCACACACTGCGCGTGCCCACGTGTGCACAGCCCTGACCGCAGTGACCTGCCAGCAGGGTCCCGGGGAGGGTCCCCACCGAACGACTGAAAAGCTGAGTTCTGGGTCACCACCCGGACCATCCCTCTCTCCTGTGGTCTCGAGACAGTCTCTGATTTACCATAAAAACAATTCCACAGACATTTTGCTAATTTTGAGATCCAATTTCAGAACGGTAAATTATTCCAGGAGAGAGCAGAACCGATTGGTCGGTTCCCCCCTCCCCCCCCAGCCGTGAGAAGACACGCTTTATGTGTGGACAGTGGAGCTCTGCCCTCAGTGGAAGAGTCCACAAGAGCCTCCACGTTGGAAACACAGCGCAGACTGAGAAAATGGTATTTTCTGTACAGGACTACGAAATGAATCCTGTATGAATTTGAAGGCATCTATGGAACTATCACCCATTGACAGCTCACCGCCCTCCTTCAGCTCCCTAAGGCAAAACAGATGATCGTGTACTCAGAAACATGTTACAAGAAAAAGAAGTTACATTTAGAGCAGCTTTCCTTAGAGTTTCGTTTCTCTTTTTCTTTCTTTCTTTCTTTCTTTCTTTCTTTCTTTCTTTCTTTCTTTCTTTCTTTCTTCTTTCTTTCTTTCCTTCCTTCCTTCCTTCCTTCCTTCTCTCTCTCTCTCTCTCTCCCTTCCTTCCTTCCTTCTTTCTTTTTCTTTCTCTTTCTTTTTTCCTTCCTTCCTTCCTTCCTTCCTTTCTTTCCCTCCCTCCCTCCCTCCCTCCCTTCTTCCTTCCTTTGATGTTTGTTTACTTTTGAGAGATAGAGTGCAAGCAGGGGAGGGGCAGAGAGAGGGAGACAGAATCCGAAGCAGGCTCCAGGCTCTGAGCTGTCAGCACAGCGCCCGATGCAGGGCTCGAACCCATGAACTGCGAGGTCATGACCTGAGCTGAAGTCGGATGCTCAACCGACTAGGCCACCCAGGTGCCCCTAGAGTTTCTTTTCTAATTACAAAACGTGCACTCGTGGATTGACTCAGACACAGGCCTAACTGTCCCTCTCGCGCAGCAAACACGGACCGGCACAGACGGACGAGTGCCCCCACCCTGCGCCCACGCCTGATCGCAAGCACCATCTAGAGCATGTGTGGGCGCTACTTAAAGCAAACTGAGCTCACTCTTCTCGGTTTTCTGCACCTCAAACCTGCGAGAGGCAAATCAGAAAACTGATGGGCAGGGAATAAAAAGTCTGCCCTTACAGGACGGCTTCAACTGTGACATTTCCAGAAAGAGCCAGTGACTTTGTGGCTTCACAGTGCAGGCACCTGGCACTCAAACTAGTTGAGCGTGATGGGTCACTCGCGGTGCTCGCAGACCGAGCAAGTGAGGGCCCTGAGTCGGGGGGCAGCACCCAGCCCTGGAAGGAAGGAGGTGTTGACTCCCCACGACGCAGCCCTGCAGGCGAGCCCGGGGCCCCGAGAGCGCTGTTCCCATGCACCTGCCGTAATTCCTGCTGGCCAGAGGCCGCCCCGGGGCAAGGCCCTCCAAGTGAGGACGTTCTCTAGGAAAATTACACCGTGCTCAGATCACGCAGGGGAAAACCCTCTCGGCTTAAATACTCACAGTGACACAGCTGTTTAATCGCACTTCCTCAGAGCACGTGCCGACAGCTCGGTTATAACGTGGCACCGGGGACCAGAAGCCCCTCCGAAGCCGTTTCCGCTAAAACTGAGCAGTTTGGTGGAGCTGATACTGGGGGAAGGACCCCTGACTTCGGTCTGCTTATCCAGAAGCTACTGTAGAGACTTGTTATAGGATCAACATGAAAAACACAAGCCCTACCTGGTCACAAGGAGAACAGCCCTCATTCACCATTTTCATCTGTGAAGAGAGGGAAGTGAGAAGTCACTATGACAAGAATATTAACGCCATCATTTCTTCGCCTGTCGAACTGGCAACTGAAATTAACTAGCCGCGGGAAGGGTCCTTGGGAACAAGTTTCTTTTACGATGTATTTTTAACCTAAAAACCAGACTACGTACAAATGTACAGCAGCAGTTCCCACAACGGAAAAAAAAAAAAACAACAATATTAGCAAAAAACAATAGTAGCAAGAAACTACTAGCAAAAAACAAAACTAGCAAAAAACAATATTAGGATACTGAAGCTGTTCTTTTTCAAATATCAGCATCTTGTGTGAGTGAAGCTATGGGACCACAGATACTTGAATTTCAATATCTGAAAAAAGTGGGGAAGACACTTTCTGCTCTAACGATCTTAGAGTTTCACATCACACACATTCTCCCCCACACCCCCAGGAATCCCGAAGGTGGTACTATCTCCAAACTTTACCGGTGAGGAAGTGGAGATCCCGGAGAACAGCACACACGCTCGGAATGTGCCTTCAGATCCACATTTCCGGCCTCCTCCCCTCTGCTCTGCCTACCGGCTGGGATGTGTAAAACTCACCCAGAACTGAGGGACACTCACAGTCACATGCACGCCTGCAAATACCAATCTACCACCAGCTGTCTGCTTTCTCCTTTCTTTTTATCCATCCAGATACTTTGGAATTCAAAATGTCAAGCCTGAAAACTAAGGTCTTACAGAGGCTCCTTATCTGACTAGAGAAAGAAGCCATGAGGTTTGCAGAATGGAAATCGAACACATCGCTCCTTCCCGAGTCTCCCAATGTGCTCGGTCAACCTGTCCAGCAGCTTCAGAACAAGGCAGTGTGTGTGGACGAAGAGGGGCAGGGGGGCCGGGGGGGGGCGCTGTGCACGTGCTGCTGCAGTGTCAGCCCCAGCGCCGGCCCCGCTGGCCCTCCACCTGCTCGCTCCAGCACAGAAGCTGGCCTCAGGATGCAAACACAGTCACTGGGCAAGTCAAGGCCACGTCTGACCACGAGTGAGTCCTTCCGTGAGTGTCCACAGCTCTGGCCACCAGCCCACTGCCAGCACACCGTGGTTCCCGTGGGAACTTACTACTTAGTTGGATTTTAACTCCCAGCCCATTTTGTTTTACTTTTAATTTTTTAATTTCATATTGACTTTGAACATCAAACAGATCGCTCGAGGAGACAGCACTGTCTCCTGGATACTTGCTCTGAATATTTGGGACCTAATCTTTTTGGTTGGATATGCCTCTTGTTTTCATAAAGTTACAGGGAGAATTCCATCTTTGACCCCATTAAGTTCCCCACATCACATCGATAAAGTATACGTGAAATTATGTGCACATGAGTACATCTGTGTCTGTGCGGGACAGGAGTTGAGAGAGGAAGGTCCTCTCAGGGAGGGAAACGGCCCCTGGGCATCCAAACGTCTGACCTGGTCCAGACTCTCCTGCCAGGAGGCATCTGCACAACTTAACACGACCTGGTTACAGTCAGAGATGTGGTATGTTGGAAAAAAGTACATTTCCTTGTTTAATCTCGTAACCCACTATTTTAGAGTTAATCATAAATTAAAAGATCTCTATTTCTGTGGATTAAACACAAAAGCACTAAGTCACGGGACGTGTGCTCACGCTCTCCAGTGTCAGGTCACTGATGGTCGCGGACACTGCCCTCAGCCAGTCGGCGCTCTCCCGGGCCGTGTGAAACTGCAGGACTCCCGTGCGGACGCCGTCTACAGCCAGCACCTGGAACGCGCCGGACCTGCAGGGAGGGGAGAGCCACGCTGTGCACACCAGGCAGACAGTGTCGTCCACGGCGCCTCCGGCCCGGCCGAGAGCCACACGCGGAGACACGTGACAGCGCCCTGACATGACCAACCTGCTCCAGTTTGTAAGTTCACCAAAATTGAGTTCAGAACTTTGAGATCCATCACTAACAGACCATTTCTGCATCAATAGGAAACACGAGAGTCGTTCGTGGAGGACGCAACTCCTGCTCTTTTAGGAATTTGGGAGTTCTCGTTTTCCAGAATCCTTGGTAAAGTTCGTCCAGAGACCATCCATTGTGGCATTTGAGGCTCAAGACACGATGATGGCGGTGCCATTGCTACTCGACGTGGACAGCCTCTTACGACACACATCGAGTGACGTTGTGAGGGCTGAGCCCCGATCCTGCAGGACTGGAGTCCTTATGGGGAGAGACACCAGAGCTCCCTCCCCACCCTGGAGGACACAGCAAGAAGACGGCCGTCTAGAAGCCAGCAAGAGGCTGTGATGCGCCAGACGTGGACATCTGGCCTCCGGAACGTGAGGATGTGAATTTGTGTTGTCTACGCGGCCCAGTGAGCGCTTGGCTGTGCAGCTCCACTGGACTAATGAAACTCGTACGGAAGGTAATGTCATCGACACTTCCGTTCACGTCTCCTTAAGAAAACCATGTATATCAGGGCACCTGGGGGGCTCAGTCGGTCGAGCGGCCGACTTCGGCTCAGGTCATGATCTCGCGGTCCATGGGTTCCAGCCCCGCATCGAGCTCTGTGCCGACAGCTTGGAGCCTGGAGCCTGCTTCCGATTCTGTGTCTCCTCCTCTCTCTGCCCCTCCCATGCTCATGCTCTGTCTCTGTCTCCCAAAAATTAATAAACGTTGAAAAAAATTAAAGAAACAGACATGCGATGACTGTAGCACATCACAGGAGAAAACCAACAAAGGCACAGATGCTATGGAAGAGCCAGTGAATCTAGTGGAGTTAATGATATGAGAACTGAAATGCCGGAGAGGCTACATAGTGGACTTGAACTGGGTGGGTGGGCAGAGTCCCCCCCAACCCACAGACCAGGCAGAAGAAAGAAGGAAGAAACCTGCCAGAGACTCTGAGAAGCAAGAGACGCTGGGGTGGGGGCACCAGCAGGAGGGAGACTGAGGGCAGAGGAAACGTTCCCAGGTTTTCTGGGGACGGCCCGTCAGCACACCGGGGACCTGGGGACGGCCGGTCAGCACACCCGGGACTTGGGACAGCCCGTCAGCACACCCGGGACCTGGGGACAGCCGGTCAGCACACCGGGGACCTGGGGACGGCTGGTCAGCACACCGGGGACCTGGGGACGGCTGGTCAGCACACCGGGGACCTGGGGACGGCTGGTCAGCACACCGGGGACCTGGGGACGGCCGGTCAGCACACCTGGGACCTGGGGATGGCCGGTCAGCACACCGGGGACCTGGGGACGGCCGGTCAGCACACCCGGGACTTGGGACGGCCCATCAGCACACCCGCCAAGGCCCAGGGGTGCAATCTGGATGCAGACTCACACCTCCAGGGACGGACACCTTGGGTCAACGATGTGGGGAATCCCAGCCGAGGAGCACGTAGTAAAACAGCTCATTCCTCACAAGGAGGCCGCCAGCTATCAGCTGACCTGTTGCAGAGGCGGGGGCACAGGGGCACAGGGGCAGGAGGGCAGGGGGGCAGGGGGCAGGCACAGCGCATCCCCAGCGCTCAAAGCCAGAGTGTCGGCCGAGCACCGTGTTGCCAGCCCACAGCCACCTGTCCACGCGGACGGAATACGGGCGTTCCCGGTGAAGGAAGCAGAGAAGCTGCTCCTGAAACCCCTGGGAAGTGCTGACGAGACTGTTAGGCTGAGAGCAGGCAGTTCCCGCCCGTGACGTGGATCCACGGGAACACAGACCAGTGCGGTGACGACGGAATCACAAGACAGGATACATCTTTTTTCCTCCTTTCTTTGCTTGTGTTTTTCTTTTTTTAAAGTAGCCTTCATGACCAACGTGGGGCTCGAACTCACGACTGAGAGGCACGCGCTCCACGGACTGAGCCAGCCAGGCGCCCATTTCCTCCTTATTACAAACAGTGTAGAAGCCGTTGTAGAAAACGCCATGTCTCTGACATACTGCTGGCCCCACAACGGGGAAATGTACATACCACGGGCTCGTATCTGTAACACACGTGATCCGTGGGTCACGTACATGCTCGCGACAGGGCAGAGGACATGCAATGCGCTAAGGAGTTGGTAACAAGGGTGAATTAATTAGTTAGCTAATTAGTGTTTACACGTGATGTATGTACGAGATTACTCATGGCTCTGGGGTTCAGCATATGCCCCTTTGCTAGTCAGAATCCGGCCCTGCTGTGTCCTTTTAACCCCAGGGACACACGGACCGCACCTGCAGAGCCCTCTCTGCCCCTCCCCGCGTCCAGGACCAGGGGAGCGTCCTCAGTCCGACACAGCCCTCCACGGGTTAGGGTTAGGGCTAGGGTCAGGACCTCCAGCCTCCGACATCTGTCCCCCTTCTCCACGTGATGGGCTTCAAAACGCCGACCATGTGACAGAACACAAGCGCGGGAGAAGAGGCCGTAAACAAGGTTATTGCAAACCCAGTTTCCCTGCAAAGAGCATCACTCAGAAACTCACCTTCAAAGAAAGCAACACAGATTGAAGATTATACAGACGCCGACGTTAATGCCGACGACACATACACAGTAATAACGTTTGATCAGGACGTTCACACTGGCTAATTGTTAGGAAAGCAGTATGAACGACAGATTCCCACTCATTTCTTCCAGACGGACTCTGAGGGTTCACTGTGTCAGCATCTCGCGTGAACTGTGTTCGGGCTGGTGTACAAGGTCCCTCCCAGTGCACAGGAGGAGCCCGACCACGCGGCCCTGGAGTCAGAGCATCTGCTCACTCGGCCTTTTTGGGATTCTGTCCAACGGTCAAGGTCGTCATCAGAGCGAAAGATCAGAGTACCCACCGCTCGGGGCCCAGCACACTCTGTGACGGCCCTGCGTCACGTTTTGAGAATCCGCAGAAAAGCCACACCTGAGCTCCCACAGGGGGAGGGAAGCCTCGTCCAAACACCGTTTCAGCAGGAAGTCGAGGCCCGGCGATGCCCAGGCTTCCGGAAAGCCTCTCCTGCCCCTGGACAGGAGCCCCGGAGGAGAAGCGGGCTGCACACACACGGCTCGAGGCCCCCACGCTTTGGAGCTGAGGGACAGGATGTGTGTTTATTCTGCTCATGATGGGCATTCACCAAACAAAGCGAGAAGAAACTGTGCGTATGTCTCACTGTTTGAAAAGTTTGCGCTCGCAAACAGCCTTTCAAGACTGTCTCTGTAGCCTGCACATCGCTTTTTAGTGGAAGGCAGAGGAAGATTCTCTCCCTACTCTCCCCATCGAGCCGCGGCATTCCTAAGTACCACGTTACATGGGGGCCCGGAGCGCCAGTCTGAACCCAGGCACCGTTCTCCCCAGGGCGGTTATTCTAAGGCACCGCTCCTAGGAGAGCCAGTTACGACGAAAGCTGAGCAGGTCCAGAGGAGAAAACCAGCTTCTCCCTTGTGGTGCTGAACAGAGCAAGTTGGCGTCCTCCTCTGTCACCTCCTGTCACCTTCCCGAGACCAGGCCTGTGTCCGCCCAGCCCCTGGCCCCGCGGCAGTGTGAGCGGCACGGTGCCCCACATGGGCTGAGCACCTGCACGGGGTCCCCCCTAAAGGAGGAGCAGAGATAGAACAGAACCACAAGGATCCTACGGTCACTCACCACTGTCTCCTTGCTCGACTCTCGTGTCTGCTCGCTGCCTGCCTGTGCCTCCCACCAGACGCTGAGCTCCGTGAGCACTCACGCCGGGGTTCGTTTGTTTCCCACCTCCGGCACCTACGAGAGCACCTACAGTGTGATCGAGAACATCTGCCGCCTGAGCACGTGCAGCCCAATGCGTGAGGCGAGGTGCGCCCAACCCCCTGCCCCCTGCGTGGGTGCTAGAGGACCGATCTGATGGATCGAGGCGGCTTCCACACCCGCGACCCCAGCCCCCAGTCGGGTGGCGGCTTCCACACCCCCAAACAGGTGTGCTGATGGGTTGCGGGGCCGTGCTGTGTGGACCAGACTCAGCAGGTGCTAGCGTGGCCTGGCAGACGCGGGCACGTAATTACTATAGCTACCATTTCTTCTGGAAAATCCGCCAGGAGAGCCAGTGACACGGCACCGGGTGACTTGTGCTTCTTTTGCGCATCTGTTCCCTGGGACGTCACCCCCTTTGTCGGAGGACGACACTCTGGGGCGTGAACGGTTCACACTCAGCATTAGCCGGGGCAGTGAGGGGACCGGAAGGTGACCATTTCCTCAGGCCTGGCTTTGCGCCAGCACCGTGCGGCCTGACTCTCGCTCTTCGTGTAACGCACGTCTCCTCTCAGCGACCTTGTAAAATAGGGTTACCGTTTCGGCTTCCCAGAGTGGCGTCGAGAGACCACGTCACCCGCCCAGCTCACAAGGTTGGAGACCGGATTTCAGCACCGCCCAGCTCCCTTCAGGTCTGTGCTCTGGACAGGGAGCCACGCTTCCTACAGGAACCAAGTTACCGTCCACGGTTAAGTCCACAAACACAAGCAGCTGCGTCTTGGGTTTCTGTCCTGCTTCGCCATTACCCGTGCCTACGGAAGCCCACTGCTTCGTCCGGGCCATCCCAAGTTGTCAGGAACAGTGGCCAACGGTCACCGAACCCGCCTGGCACCCACCTCACTGCCACCCACCGTCCACCGAGCCCCGGCCCCCGCACGACCTCTCCTGTGTAAATGTCCCCTGCACCCTCCAGCCACCGCCCCCGAAGACGTGCAATCCGAGCGTCAGCTCGATTCAGCGCACTGACCGCGACACCACCCGGACCACGTGCACGTGGATCTCACCCGCCTTGTTTCCTCCTTCCGCTTCAGAAAGTAAACCCTCATGACTCAAACATGAGGGTCACAGAGCCTGGCACAAATCGGGCAGTGACACCTGGGTCACAGAGCCTGGCACAAATCGGGCAGTGACAATGACCCAAAATATCTCACGGATCGTGGATAGAAAATTGCGTTTTCTGACTGTGGACAGAGAGGCCACAGGCGGTGGGCACCTCACACCAGGAGCTGAGGAATCTCCCGCCTCTTGTGTCCTCGGCCCTAACACAGGTGGGGGGCAGGGCAGGACTGAGCTGTCACGTGACCAAACCTGTGCATTTGTTCGATTAAAAACCGGGCAGAGGACCTGAACGGACATCTCGCCGATGACGACATCCAGACGCCAACGGACACACGAGATGCTCGCCATCGCGCATCATGGAGCCACAAGGACACGTCACCTCATACCTGTCAGAGCGGCCAACGTGAACAACTCAGGAAACAACAGGTGTCGGTGAGGACGCGGAGAAAGGGGAGCCCTCGTGCACTGCTGGTGGGGGCGCCCCCGTGCAGCTGCTCTGGGAACGGTGTGGAGGCCCCTCGACAAGTTGCAAGTAGAACCACCCTCCGACCCCGGAGCCACGCGTGTCAGCATTTGTCAAAAGAAGGTGAAATCGCCACTCCCAAGACGTACGCGCACCCTCACGTTCACAACAGCCAAGACGTAGAAACCACCTCAGTGTCCATCCAGCCGTGAACAGATAAAGGAGACGTGGTGCATCGGGGCGCCCAGGGGGCTCTGTTGGTTAAGTGTCTGACCCTTGATCTCAGCGCAGGTCATGATCTCACACTCCGTGGGTTCGAGCCCCACGTCGGGCTCCGCGCTGACAGCGAGGAGCCTGCTTGGGATTCTCTCTCATCCTTTCTCTGCCACTTTCCTGCTTGCACTCTCTCTCTCAAAAAAGATAAGAAACATTTAGGGGCGCCTGGGTGGCTCAGTCGGTTGAGCATCCGACTTTGACTCGGGTAACATTTAAAAGTTTTTAGAAAGGAAGCTGTGATACACGTATACAGTGGAACATTACTCAGTCGTAAAAAATAGCGAGATCTTGCCATTTGCAGCCACACGGATGGACCTTGAGAGTACAACGTTCGGTGAAATAAGTCGGACAGAGAAAGACAAGTGCCAGCTGGTCCCTCCCTCTCATACCTGGAACACGAAAAACGAAACAAGTGAAAAACCAAAACCAAATGGAAACAGACTCCTGGATACAGAAGACGATCTGGTGGTCACCGGAGTGAGGGTGGGGGACGGGCAAAGCAGGCGAGGGGGACGAGGGGGGTGTACGGACTTCCAGCTCTAAGCAGTGAGTGACACAGAGGACAGCCACGCCCCAATGACACTGGACGGGGGCATGTGGTACCTGGACTTGTGGGGATCACTTGCAACCTACAAAGACAGGAGATCCCTTCGATCCGGCCTGAAACGGAAAGGATATCGCGGGTCCCCTACACTGCAGTGGAAATCATCTTACGGGTTTATTGCCAAAAAGGAAGCAGTGAGGCCCCCAAGCAGCCCAGGTCCCGGAAAGGTCAGCTTGCAGCACAGAATGCAGCTGGTGGGTCTGTAGGGCGCCCGGAGCACAGGGTTTCTCTGCACGCCCGGGGCGGCTCCGCCGAGCACCGTGAGCATCGATGCTGTGCCTGAAACCCTGGCCCCCACGTACTTATCCACAACGTGACCTCTGTCTCCAAAGCAAGTCTAGGCCAGCGTACCGGAGTCACAGGCCGTGACAGCTCCCGGTCCCCCACACACCTGCATTTTCTGAATTTCCCAGAGTCAGTATTTGTAGCTGTGCGTATCCACGGGGGTGTGTGCACACGTGTGCACAGGTGTGTGTGTCAGAGATGCCCCAACGGCTTCGATCCTCACCCCCGGCACAGGCTCCGCGTCCTTGCTGGCGGCCCCCCGCCCTCCAAGAGCTCACGACCCCTCTCCCCTCCCTAGGAAGCGTCGCCATCCTTCCTAGGTTTCGGACGCAGGACCCTTAAAGTTCCAATCTGATGGTTGTCACACTGAACATACACACTTGCACACACACAGCAGGGTCCCTGGAGCAGCACGCGGCACCGAGTCGTGTCAAGACACGCTTCCCGGGCAAAACTCCGTCACGGAGATTCGACGTCTCAGGTCCTCAGGGACGGGGCAGGAAGGGACTGGGGCCGCAGGCAGAGGGGCAGGACCCTCCCTGGGCCCCGAGAGCTCCTGGAGGCCGTCTGGAGTCTCAGCCGGCGACTCCTGACGCACGGCACACATGGGACACAGAGGCGCTACTATGGAAGTGAGTCCTGGGCATGAAGGACGGCCCGGGTCCGGGACAAGAGAACGCCGAGGCTGTTCCCTGAAAGTGACTTGGCAAACCCACACCAAGCGTGCGGGTGACGGGGAGGCTGGCCTGGAAGGACTCCACTGACCCTGAACGTGGCCTCCCCGCCCATCGCAAGGTCTGCAGCGAACGTTCCCCAGACGGGCTCATTTCCGGCGGTCGTGGACTTTCCGCTCTGTCTGGCGTTTGTCAGCGAAGTGTTCGCAGTAACTTCTTGGTCCACATGGTGCTTAAATTGTGTCCCCAAAGAGCCTTTTGTCAACGATTTCCGGCTGACAGCATGTTAGTTGATTTTATGGAAGTCACCGAAATGCATCGAAAAGACTCTCAAGAGGGTGTAAAACATACAGCATCTCACGCTGTCTCCGCTTCTCAGACGGGCCAGGGACGCGTAATGAATCTTATGTTCTTTCAACGAGCGTATGGGTTATTTTCACAATCCTATGTAAGTCTTTCAAGTTAAATAAGTAACAAAGTTTAGAGGCCAAAGAAATACCTCGTGTGTTATAATGACACAACGAATGGTAAAGAGAGCTCCCTGACGCTGCTTCCGACCTTGCGACCAGCACTGTGCATGACAGTTCGTAAACCGTAAACCGCTAGAGGGTTTAGACTCACTGTGACCCCACGCAGAGGGTCCCCTTGGTGTCACCACCTGGAGACGAGGAGACGGAGGCCTGTGTAGATCGATCAATGTACCCAAGGTCACGAGGCCAGAAACCGGAAAGGCACACACACACAAACACACGCATATGCACACGCATGCACACGTACGCACAGAACCCGGTCTCTGCTTCTGCAACCTCGGCTCTTACGACAGCACGCTGCCTGGCGGGGATCACAAGGGCACCTCCCTTGCGTTAGAACCACGCAGACTGCCGTCGTCACCACTCGGCGCCCCTGCTTCCTGCGCCTGCCTGCATCTTGCGCGTGCACTTGTTTGGTACAACCGGATGTGCTGGACGGTCCAGACGGGCCGTGGCCACCCCGTGTGGCCACCCCGTGCGCTCTCTCCTGGGATGGAGACACTGCTGGAAGGCAGCGAGCATGCTGGGGCAGCCACAGAGCTTGAGGACCCGCAGTGGTTCTGTCACCTTCCGCGCAGGAACGCGTGGGCCCCGGGCAGGGGTCCGTGCGCCCTGCGAATGCCGCCTGAGGGCCCCCGTCACCTTCTCACAGACTGGCAGACATGTGGGATCAGAAAGCATTTTGGGACACCTTCGGTCTCGGGGAGAAAATGGCCTCTGGGTAAGAGCAGGGCGGGACTGGCAGAGACAGGAGGTGCCCGTGGTGCCGTGGTCCTGGGAGGCAGGGTCCGTGTGGCGCACCCAGGCTTGCCCGCGAGGCCGAGGCAGGAATGGAAACCCAGATAGACATGATTTGCTGGGTTTGTCCTCAAAAGTGGTTAGAAAGCTGTTGGGATAAGTCAAGAGCAGGGTCCCCTTCTGTTCCCGGGGTCAGGGCCCAACCAGTGAGTGAACGTGGGAGGCCTGCCCGGAGCCACGTGGGAGCCTGTGGACCCCCTGCCGAGGGCGATGCAGATCCTCTGGGCACCGGGAGAGCGTTAGGTTGTCCAGGGCACAGCGCCCCTCAGTGGCGTGGAGACCCTGTCCCTCCAGTTCCTGTATTTCCCTGTAAGGACGGGACCTTGATAAGCGAGGGCAGAGGCACGGGACTAAACACCCCTGCTCTGTGTGCAGCACTGGGGCGGCGGAGGGGGGGGGGTTCTGTTCTGGCTGAGGGACCCGTGCAGTGGGCGGGAAGCAGGCATGTGTGTCTCCAGCCACCCTTTCTTCCCACTTTAAGACCCCTCCTGATTGTTTTCATGTCCAGCTCTGGGTGCCTATTCACCCCCCCCCCCACTTGGGTGCATCCTGCTTGGAAGGACGACGATGTGCATGTGGGGACCTGCAGGCGGGGTGCTCGTGACCCTCAGAGTGCCGGGAGGTGCCACTTGGGGAAACCACCACTGGATCCGCGAAGACAGACACGGAGCGCTTCCGCGTCGGCACATACCGCAGGGGAGCGGCCCCCCAGGATCAGAGCCACGGAGCAAGTCCCGGCCACTGGCTCTGTTTACATTGGGTACGGCTCAGGGTTCCAATCTCCAGGAGGGCACGGCCCGCCGTCCCTGGCCGGGGAGGCTGTCCAGCTTCGCGCTACACGTTTGATCAACGGGCAGTGTCTGCTCTACGCCAACCCCAGCCCACGCCAGGAACGGCCACTGGTCAGGTTAGCGGGGGGGGGGTCACAAGGTGGGGGCGACTCTCCGTGGTTTCCACAGGCTTGTGCAGGCCACGGAGACCTGACCAGAGCTGACCACTGACGCAGGGGTCCCTGCTCCCCGAGGGACGGCCGAGACCCCGCCTTCCAGCCATGACGCGAAGCTTGTCCCAGGGCCAGCGTGGAGGGGGCAGCACGTCCACGCATGGTGAGGCCACGGTCTGTGCTTTGGAAAAGTGCACAGAGAAAGCACGGCAGGCTTGTGTGGGCGTTAAAGCCGGTAATCATGGACCAGGAACACAGGATGAAGGGGCACAGAATTCGCCGCTCATGCAGGGACCTCACTTTCCTCTTGGGTAGGCGTCGGCTCTGAGGCAGGCTCGTCACCCAGGCCGGGCCAGTGACATACGGAATCATCGGGTGGAAGCCCGGGCCAGCACCGCATCAGGACCCCCGCTCTCCGGCGGCCGGGCTTGCCCGGCCGTCCCAGCAGGTCTGAGGCTCAGAAACACGGTTTGCGGGCACCGGCTCCCAGACCTCCGCATAATGGACGAACTCCAAGTCTGTAGGGACGCTTCCAGAATGGCATCGTTCTCTTTCAACAAATATGAGCACCCTAACTTTCTACCCCTAAGATGAAACTTCCAGAACCCTTACGGCCAGGGTGCTGGGATGGAGACCAGAGCCCTGGCTGTGAGCACTGCCAGCCGGCCTGCGGGGCACCGGGCTCCCTGTGGGCCCCACGGAGGAAGTCAGCACAAGGGTTCTTCACGATCCCCCCTGAGCAGAGACACGGACGCCGTCCAATGACGAACCTGACCGTGACGATGCCTCTCCCAGGACACGTCTGGCCCGCTCCTTCCCACTGTCCCCTGCCATCTTCCTAGATAAAAATTAAGCCAAGTGACGAGCACAGGAGCCCGATGCAGATCAGACCCTCAGTTCCCGACCGTCCTGCTGACCGCCGACCCCATCCACGTCCTTTACAAGCCGCTCCCCTCACTGAGACGCCACGGCTCCCGGGACACGGGACGTGGTCTCCCAGCTCTGCTCGGCCACACCAGGCCCACAGGCGCCACGAGGCTGCACCCGCACGATTCCCAACCACAGAAAATCTGCTACAGAGGAGTCCATTCCTGGCACGAAACCAACCTGGCGATAGAAATCACAGTATTTAACGGGATACTCCTGACAGCCCCTGTCGCTTCTCAAAATGTTCCCGTCTGCAAACCATCTGGCTCCCGACGTGCTCTTTCTTCTTCTTTTTTAAAGGTTTATTCACTTATTTTCTGGGGGGAGGGAAGGGCAGAGAGAGGGAGAGAGTCCCTAGCAGGCTCCACACTGTCAGCACAGAGCCCGACCTGGACCTTAAGCCCACAGACTCTGAGATCATGACCTGACTCAAGAGTCGGGCGCTTAACCGACTGACCCCCCGGGTGCCCTGCTCTCGACGAAAGAACACACACTCTGCGCTCCGGCTTCTAACGTAAGGTCATCTCCCAGAAGAAAAATGGAATCGCTGCAGTGATAAGACACAATTTCACTCTTACTTTCAGAGACTCAACAGAAGTGAGGCAAAAAGGGCCAAAGTTACAGTTTAGCTCCTTCCTCCTCCTCCCTCCCCACCCCTCCTTCCTCGCTTCCAAGTTTCAGAAACAACTCTGTACTATCTTTTTCTTGGTCATTTTTTAATGTTAATTTATCTTTGAGAGAGAGGCACAGCACAATCAGGGAAGGGGCAGAGAGAGAGGGAGACATAGAATCTGAAGCAGGCTCCAGGCTCCGAGCTGTCAGCACAGAGCCTGATGTGGGGCTCGAATTCCCAGACCGTGAGATCATGACCTGAACCGAAGTTGGCCACTTAACCAACTGAGCCACCCAGGAGCCCCTACATTTATTCATTTTTGAGAGACAGAGAGAGATAGAGTGTGAACAGGGGAGAGGCAGAGAGAGAGGGAGACACAGACTTCAAAGCAGCGTTAGTTAAACCTACAGCGTTAGTTTACGTTACCTGCGCAAGACCTTAGGAGGCAGTGAGGTAATAACATCTTTCCCCACCTACTTGTTTAAACGCACGCCTCGCTGGGTGAAGCCACGGGGCCCTGGAAAGGCAAAGGGAAACCGGCAATATGTCGATTCCAGGACCCTTCCAGACCCAGGACTCTTCCCCATGCGCCGTGCGCCTCCCCAGCGGTCTGGCGGCTTGTCCGAGGAGAGCAAGGCTTTCCGGGGCGTATCCAGGCCATCTCCGGAAGCCTCCTGGGATGACCCTGGACACTCCGCATGCACAGTTCCCTTGGTCCTAAAGGCGTCCTCTCTGCCTTTACTTCCAAACCCCGGCACACGCACCTCGACTCAAACCCGGGTCCTGCAATTCCAAACCGGCGTCCTTTCGAAGGGACCAGGTGAAGCACAACCAAGCACGGACTGAGCCAATCGTGTGTTTAGAGGACGCGCCCCTGAGACGTCTCTGGACCCGCATGTGCTGCCCGGGTGACATGGGGCCTTCAACCGACACGTTTTTGTCTCCGGAAGAGTTGAGGGCTGTCCGTGGGCTGGCGGCTCTGCGGCCTTTCCCCCGGGACAGGAGACGGGGCGGCACCGAGGCGGCAGCGGGAGCCCTCCCGAACCATGTGTTGTCCACAGGCACAACGTGCTCATCCCAGCGGGCGCCTGCTGGAGGCCCGATGGGTTCGGCTCTCCCGTCGCCAGGAGCACCCGCTTGAACACCCCAGGCAGCGGAGCGGCTGGCAGAACCCAGTCAGGCGGTAGCGTTCTGTCACGCACCCCGCGGACGACACAGGGCACGGCCGCGGCCTGTGGGAAACGAGACCGCTGGCCTTCCAACCAGAGGCGGGTCCGGGCCGCCCCTTCGTCCCGCGAGACAGCAGGTGCCTGAAGACGTCCAGTGGCCCTGGTTTTCCCAGAGCCTCTTATTCAAACAGGGGGATGGGCAGACACACACACACACACACACACACACACACACACAGACACACACACACACTTTAAGAGGGATCTGTGGCCACGACTGCTGTTAGGCCTACACATGGCTGTTTACCGACGGGCCTACCTCGGCCTGCCTGCCTACCTACCTACTCCTCTCTCTCTCTTCCTCTACCTGCCTACCTTCCCACCTTACTGTCCACCTACCTACCTACCTACCCACATATCCATCCATGTGTCCCACCTCCCTAACTTCTCAGGTCTACTGACCTTCTCCAAACGGCCACACATGTAAAACTTAGACTCAGAGCTGGCGTGCACGCGATGGTGTCAAAATGCCCTCTCACGGACGTGCACATTGACTGTGAGAGGCTACGCAAGTAATGTCACTTGATACCGAACATGCAACGGTAGCCGTTCATCAAAAGCGTCATCAGACAGACTCCCTCCTTCACCGAAGGACCAGAGAAGAGAACCTTGGACTCCTCTCTTCCCCACCCACACATGAGCACGCACGAGGGCACACACTCACAGGCAGGTGCGGGCACGCACGTTTTGTCAAAGATAGTGCTCTATTTGCAAACAGCAAACTCCTCCCTGGCTGACAGGCCACGGCTCACACAGGTGTCTGCACACCCGTCGTACAACCGAGAGGCAATTCACCAGCACCGTGCCGTCCCTGCCACGGTGGTTAGCCACAGAGGACACGCTATGCCCGGGAAGAGAGCAAAACGCTGAGTCCGCAGAAACAGTTATGGAAACACAACCTTCACACATAAATCTTTGAAATGGATGAATTAACCGAGCTCGGAGACAAGCAGCCTTACTGGACACGGATACAGGTGTAACCCCTCATTTTATGAACAGCGACAACGAGGCCCACAGACTTTAAATGACTTCTCTGGAATCGTCTGCAACTTGGACACGAATGCACTCTTACTTCCTGTCTAATTCTACCGACACTTACACACGAACGTACGGTTTTTCCAGTGATCGACGATTCAGAAGAACTAACACGAATCACCTCACCACGGGAGGCCTGTTGCCAACAACAAATCCACTACTGCTCTGATTACGGTTTCCTTTCAGTGCCTACCTTTCCTCTGACTTGTTACTTATTTATTTCGCAAATGCTCGCTCTACCAGAAGACGTCACACACGCTTGCCTCACGACACAGACGCTCTGGGGCAGGCGGTGGCTGGGGGGTGTGCCAGCGTCCCGCTTTCCGACGGCGGTCACACACCTGCACTTTCCTGTTCCAGCCTTGCACCTGGAGATTCGGGCCATAGACAGAGGAACGGACAGCGTGTCCAGCCAGCGCTTCTCATACTGTGGCGCGTCAGCCGCGGGCGAGGAAGGCGATGGTGAATCCTGTGCACGATAAGCAAGAAGCAACAGTCACAGAGTCAGCACCGAATGCAAGGACAGCCACCAGCATCCTGTCCCCTAAAATTCAAAGGAAATACATTTCAACTGTTTAAAAAGCATGTGACAATTTTCTGAAAGATCTGGAAAGAAGTGCCCTCCCATGTGAATTTAAACTAATTCTCTCTTTTATCAACAAAACACTGTACAGAAGAGAAAGGTCAAAGGGGAAGCTTCGGGGAGAGAGCCTGACGTGGGAAGGGGCGAGTCCAGGAGGCCGAGGGGCTGCGGCCACGCCCACGTCACACGTTGCAGTGGAGCGCCTCTGGGTCCGGAGACAGAAGGTACTAGTGCCGATCACACGCACAGAGGCCAGGTCAGGGGCCACGCTGACTGTCCAGTGGGCACGAGCACAGTCCCTCCTCCGTGGAGCCTGCAGACCACAGGCAGGTGCGTGGGAAATGCGGAACCCACGCAAACGGGCTTGAGACCCGACCCCGCGCTGCCGGGTCCGCAGGCGGCAGGATCGGAAGTGGGCTCCAGGCAAGAGGACCCCCAAGTTCCCGTCTGGGTTCTGAGGGAGGGGCCGGTAGCAGCCTGACCCATCCTCCCGTGGAGCCCGCGGCCCAGCACGGAGACGGCAGCCCCGGGCAGGGATGAGGGCATCCGGCCAGCACGCAGGCTCCCGAGCGCACAGCAGCCCCCGACTCAGCACCACCGGCTCCAAGGGCAAAGGGCCAATTCCCCGAGTTCCCTGCTGTCCAGGTTCCTGTAAGAAATGACAGCTGTGTGGGGGTACCTGGGGGGCTCAGTCGGTGGAACGTCCGACTTCAGCTCAGGTCATGATCTTGTGGTCTGTGGGTTCGAGCCCCACGTCAGGCTCTGTGCTGACAGCTCGGAGCCTGGAGCTTCGGATTCTGTGTCTCCCTCTGTCTCTGCCCCTCCCCGCCCACTCTCTGTCTCTCTCTCTCTCTGTCTCTCTCTCTCTCAAAACCGAATAAACGTTAAAAAGAAAATAGAAAAAGAAAGCAAGGAGAGCTGCTCAATCCTTCTAGCTTGCAGGAGCAAGGGGCCGCGTTCCCACAGCGGACCCGAGACGCCGCGGGCTGCGCCAGTCAGCGCCTCACAACCCGCACAGGTAAGGCAGGAGTCACGCGTCCAGGGCAGGCGACACAAAACATGCCCTCCCCCGCTTGCTCTGTGACGCGGCCCAAAGCTGCCGAAGAGCTAAAGCGGAAAAGGCCGTCGTGAAACACCGATGTGCAACTAACCGAGTCCCGGGACCTTTCCTGTTCGCTGCCGCAGTGACCACGAGACGGATTCTGAACGGGTGGGAACCTCGGGAGCTGCTGGGGGCGGCTGGAGGCGCAGCAGCATCGGGGCAGGTGCGTCAGGGGCGGGCGGCCCCGTGGGGAGGCCCTCACAGACCCTCCCCAGGGCAATCTCTTCCCTCTGTTTCCCCGACGTGCCACACGATGGAGACATCTCAGAAACGCCAGGAAAACCAAGTACTTGTGATACAAGACACGGAAACCGTTTGGAAATGAGAGAAGATGAAGTAACACGCGTCCCGGCGTCTTGCCACGCACGGGCACGGAGAGCCATGCGTGGCACACGGCATGCCAGCGTGCCGGCTCTCCTCAGGCGTGCACGCACACGTGTCCACACGGAAGCACGAAAACACCACCTTCGTGGTGGAGACACGACCACACCCTACACAACTGGCAAATTCAAAACTGTAAAAAGAGGGAAAAAATTCGGTCCAAACCTCATCACACACTTGGTACATTTCCTGAGGACCTTCTTCCTATTCTCTTTCTGAAAGTTAGAGCCATACTGCCAATAATCGCGATCGAAGGCACGGAAGAGAAGAACATTTATGGGTCACAGTTGACACAAAGCGGGACTCACCCACAGACCTCGCGCTCGGAGGCAGAGCACCTTCTGGTTAATAGGAACCCGGGTCCTTGAGGGTGATTATGCTTTGTTCTATTCATCCCTTGTGTAGGGAGAGCTTCTCTTGCTCGGTAACTCCCTTGAAACGAAGTCTGTATCTAAATATGATTTAGCAGTTACCAGCACTTGCTCGAGGAGAACACGGCGTTCGCACGTTTTACAGGATTACCTAAGATGCCTGAGGTTTTGTCTGAAGAGCGGCCTACAGGCTGGCCCGAGACCCTGATGGCCCAGCGGGAACAGGCGACGGCCGTGAGGGGTAAGGACGATTCTGCAGGAACGAGTGTCAGCAGGGGCGGCCCTGAGCGGCGACCCTAGTTCGCCGAGCGCGTGAGCAGGAGCCGAGAGCGAGGGGGAGCGGACCCCCGTCCTCTGCTGCGCCGACCCCACTAATGGGGGTCTCCATCTCTGCTGTATGCCGGAATACGTCTTTAAGGCATTTTTTTTAACTTTATTAATTTATTTTGAGGGGCGGGGGGGAGAGAATCCCGAGCAGGCTCTGTGCTGTCAGGGCAGAGCTCGATGCGGGGCTCGAACTCATGAACCATGAGATCACGACCTGGGCCGAAATCACGAGTCCAACACTTAACCGACTGAGCCACCCAGGTGCCCCTAAGTCATTTTTTTAAAAGAAAAAAAAATTAGTCATCGTAAAACTTTGAATAAGAGATTTGAAAGCAACTTTTCAGGTATTGCTGTCTTCTTCCTGCTTTGGATAATTGTGGGCTTTGCAGCTCCTTTTATTTTCACTGAGCAATCTTGAGGCATGAACCACCTACAACATGTACTCATGTAGGAGCACAGTTTGATGAGCTTTGACAGACAGATACACCCCATGTCAGAACCTGAATCACGACACAGGCTACTTCTGCCCCATCCACGCCCACACAAACCTTGTCCCCTCAAAGTTCCCTGGGGCAGTTTGTAGGCAATTCTGCCCTCCAGCCACGTCAGTCTGACAGAAGTCAGATCAGCTAGATTAGTTTTGCCTCTTAGAACTTCTACAAATAGGACCACACAGGAAGTATATGCACAAGGCTCCATTCAGCAGGAAGTCTGTGAGATGTATCGGCAGAGGATTCGTTTTCATCAGTGAGTAGTACTCTACCGTTCGCGTATACCTTCATTTCTCATCCACTCACCTGCTAAAGGAGATCTGGGCTCCTTCCCGTTGGAGGATATTATCAACACATTTGCTGTGTTATCAGTTAAGTCTGCACTTTGGATGTTGTGCCCGCTTGCGCTGCTGGGGCAAACATCACTCGCTCGTGATGTGGTACCCTTTGGGTTTTTTCACAGGTTGTTGACCATTTTTGCAGCAGCATTCGTGAAGGTTGTTGTCTGTAACGTTCGTTACTTATAATGCCATCGAAAGGTTCCGGTACCCGTATTATCCTGGCCTCACACAATTAGTGGGATACATTCCATCTTCCTCTATTTCCTGAAAGACTGTGGAGGTCACATGTTATTTCTTTGACAGAATTCACCAATTACAGAATAGTTGAGTTTACAGTCCTAAATAGCCTATCACAGCCCTGCATGTGATCTTGGTGTTCCATATTCACCCTGTAGGCTTGGGGTGTGGTTTCCTGTAAAAGGCAGTTAGGTTCCAGTTGGTTCATAAGGTTGATTATGTCCTTTACGTCCTTACTGATGTTCTGTCTACACGTCATATCAACTTCTGCATAAAGAGTATTAAAATCTCCATAGATGATGAGAGGCTTGTCTAATTCTCATTTCTGCCAGGTTTTGGTATATGTATTTGGAGGCTCTATTACTGGGTGTGTGCCATACTTAGGACTAGAACGTCTTCCTGATGAATTGATTCTTTAATCGTAATGAAACACTTCTCTTTGTTTTTTGGACACTCCTTATCTTGAAGACTACTTTGTTAGACGTTAACAAAGCCACCTTTTTTTGGTTACTGTTTATAAGATACATATTCTCTACTCTTTTAATCTCTACTTGTCTGCATCTTTACATTTAAACAGTACTTCCCGTGGTAAGCAGACTTGGGTCTATTCAGTCTGATAATTTCTGTTTCAAATGGAACGTTTAGTTCGTTTACATTTAATATAATTCTCGTGTCACAGGGTTTAGTTATACATTGCTAATTTGTTATTTGTTCCTCTTGGGTTTTCTCCCAGTTCATTGAACATACTCTTTTAGGGGTTCATTTCTTTCATTATTCTTTTTTATCTCCTCATTGGCTATAGGGATCATAACACACACTCTTAATTTATCAGTGTTTACTCTGAGTCAGTACCGCATCACTTCAAACCTTGTATCTGATACATCCTCCTTCCCGTGCCTCCCTTCACCAGTGCCAGGATCTCACAGCAGAGCATCTCAATGTGCTTGGCCCCCACCCTTGGTGCTATTTTTGCTGTCTCTTACGTCCACATACATCACCACCTCCACTTTACTGTGCTATCATTCTGTGCTCTGAACTAACTTCAAAGGAACTTCAGAGAAGGAAGCACAGACATCTTACACACGCACACTCCTCCTGTGGTGCTCCTCACTCCCTGTATATGCACGTCTCCCCCTGGCACCCTGTCCTTTCATCTGGAAGACCACCTCTTAGGATTTCCTGTAGTGCAGCCCCCCTGGTGGCATTTTCTTAGCTTAGATTTACTTTAAAAAGTCTGTAAGTGCTGATGCGTAGGGGCACTTGTATCCCAATGTTTATAGCAGCACTTTCAACAATAGCCAAATTATGGAAAGCGCCTAAATGTCCATCAGCTGATGAATGGATAAAGAAACTGTGGTTTATATACACGATGGAATACTACGTGGCAATGAGAAAGAATGAAATTTGGCCATTTGCAGCAACGTGGATGGAACTGGAGAGTGTTATGCTAAGTGAAATAAGTCATTCAGAGAAGGACAGACTCCGTATGTTTTCACTCCTATGTGGATCCTGAGAAACTTAACAGAAGACCATGGGGAAGGGGAAGGAAAAAAAAAAGAGGTTAGAGAGGGAGGGAGCCAAAACATAAGAGACTCTTATTAAAAACTGAGAACAAACTGAGGGTTGGTGGGGGGTGAGAGGGAAGGGAGGGTGGGTGACGGGCATTGAGGAGGGCACCTGATGGGATGAGCACTGGGTGTTGTATGGAAACCAGTTTGACAATAAATTTCATATTTAAAAAAAATAAAAAATAAAAAAATTTTTAAAAAGTCTGTATCCCTTCATTTTTAAAGAATATTATCCCATGCATGTAAAATTCTTAATAAACACTCATTTACATCATTGTACCCGGATAAGTAACGGCTTTTTAAAATCTGGCTGCTGCCTGAATTTCCTCTTTCGGTTTTCGACAGTTTGATTGGAATAGTTTTCTTTGTGTGCGTCGGGCTTATGACCATCCCCATCCTCATTCTGGGACTCGTCCACCTGATGTGTCCCACACATCACTGGGGCTCATTTGTCAGTCTCTCTGTCTCTGTTCTTGAGATGGGCAATTTCCCATTTGTCTCCTGGTCCCTCGAGCAGTCCTACTGCCATCTTCTCTCCATGGGAAGACGAACTAGTAGGCATTGGATTCTAATTATTATGCTTCCAGTTCTATGGTTACCATTTGTTCATTTTCTGAAGTTTCAGATTCTTCACTGAGAGTCCCCATCTGTTCAGTCATTACGACCGTATTTTCCTCTAAGGCCTTAAACATATTTGAAAGTGCTGCGTTAAGATCTTTGTCTGCTGGCGCGCCTGGGTGGCGCAGTCGGTTAAGCGTCCGACTTCAGCCAGGTCACGATCTCGCGGTCCGTGAGTTCGAGCCCCGCGTCGGGCTCTGGGCTGATGGCTCAGAGCCTGGAGCCTGTTTCCCATTCTGTGTCTCCCTCTCTCTCTGCCCCTCCCCCATTCATGCTCTGTCTCTCTCTGTCCCCCAAAAAATAAATAAACGTTGAAAAAAAAATTAAAAAAAAAAAGATCTTTGTCTGCTAAATTCCGTATTTTCACATGGGGTCTATTTCTACTGCTTGCGTGTTTTCTTAGCTTCATATCACTCGTTGTTTGCGTCACTAGTAGTTTCTGGCTGCAGACCAGACGTTCTCAACGACACAAGGTAGTGACTATGGACTATGTTTTCTTCCAGGGCATTTCTGTTCAGCAGGTAGATCACTTACCGTAATCACCTTAAACGTAGGGAGTTTTAAACTACGTTGGGGTGGGTTTGCAGAAACCGAAGTGTTTACTAAACCCCTGTAACTTGAAGGGATTCAGCCTCCAGTGCTGTCCCGTCCACACTTGTTTCCAAGGGTTGGTTTTAGAGACTCCGTTATGGCAGCTTTATGGTTGCCTCTGTGCCCGAGGCGCAGCCCTTCCGAATTCGCAGCTGCACATCTAGTTCAGTGTCTCCGGTTCGGCCGGGATGGAGCCGCAGTGTTACCAGCACGGCTAGACCTCTGGCATCTTTGCTTGTTGTGCCCTCAGCGCCTTGACTGGGGGGTACGGGGTGGTCTTTCCCTGTGCACTGGTATCCTGGCATTCGGCCGAAGACTTGTGCAAAACCTACGCAGACACGCTTCCAGCTCCCAACGCCACCTCCTTCCGGGGACCCTGCTGCCCCGCCCCACGGCTTCTAGCTGATCCAGAAGCCCTGCGTCCTTGTCCTTGTCTCCTCGGTGCACCAGGACCACATGCTGTGTGAGTTGCACTGTCACCTTGTGGTGTCCCCTCCGTCACGGCTCGCGGTCTTATATGGCCGGCTGCCCAGCACCTGAAAACAAGCACCTTGCTTCTACTATTTAGGGCAGAGGTTAGCACTGCGGGAGACGTGCCGTGCGGGCTTCTTCAAGTGCACTTGGTTCTTCCTTTGCTCACGGATCTTCTCAGAGCCCGTGCTGGACGGGAGGTCTGTGCCAACAGCTGCTTTGTCTTGTTTCACACATCCGATGTCTCGTGCAAGGACTTGAAAATGTCACTGTGCATACAAATCATAAAGGGAGTTTGTAAGAGATAAATTCTCAGGCCCCGTTCTTTGAGATTCGTGTTGTACAGGTGCTTAGATATGGCTTTGGAATCTCCGTTACTTTGACACTGCACGCACTTTGACACGCGTCACGAAACACCACTCGCGTGTATCAGGACCAGGCCATGCAAGATGTTGTAGTACCCAAGCACTGTCTGTTTCTAGGGAGAAGTGTGTTTAAAAAAATTTTTTTTCAATGTTTTTTATTTATTTTTGGGACAGAGAGAAACAGAGCATGAACGGGGGAGGGGCAGAGAGAGAAGGAGACACAGCATCGGAAACAGGCTCCAGGCTCCGAGCCATCAGCCAGAGCCTGACGCGGGGCTCGAACTCCCGGACCGCGAGATCGTGACCTGGCTGAAGTCGGACGCTTAACCAACTGCGCCACCCAGGCGCCCCGAAAAACGTCCATGTTTGTAGGCTGATTAAGCATCATTCGGTGCATAACCTAAATGTAATTTTTAAAACAGGAATATTAACTGTAATTTTAAAATGATTTCAATCTGGGGCGCCTGGGTGGCTCAGTCAGATGAGCGTCTGACTTCGGCTCAGGTCATGATCTCACAGCTCATGTGTTCGAGTCCCGTGTCGGGCTCTGTGCTGACAGCTCAGAGCCTGGAGCCTGCTTCGGATTCTGTGTCCCTCTCTCTCTCTGCCCCTCCCCTGCTCACACTCTGTCACTCTCTCTCCCTCCCTCAAAAATAAACGTTTTAAGAAAAATAAATAAATAAAATGATTTCAATTAAATAATTAAAATGATTGTCGATATTTTCGTACCAGAGCAGAGTGCTGTATAATTCATGCCTGCTCATGGGCTATCTGATGCAGCTCGGGGCCCCCACCGGGGGCTCACAGGTTAGAGTCCATAGCAACCGGCTTCTTTCCACGTTTATTTCCATGAAATTAACTAATAAGTCACTAGAATGGACGGCAAGTGTTTGGTGGCTTTATTGAAGTTCTGGATTTTGGATATTCTGACCTAACATGGAGCCGATGACTATGAGGCAGCCGTTCACTGGAGGTTCCTGAGAAGGCGGTATACTAAATTTGTTATGCAGACCACAGACCAAAGACTCCAAATCCAAACCTTTTTTTTACGTGGCTCTTTAGAAAATGCTTCTCTGTGGCGGACTGCAATGCCTCGGTGTTATCCTTAGAGAAGCTCCAAGATGGGACTTGGATTTCTTTCTAGTTTTGATGAATAAAGTAAAGGGAGTATTTTTAAACCTAGGAAAGACTCAAATGCTAGCAAGCAGCTGAATACTCACCACTTAGTGTTCAATTAATGGCAAGTGCGCTGCACAGCAGACAAAAATGCCTGTGGGTCACAAGTTCATAATTTCGACCTTGAGACATCCTGCTGGAGGTACGGGCCCGTTTTTAAATCTAATTTCAGACTGTGACACAACACAACCGTACTTTGGTATTGCACACAGCAACAGGAAGCGCCGTGTGGTGCCTTGGGGGAGAGGTGGCCGAAGCTGGACGCCCCGTCGCCGTGACTTGGTCTGGGAACCCTGCGGGACCTTCACAACCTAGAGGCAATTTAAGAAGATGGGTTTCTGTGAGAAGTCCCAATTACCCCTACACTTAAAATCTGTGAAATGGACGTGACATTCACGGCCTCATGTGGTCACTGGGTGAAACCCCTAGGGGTTGCCAAGGGTATCTGAGCCACATCCGGAAAGCCAAGGGCAGGTGGGGTGCACCTGGAGGGGACAGTCCCCTCCCTCGGCCTCCTGCCCTCCCCGTACCTCCCTGAAGAGACAGACTTTGAAAATACTCCTTGCCTTAGTTAAATACTATGACCTTGTGTCATAAAATTAGTGCTTTTAGAAGTGAAATTGATTAGAACAAAATGTACGTAAGACTTTTACAAACACTTCTTTTCTTGCAGAAAACAAGACACATGTCACCTATATACCCCTACATAACGAAAAAAAAAAACAACCCAGAAGCCTTACATCCTCCGAACACACTGTGTTTCCCCTACGAGGAAGACCCCATGGTGGGTACGAAGCCCGGATACCAGCGCGGAATTTTAAATCTGAACTCTTAACAGTTAAGAACCTTGAGACACTACTTTCTCAGCATCAGAGATTCAGCGAGGGGAGGTGAGCCGAGCGGCGGAAAAGCCAGACTGAACTGTCACCTCTGAGTTCCCAGCAGGGCTCTGAGGGAGGTTCTTAAAGGAAAGAATGTTTCCATAATCGCGTAATTAACTCTGCTGTCAGCATGTAATTTAAGGTGAGTACGCGACGTGTCTGATGACGAACTATTTTGACTGCAGCGTCACGGGCCCTTCTCAACACTGTTCACGCCCGATGCTCTCGTCTTTCTTACTTTCAAAACCCGTAATCACGTTGGCACAGGGCGGGCTTGACACTCATCTCAGGGACAGGCTTGGTGACTCTGCTCTGTCTCTAGTGTCATGTTTCCTTCAGCTTTCGGGTGGTGACTTTGCTTCCAGAACTCTTCTCTTTGCGGGCTGGCCTCCGTAGTGTGCTACCTCCCAGGCCACCCGCGTGCACTCGCATGCACACGCACACCCACATACACCCACACCCACGCACACGCCTCCCCACACATGCACCCCGGCATGCACACCCACGCTTGCACGCCTGCCTGTACACACCCACACACACGCACACATGCACCCACGTACACCCACATGCACGCACCCACACACCCACACATGCACGTCCACACACACCCACACCCACCCGTGCACACCGCACACGGGCTTAGGGGTTGGTTCCGGGCACAGTGACACCATCAGCACCACCCCAGGGCACACGGCCGGGCAGCGGCTCAGTGTGGGGTGGGGGCAGGGTGGCCCGAGAAACGACACCAGGATGGCTGCCGGGCCAGGATGGACCCCTCCACATCCCCGCGGGCAGCCGGTGGGGGGGCGGCACGGCTCCCGGGGAGGGCACGTCCCAGCACTGACCCGAGGGCTCCGGCCCCTGGCCACCCAGCACCCAGCTGCCCCTGCGGGAGACACCCCCCGACCAGCCGCCTCGCCTCCCGGGGCCGGAGCAGGTCCACCTGGCGCCTGCCTTTGGGCACCAAGTGTGGCTGCGCCCTCCGAATCACAAAACGAATAAGATGAACACGTATTTACTGTAACACATTTTAAAACAGCAGGAAAAGTATCTTTTGCTCTTTTCACACAGAAGAATCCAGAGCTGAAGCAGGCTGTGCGAAGGGACCTGGGCCCATGCAAGGTCCACTCCATCCAGAACCACCCATTTACTACGTTACAGAAATTACGGGTCGGCGCCCCTGCGGGCATTTACGGGCATACTGTGGCGTGTTTACGGCCACATCCTTCGGGTCAGAGTCCCTGCGGGCATTAATGGCCACATCTGTCTGGTCAGCGCCCCTACGGGCGTTTATGGCCACATCCATCTCTAAAAATCAAGTATTTCCTAATTTTTCATCTGCACGTCATTGAATGTCCTCGGAATGGCACAGACTGTGAACGTCTGTGGAGCGAAGGGAATGTGTTTTGTGCAGGATATTCTTCCTTTGGGGTCCTCTGTCCCCAAAACAGGGTTTGCCCTGAGCTAGTCCAGAACTGCGGCCAGGATGGCGTGGACACGGTTGCCACGGCCAGAGAAGCTGTCGCCAAGGTGCCCGTGGTGAGGAGGAAACGCACCTGTTAGAGGCCCGATGGCCTCCGTCATTTACTCGTCCCCCACACCGACATTTTACTAGAAACTGTGGATCCTGCCTTTTCTACACAAGACACACCTTGCTGAGCCATTTTGCGCTTTTGACGTAAGAGCAAATGCAGTGCGTGAGATCGCAAAGCAGAAATATTGAACATAAATCAGTTCACGTAAGAGCGGTAATTCACCATTCCACATTTCACTACAGAAGAATAGTTTTTAGCTATTGCTTATACAAAACTATAAAATTAAAATAGCCTAACATTATTAAATGTAATTTTAGTAGAAATCTATCCAGACACAAGATTTCACAGAAACATCAGGTGCGGGAGGGCCCCAGGAAGCACTGGCCGCAGGGTTAGGGTGAGATATGTCCATGCCCGGTCTGTGGGTCTCTCGTGCCTTCCCAGAGGCCACAAGGACCACCCACGGAGGCCTGGACCCTCTGCCACCTTCACCAGGGAGCAGCCGCTGACGCCCTCGACCTGACGGCCACCTTGCCCCCTCAGCAGACCCTCACGTCTCACTCCAGTGATGCCAGAGGGTCCCAGACATCCGCAAGATGTGCAGCAGGTGTGTCACAGGGTGGAGGGGACACGGGCTCCAGCTTCCCCGTGACAGGTACCCACTCCTCCCATGGCCACCCGTGACCTCTCTGGTCTCTTACTCTCCTCTCTAGGTCCCTGGGCACCAAAGAATGGGGGGATGCAGACCACAGCCGTGGCTGTTTTGCGTACAGCCGCCCCAGGGCCAGCCCGTGAGATGTCACCAGATACAGGCCGGGGGCTCAGAGACGGTGTGCTGCAGGCAAAGCCAGGTTTCCGGCGGTCAGGTCACACCATTTCCCGAACCCAAGCTCAGACCCACCCTGGCACCAATCACCACACGCGCCCAAGTCCCAGCTTGGGAGGAAGAACTCGTCAGTTAGAATTTCCTAGTAGACGCTTTCAGTGTCTGAATTTAAGTCAGTAAATTTGCCAACACATCTGTCATATTTACACACTCAACGAAAGTCTGGAAGAGATCCATGTGGCATAACGCTGCACGTTCTTATGTCCGTACACGGTCTCAGGTCCTGTGTCTGAACACAACTGCCTGCAAAGCCAGAACGTGGCGACGGACAAATCCAGACCAGAACGATGCTTTAATGCAGAACCGGGAGGCCCGGATCTCCAGCACCTATGCTTCTGAACGTCACCGTCCCCTCTCAGCCGGGCACCCGACGCTGGCTGCCTTACACCATCCTGGGCTCGTCCGGCCACCAGTTCTGCTCTCTGGCTCAGCTCAGCCTTTCAATTAAGTACTTGCATGCATTGTATAAACGTATACACTTGGCGTGTACAACACATTATAAACAAAGAGTAACAAATCTTGTGTTACCGTAAGTATGGTGATCACATACACATGCATATCTTACACAAATATACCCCCTTAATGAGAAACGCCGTCTAACCCAAACACAGACCTGGCTCCAACCCTGCTACTTATTTTTGCTACTCATTACTCGGATGTAACCCCCTTGACCCTCAGTTTCCTCCTCTATAAACAGAGTCAGCGATGGCAGCTTTGGGGGACCAGAAGGGCGATGTGGACACCACAGCACTGACCCGGAAACACAGGGGCCGTGCTCAGTTAGTGCTGAATACAACGAAACGACGAGGCCTGTTTTCCCATAAAATCCGGGTTGACGCCCACTTCAGCCTCTGCTTACCGTGAATTTTCTCAGTAGCTGACTTTCCGTGGATGTGGAACTGTGGCCTCAGCCGAGCTCATCTCTGTAACATTCCGCATGCCAGTTTGGGGGGGGGTGCACCCTCATTAGTCCTTTCAAGTTTTTGTTTAACACCCAGAAGCTTGGAAAGGAGACTTCGTTCTTGCACAGCGCGATCAGTGAGTCGGTTAACGGCCTTGCTCGAATCCCCGCAAAGCACAGGCACAGTGCGGTCAGGTTTCCACTGACGTCCCCTCAGAACAGTGAGTCTTCTCTCTGGGGCGAAAGAGAAGGGCCTTGGGCCCTGGGCAGCAGGGGCCTCTCGAAGCATTTTGTTTCCTAATTTTCTTTGAATGGACCCGGGGGGCATCTGGGGGGCTCGGTCGGTTCAGCATCGGACTCTTGACTTTGGTTCTGGTCATAATCTCACGGTTCCTGGGATCGAGCCCCACGTCAGGTTCTATGCTGACAACATGCAACCTCCTTGGGATTCTCTCTCTGCCGTTCCCCCACTCACGCGCACATGCTCTCTCTCTCAATCTCTCTCTCAAAATAGATAAACAAACTGTAAAAAGTAACAAATAGACAAGAATTAAGACAGTTTCTTAACAGCGTCAGCTTTTACTGACTTCCTGTTTTCATTTCCTCTGGGAGCACAGTGTGTCAAGATGACCGGAGGCCGAGGCTGCACACACCGGGCCGGCCACCTGCACCTGCCCCCCGCCCCCTGCCCCCACCCCGTCCCCTGTCCCTCTGCCACGCCCCTGTACACTGAGCGAAACTGCAGCGAATGGAGCAAGGAACCCACTGCGGCTGGTTGGTGGGGCGGCCAAGTAGACGAGGCCACCGAGGCCTCTCCAGAACCAGCCGCACGCGAGCCTCAGGAAACTGTCTCAGCAAATACACACAGCCCCACACAAGCTGTTTCTGCAGCTTCCGCAGGGTGCATCCTGCTGAAACAGGAGTTCTCCGTGTTGTCTACAAGGAGCGAGTCTTACAGGCTAACTAGACATCCAATATTAACTATTATTGACGGGAAAGTCTTCTAACGTTTGTCCGCAGCTAGATTTAGACATACGTCTCAGGAACGAACAGCATGGCCTCAGCGTTTCATACGAGAAATGTAAATAATTTTCTATTTATATTTGATGTATTTTGAGTGGAAATGTTTAGTCTATTATTTTCAAATATTTTGTGTAGGCTATCTACAGTACTTATGGTGCATAAATTTTTTGATGTTACGGCAATACAATTATTAAAAGCAAATGAACTTTTGTGACAACAGATTATTGTCATATTTTTCAAATCGAAATCACTATTATCACAATAAGATTAAAAATCTCTTAAGAAACGTGAATAATGGAGACAAAATAGGACACGACTGTTCTTAGACTCTTCACAGGCAGTTGTAAATCAGGCCCGTTCAGAAGCCAGTGGGGTTACCTAGAGATTTCATGTCTGTGGTGATGACTCTGGTCCTTTGTGGTCTTTGCCACGTTCCACTCATAGAGTCCCCTTAGGACCTCCTGCAGGGCCGGATTAGTGGTCACAAACTCCTTCAGTTTTGTTTGGGAAAGTCTTTATCTTTCCTTCTACTCTGAACGACGGCCTTGCTGAACAAAGGATTCTTGGCTGCATATTTTTCCTGTTCAGTACATTGACTATTTTCTGCCAATCCCTTCCGGCCTGCCAAGGTTCAGTGGACAGGTCTGCTCCTACCCTTACGTGTCTACCCTTATAGGTTAAGGCATGTTTGTCCCTTGCTGATTTCAGAACGGTCCCTTTATCTTTGAATTCTGTCAGTTTTACTATGATATGTCATGGTGTTGACCTGTTTTTATTGATTTTAAACAGAGTTCTCTGTGCCTCTTGGACTTGGATGCCTGTTTCTTTCCCCAGATTAAGGATCACTCTGAATATAAATGGACTAAATGCTCCAACCAAAAGACACAGGGTATCAGAATGGATAAAAAAAAACCAAGATCCATCTATACACTGTCTACAAGAGACTCACTCTAGACCTGCAGATTGAAAGTGAGGGGATAGAGAACCATCTATCATGCTCCTGGAAGTCAAAAGAAAGCCGGAGTAGCCATACTTCTATCAGACACACTACATGTAAAACAAAGACTGTAACAAGAGATGAAAAGGGCATTATATCATAATTAAGGGGTCCATCCAAATGTGGAGGCACCCAAATAGAAATTAAGTTAATCACAAACATAAGCAAACTTTTAGATAATACTGTAATTGTAGGAGACTTTAATACCCCACTTACAACAATGGACAGATCATCTAGGCAGAAAATCAATAAGGAAACCACGGCTCTGAATAAGACATTGGACCAGATGGACCTAACATATATTCAGAACATTTCATCTTGAAGCAGCAGAATACACACATTCTTCTCCAGTGCACATGAAGCATTCTCCACAATAGATCACATACTGGGTCACAAAACAGCCCACAACAAGTACAAAAAGATCGAGATCATACCATGAATATTTTCAGACCACAACACTATGAAACTTGAAATTAACCACTAGAAAAAACGTGGAGAGCCCCCAAATACATGGAGGTTAAAGAACATCCTACTGAAGAATGAATGGGTTAGCCATGAAATTGAAGAAGAAATTTAAAAATACATGGAAGCAAATCAAAGCGAAAACATGACAGTCAGTCCCTTAGGGATGCAGCAAAGGCAGTCCTAAGAGGAAAATACATTGCAATCCAGGCCCATCTCAAGAAACAAGAATGGTCCCAAACACACAACCTAACCTTACACCTAAAGGAGCAGCAAATAAAGCCAAAAGTCAGAAGAAGGGAAATAATAAAGATTAGAGCAGAAATAAATGATATAGAATTTAAAAAAATAGAACAGATCAATGAAACTGAGCGCTAGTTTTTTTGAAAGAATAAACAAAATTGATAAACCCCAAGCAGACTTCTCTAAAAGCAAACAGGTAAAATCACAAATGAAAGAGATCACAAATACAATTAGAAGACAATGCTTTGAAAAAACTATATGCCAACAAACTGGACGATCCAGACGAAATGGACAAATTCCTAGACACCCACACACTACCAAAACTCAAATAGGAAGAAACAGAAAATCTGAACAGATGCATAGCCAGCAAAGAAATTGAATTGCTTATCAAAAATCTCCCAGCAAACAAGAGTCGTGGGCCAGAGGGCTTCCTAGGGGAATTCTACCAAACATCTAAACAAGAGTTAATACCTACTGTTCTCAAGGTATTCCAAAAAACAGAAATGGAAGGAAAGCTTCCAAACTCATTGTATGAGGCCAGCATTACTTTGATTCCAAAACCAGACAAAGACCCCACCTAAAAAGGAGAACTGCAGGTCAATATCCCAGATAAACATGGATGCAAAAATTTTCAACAAGATACTAGCAAATCAAATTCAACAGTACATCTAAAGAATTATTCACCATGGCCAAGTGGGATTCATTCCTGGGCTGCAGCGCTGGTTCAATATTTGCAAGTCAATCAACATGATACGCTACATTAGAAGAAAGTATAAGAACCACATGACCCTGTCAACAGATGCAGACAAAGCATTCGACAAAACACAGCATCCTTTCCTAATAAAACTGTTAAGAAAGTAGGGATAGAAAGAGCATACATTAACATCATAAAAGCCATATACGAAATGCCCACAGCTCATACCATCCTCAATGGGGAAAAGCCAAGAGTTTTCCCCCTCATATCAGGAACACAACAGGATGTCCATTCTCCCCACTGTTGTTCAACATAGTGATGGAAGTCCTAGCCTCAGCAATCAGACAACACAAAGAAGTAAAAGGCATCCAAACTGGCAAAGAAGAAGTCACCCTTTCACTCTTCGCAGATGACATATACTCCACGTGGAAAACCCAAAAGATTCCACCAAAAAACTTCCAGAGCTGATCCATGAATTCAGCAAGGCTGCAGGATATAAAATCAATGTACAGAAATTGGTCGTATTCCTATACACCAACAATGAAGCAACAGACAGAGATATCGAGGAGTTGATCCCATTTACAATTGCACCCAAAACTGTAAAATACTTAGGAATAAACCTAACCAAAGAGGTAAAAGATCTGTATGCTGAAAACTATAGAAAAGTTCAGAAAGAAATTGAAGAAGACATAAAGAAATGGAAAAACACTCCATGCTCATGGATTCTAAGAACAAATATTGTTACAATGTCAATACTACCCAAAGCAATCTACATATTCAATTCAATCCCTATCAAAATAACACCAGCATTCTTCACAAAGCTAGAGAAAACAGTACTAAAATTTGTACGGAACCAGAAAAGACCCCGAATAGCCAAAGCGATCTTGAAAAAGAAAACCAAAGCAGGAGGCATCACAATCCCAGACCTCAAGCTATACTACAAAGCTGTCATCACCAAGACAGTATGGTACTGGCACAAGAAGAGACACTCAGATCAATGGAACAGAATAGAGAACCCAGAAATGGACCCACAAACATACGGCCAACTCATCTTTGACAAAGCAGGAAAGAATATCCCATGGAATAAAGACAGTCTCTTCAGCAAGTGGTACTGGGAAAACTGGACAGCGACATGCAGAAGAACGAACCTGGACCGCTTTCTTACACCATCCACAAAAATGAACTCAAAATGGATGAAAGACCTCCATGTAAGACCGGAAGCCATCAAAATTGAGGAGAAAGCCGGCAAAAACCTCACTGACAGAGAAACACAGGGAAACGGCTGTGTAAATTGGGGCTTTCACCGCTGTTATCACAATTCCCAGCAGACAGGTCTATGCGCACAAGGAAACCGCAGTCCTGAACATTCTCACCTCCGCAGGTAATCACTGTTGCACACGGCAGAGCTCATTCGCGTCTCTGCGTCCTTGTAAATGACTGTGTTCCTACGGCACTCACACTTCTGAAAATTAACATTGTGTAAGTATCTTCCAGCCATTAAAAGCTCTTGGTAAAATTTATTTTAAAACACTGAAAACTCTCCTCACATGAATGCATCAGCATATACATAACTATCTCCCTATTCTTGAGACGTTAGATCGAAATGGGTTTTTCTTAAGCACTTACTATGTGCACTATGAACACGGCTTGCCGTCAGTCCCGGGCTTGGGACTGCTGTGTGGACGGCGTGACGGTCCACGGAGGCGCTGCCCTTACCGCCAGACAGCACTCCAGAAACACCCCCGCAAGGCGCTCAGCCGGACTGGTCAGGATCGCCTCCGTGGAATCTGCCACCACACCACAGCCTTTGGTAAAACCCCATTTCCAACGCCCTCTGCGGAGCCCCCAGATCAGACTCACTGAGCCCTCACTGGGACTGGTGTGTGTGAGCCTGAATACACAGCTTACCAGTCGTGGCTTCAGTGCCACGTCCTGGGGACATGGGCCCCGAGCCCTGAGCCCCGCTGTGGTTTATAACAGACTTGCTGTTTGTGTGAAACTGTTTATCGACTCACACATCACACGACTGACGCCCTGCAGCCGCCACCTGGGTCGTCCCTTTCACCCCGTGGCTACCGTCAGCCACTCTCCCCGCCATAACCAGCGTCCCGCGCTCTGCGGTGCGTGTGGCTTCCACGAGCACAAGCACGGTACGGTCGGGGGGCCACAAAGCTGAGGCACCCACGAGAGCGGGCCACGTGCACGAACACCTACCGCTGACCATCCCCAGCAGGACTTGCCTCGGGGACGCAGCGCGACAGTCACGGTCCCCCACCCAACGTGGCCAGAGGGACGACGGAGGGGATGTGACAGCAAGACCGGCTGAGGACGTCGCCAGGGCTCCTCGCTGGCTCCACGAGACGGGCGGACCTGGCAGCGTCCGGTGCCTCCACTCTTGTCTTCAGCCACCTCACCCAGTGCCCCCCGGCCTACCTATGACAACCACCAATCTGTGCACTGTGTCCGCGAGGGTTTCCTTCACTCGCTTTTATTTTTCAGGTTCCGCATGTAAGCGAAATCATACAGTATCTGTCTTTCTTTCTGGGCTTCCTCTCACTTAGCACGACGCCACCAAGGTCCATCCGTGTTGCCACAAGTGGCAGGACTTCCTTCTTCCCAAGGCTGTGTAATATGCCACTGCAGACAGAGATGTAGGGCTTCCGTGTTTTCGTGAGCCGTGCACCCATCAATGACACGCAGGTTGATTCCTATCTTGGCTGCTGTCAACAACGAGCAATGAACGAGGAAATGCAGGTGTCTCTTCCAGACCGTGGTTTTGTGTCCTTTGGAAGCATTCCCCGAAGTGGGATTGCTGGTCATCCGGCACTTCTATTTCTTACGTTTTGAGGAACCTCCACGCTGTCCTCCAGCGCGGCTGCACCAGTCGGCATCCCCACCGACCGTGCTTGAGGGTTCCCTTTTCTCCGCGTCCTCGCCAACACCTGCTGTTTCTTGTGTCGTTGACTTTAGCCGTTCGGACAGCTGTGAGGTGACATCATGGTCTTGATTTGATTTTCTTTTTTTTAATTTTTAAAAGTCTTTATTATTTATTTTTGAGAGAGAGAAGGAGAGAGAAAGAGAGAATGAGCCAGGGAGGGTACAGACAGAGGGAGACACAGAATCCGAAGCAGGCTCCAGGCTCCGAGCTGTCAGCACGGAGCCCGACGCGGGGCGCAAACCCACGAACCGCAAGATCATGACCTGAGCCGAAGTCAGACGCTCGGCTCACTGAGCCACCCAGGCGCCCCACTGATTTGCACTTTCTTGAGGATGTCTGACGTTGACCATCTTCTCGTGTGTGCTAGTCACCTGTATGTCTTCTGCAGAAAAATATCTATTCAGTTCGTCTACCCAATTTTTTTAAGTTCACTTACTCATTTTGAGAGTGAGAGAATCCCCAGCAGGCTCCACACTGTCAGTGCAGAGCCCGATGTGGGGCTCAAACTCACGAACCGTGAGATTGTCACCTGACGAGATCAAGAGTTGACGCTTAACCGACTGAGCCCGCCAGGCGCCCCGAGTCCTCTCCACCGAAATCTTCATTGAAGTGTAAGGTTTCTTCTCTTGAGCTGTAGGTGTTCCTTATAAATTTTGAATAATAGCCCCTTACAAGTCAAGTATCTTCTCCGTTTTTGATGCCTTCATTTGCTGTGCAGAAGCTTTCCGTGTGATACAGCCCGCTTGTTTATTTCTGCTTTTGTTGCCTTTGTGTTCGGGGTCAATTTTTAAAAATCAGCACCAAGACCAGAATCAAGGCACTTATACCCTATGATTTCTTCCAGGAGGTTTACGGTTAAGGGTCTTACGTTCAGTCTTTCGTCTACTTTGACTTAATTCTTATGTGTAAGAAATCAGTTCACTTTCATTTCATCCTTCTGCACGTTGCTGTCCAGCTTTCCCAACACCATTTGCTGAAGAGACTGTCTTTTCCCCGCTGTATATTCTTGGCTCTTCTGTAATAAAGTAATTGACCATATAATTGTGGATTTATTGCTGGGTTTTCTATTCTGTCCCATCGGTCTATGTGTCTGTTTTTATACCAGGGCCATACTGTTTTGATGATCACAGCTTTGTAAAAAAACTTAAGTCAGGGAACATGATGCCTCCAGCTTTGTTCTTTTTCAAGATTTATCTGGTGTTTCTTAGTCTTTCTTGGCCTTATACAAATTTTAGGATCGTTTGTTCTACTTCTGTGAAAACTGCTATTGGAATTTTGATAGGGACTGCATTGAATCTGTACATTGCTTTGGATAGTGTGGGCATTTTAAAGATTTTTTTAATAAATGTGTTATTTATTTTTGAGAGAGAGACAGCACAAGTAGGGAAGGGGAGAGAGAGAGGGACAGAGGATCCAAAGCAGCTCCAGCTCTGTGCTGACAGCAGAGAGCCCAGTGTGGGGCTCGAACCCACGAACCGTGTGATCATGACCGGAGCTAAAGCCAAGAGTCAGATGCTTAGCCGACTGAGCCCCCCAGGCACCCCTGATTCCAGTCCTCTTAGAGACTGAAATAATCGATGGCTCCTAAACTGTAAATTCAGTCTAATTAAACGCATTTTATTACTACTCTATTTGTATTCATATTTACCTTCTTACTTTGGCTCCTTCATTGTCTTCCTTTTTTCTTGGTGCATTTTTAATTATCTTTTGCAATTTGCTTTATTTCTCTTTTGGTCTTTAATTTTACTGGTGTTTTACTAATTTATGAAGTATTGTAACAAGAGAGGGACCTCAGCACGCTCACTGTCCAGTCCTACCTGAGCTCTAACCTACGACAGCAGACAGTGACATCGGTGGTGTTACCACCTCAAGACAAACAACATTGGTCTATACTCACCCGAGAGCCCAAGAACACCCAGGGAGCACGCCGCTCTCGCTCGGGACAAAGGAGACCTTTCTGGACACGAAACCCTCTCGGAGCAGCCCGCTCCGAGGACAAGCATCAACACTAACCGGGTAAGGAGGGGCCAGCGGGTCTGCAGACGAGTGGGAGGTCCAGGGGGACAGAAGGAGGAATGAATTCTGCAATTTTCAGCCTAATAGATGCTGTCAGTGTGAAGGAGACCTTCTCTGCTGTTATAAACATTCGGTAAGGATTTCTGGCAGAGAAGCAGCGAAAAGATGAAGTCAGTTCTCAACTACGTGGGGCAGCCCCAGCTTCTGGACGAGAGCGTGTGGGAGCTAGAAGGAAAAGCCGGGAGCCGACCCCGTCTCACGGGGGAAGAGAGGTCACGTCGGGAAGGAGTAGTTACCAATTCAGTTCGGAAGAAACACACAGAAAGGCTGCGACCTAGACAAGCAGCACGGGCGTCCCTCCGGCAGTGTGGACCGGAGGACGTGCAGCCTCCCCACCTCCACAAGGAGAGGCGCGGACGCACCGGGTCGGAGGCACGAGCCGTGAGAGCCGGGGACCAGCCCGCGGGTCCCCCCTCCCCGTTACAAGGCTGCTCTGAGCAAAGTCCACTTCCTGCTCGGTCGGGTCGGGTTCGGTCCTGGAGGACGGAGGCCATCCAACCATTCCGAGAGCATCGCCACCGGAAACGGTCCACATCCCGCGAGTCTGAGGATGTTTCCGACCCGCTTCTGTCGATAAAGCAAAGTGCAGGGCAGGGTCTACTTTACCCTCCGATCCACAGGTCCCGTCAGTTCCAGCACCATCGTGAGGCTGTACTGGACACAGTCCCCTGTCGAGCGCAGAGAACGATCTCAGTGCCAAACAGGCTTCAGGAGAGAGAGCCCAGCCGCTAAGGGCGTGGAACCAGCTGGCCGCTGGATTATTGACGCGATTATTATTGTTTCCATCTGGAATACCAAGCAGGTGGCCTTTAAAATTTTTTACAGGATTTTGAGTCTGAATATCTTTTAAAAAATAACATATTAAAACTCTTTTTTGATTCTCTGGGATTCAGATTCTGTGAAATGCGTTGTTCTTGAAGGTGACCTAACCAAATGATTACAGAGCATTCCTACGCTCTGCCTTTCTCTTTCTCCCCTTCGTGATGAGGGTGACGATGAAGGCTGAGGGTACGCATTCACAGGAGCGTGCTGGTCGCGGCCCCACGCCGAGCCTGAGAGCACGGAGGCCTGAGGCCGTGGGAGGAGGTGCCGGGGGACCTCGGGTGGGGCCTCCCACCCCCCTGTCTGTTCCGTTCTCCAGTGCGCACCACATCTTTGGCAGACTGGGTCACCTTTCCTGAGGGGACTGCTGGGGGTGCGTTCTGCTCTGTGCACACCCTCTCATTCAAGAAGAATCGCATTAACGTGATCCTGGATGACGTTTTCTCAAAAAAAAAAAAACACTCAGCACACGATTCAACTAGGATACTGTATAAAGCCGAGACAAATAATGAAATAAAAATCTTAAGAGATCTCCTAGAAGACAGTCCGATGAGAAGCCCAAGGGAAGGCAAGAAGTGACAAGAAGTAAGGCCTGTAAGGGATAGGAGGTGACGCTGGGGCACAAACGCAATCTGGGCTCGGGGTGGGGGCCGGAGGGGCGGGGAGGTGCCGTGTGTGTAGATGAAGGCTGGTGTCAAAGACCATGGAGAGGGCTGTATCAGTGACCACACCGGAGGCTGCCCAGGAACACAGCCGGACCCGCAGCCACGTGGAGAGAAAACTTCCCCGTGTCCGCAGTAGAGACCAAGAGACGCTGGAAGTACATTCAAGTGTAGACAAAATAACCCGTTTTAAAATAACCTGAAATAGATTTTGGTACCAACAGGCCTTAAGTTCCAGTGAGAGTCCTTGAGCAGAGAGGAGATTCATCCTGCAAGGAGGCCGGATGCAGAAGTCGTGGGGAGAACAAGAGGCTGTAAACATTTAGGAATGCAGGAGCCCCAAAAGTTGTGACTTTTCGTGCATTTAAAAGCGGCTTCTAAACACAAAGCCACAGCAGGTGGTAGATCAGGAAACAACTCGGGTTCAGGGGTCACAAGGTCCTAGCACCTTCCAGCAGGACCTAAACATGCTGTCTTTCTATCGTGTAGGCAAAGTATACATTTGGCAAAATGTCAAGGGCCACCTCCAAATAAATGTAAATGGAGTACACACATTTGAGACATGCAGAGGAGAATTTTAGAAGACACATGAAAAATTTAATCAGAATAATTTAAGTATCAAGAAGAAAAGGGGCACAGTGAAGGGGGGGACCAATAAAAATTCAAAGTCCTCGATCAAAACCAAACTCGAGCACACATCGGTCATCACCACACACTCCAACGGGGGCGCAGCCTGTCAGGCTCGGTGGTAAGAAAGAAGGAAGCACAAAAACGCAAACGAAATCAAAGGGACAAGGTAACAAAAATGAGTAGGAACCAGCAGCGTGCGGATCTGGGAGCCAAAGTCGTTCTTTGCTAAGAGCAGTAAAATGAAGAATCCTCTGCTGAATCGATCAAAAAAGAAAAAAATTAATCCTATTGAAAAATATTGAAGATCTGAGATCCTTTCACCAGCAGGAAAAATGACTTCCCCTGTAGTCACACACTTTCACACACTTTCAATAAAAACCCCAAGACTTCTGCAGAATCTGATCAGAGGCTTTTAAAATTCTCACGAAGAAACAAAGGGAAAGAGAAGACGGAAAAAATAAAGTGAACCAGGAGGTGAGGAGACCTGGGCCCGCGGTGGCAAACGTGTTGCCGTAGGTCCACAGCGGTAAGTGTGATTCCGGCCTTGACACCGTTGGAGAGCACACGTAAACCACGGCAGGACACTCGGTCGAGGGCCCAGGTGGCACACAATCCCCGAGGAACCGGTCACGACACGTGCTTGCCCAGGACAATAAATCTGATCCCTACTTTTCACATGTTTTACAGAAGTAAGTGTCACATGCCTGGGAGACCTAACCCAGAGAGCAAACGAACACTGAGAAGGAAACGCAAGCAGATATATTTACGAGCATGGGGTAAGGAAGGTTCTCCTGAACCAGATGCTAAATCCACACAGGAAAGCACGGACGAGGGGCGCTTGGGTCGCTCAGTCGGTTAAGCAAGCACCTGACTTCGGCCAGGTCATGATCTCACGGTTCGTGGGTTCCAGCCCCGCGTCGGACTCTGTGCTGACAGTGTGGAGCCTGCTTGGGATCCTCTCTCTCCCTCTCTCTCTGCCCCTCACCCACTCTCTCTCTCTCTCTCAAAATAAATAAACATTTTTTTAACGTTAAAATGAAAAACGGTATTTCAAGAACGTTACTGTCTGAATCCGGACTTTTCCCTCAGGCTGTCCCTGCACGTCCCACGGCTGGTCCTCTTATGAGCGAGAGAGGGTCTGATTTCCAGTAACAGGTTTTCAGACTGCTTACGGGATTCCGATCCCCATCCAGTAACGCCGGTGGAGAGGAGCCCACACGCTGGAAGGGGGCCGAGGCAGGCCCGCTGCACGGGGTCTGGGTCTCTGCGGGAGGGGTTTCGGGGGCCAGGTGCCCCCCCTGCTCTGGCTCAGCTGGGGTTTTCGGGGGGGCAGGCATCTGGGCGGGAGGAAAATGTCCCGCTGGCACACGGCACACGGGAGCCCGGCAGAGGTGGTGGGAGCAGGGCTGAATCCCACCTCGGAGCCGACTGCACCCGCCCGCTCGCTGGGCCGTGGGGGCCACGGCCACCACGGCCACCACGTCCTACATCGTGGCACCGAGCCATCCCTTGTGGGACCAGACGCCAACCAACGGTGTCCTCCATCGTGCCCCACGTCCTCCTAGCTGAACCTGCCACCTCGAGTGGCTTAATTCTGGGGCGCGTGTGGGGACATACATCCCCGCTCGGTTAAAGTACGAGAAGCCGTGCTTACTGTGCTGCTGGGGTTGCTGTTCAGATGCAGTCCACTGTCAAACAGAGGGGACGAGGCCCCGCTGCTGTGGTCGCCGGCTGGCCCCGGGGACCCTGCAGGCAAGCAGAGACGGTCACTCAGGCGTGGCGTGGGCAGCGGTCCCCAGGTAGAGAGCCTCCCTTCTCCCGAGGCACCGGGAAGTCCCCCAGGACACCGGCCATCACGCGGAGCCACCACGTCCGCCCTCCGTCCCCTGCTGTCCTGGGGCCACCTCACACCCGTCTGGCCTCAACCAGAAATGGGGCAGAAGGCGGGAAGATGGCCCACCTCACGGGAAAAGGTGCCACCGGGGTCTAGAATCCGCACCCACACGGCACCGGGGGACTGTCATCCCTGGTCCCTGGGGACGTCCCACACCTGCACTTTCTACCACCGGGATCACATCGGAACCTCTACACGCTATTCCTGACTTTCTGTTCTGAATTTTCAAGCTGCTTATTTGTTTGACATTTTCTGATTTCCTTGGCATCGCCCACTGCACTAGTGGACAACACAGAGATAAATCAGGTAAGTTTGTGGACAGTGGGTCTGAAAACAAAAAGCCCGTGTCTGGGTAGGAAGCAGAGGTCTGGGGCCAGGAGCCATTCCGAGCTACAGTTTCCTCTTCCGAAAGCAGAGACGGGGCTGAGTGACCTCCACCCCTGCCCTTCTGAAAGGAGGTGCCCTGGGCACCCCCAGCAGCCGATTGTCGGGCAGTAAATCGCATTAGGGAGAGACACCAAACTGCAAGGTAAAGTTGAAGCTGACCTACAGATCGGTTTTGCTTGAGAAAAACCAAGACATCACATTAAATCTCAGAATTCATAAGGGCGCCTGGGTGGCTCAGTCAGTTGAGCGTCCGACTTCAGCTCAGGTCATGATCTCACGGTCTGTGAGTTCGAGCCCCGCGTCGGGCTCTGTGCTGATGGCTCGGAGCCTGGAGCCTGCTTTGGATTCTCTGTTTCTCTCTCTCTGCCCCTCCCCTGGTCACGCTCTGTCTCTCTCTCAAAAATAAACATTAAAGAAAAATTAAAAAAAAAAACAAACAGATTTCTGACTTTCCTGGAAAAGAGAAACATCTGAGGCTCCCGACAATAAATCGCTGTCCCCTAGCCTCCTCACCACGCGGGGCCCAAACCCGCCAGCCACCGGCATCAGGGCCCCCGCCCTGCGGGTCAGTCGCGTGAGGTGGCCACACAGGAACAGAGATGAGCCTGTGTTGGTCACCCCGTCACCAACATCCTTATGATTTCTCGGGAACTGAACCAAGTGCCTCGTAAATGTGGTTTCACTCGCTGCTTCAAAACACGTGCCTCTGCTGGGCGTGTTTACTACAAGCGTCATTTTGCAGAGGAAGAAACTGGAGGGATTCTGTCCGTCACCCACTGACCACAGTCCTCTCGGGACCGAGGGCTCACACCCGGAGCACCTGGTTCCGGTAAAGGGGAACACGCCCCACCTCCAGGCCTCCGGGGCCACACGACCAGAGCTTGTGATCAGCTCCACAAAATTCACGCCGACGGTGAATTTTCAAGGGGAAGGAGAAAGCTTTCCTGCTGTTTCCGATGTCTGAGAATAGCTTCGCAGAGAAAGCTAGATTCGCCGACAACCGGATCCCAAATATTTTTGGCCACAATACGAGCATGAGCAGCTCCCGTGTGACTCACAGGTTCAGTCTGTTAATTTTTTTTTTTTTTTTTTTTTTTTTAAATTTTTTTTCAACGTTTATTTATTTTTGGGACAGAGAGAGACAGAGCATGAACGGGGCAGGGGCAGAGAGAGAGGGAGACACAGAATCGGAAACAGGCTCCAGGCTCTGAGCCATCAGCCCAGAGCCTGACGCGGGGCTCGAACTCACGGACCGCGAGATCGTGACCTGGCTGAAGTCGGACGCTTAACCGACTGCGCCACCCAGGCGCCCCCAGTCTGTTAATTTTTGTGGTGGAGCCACACGGAGAAGGACGCCTGCCCACGTAAGTCCACCGGCCATGAGAACCAGACATCTAGGCTTTACCCTGAGGAGCCCCCTACAGACCCCTGAGCGGATCCAGGGTCCTGGCGTGTGACCGTCTGGGTGCTGAGGACGGCACGGCCGATCTGTCACAGACACCGGCCGCCAGCCATCACCGCGTGATGTGGCGTGCCCCCTCCCCCACCCGCTGCAGGAAAGGAGCCGGAACCCCCAAACAGTGGAGACGCCTGGTGCTCGGTCGACTTCCTAAGATTAAACTGAAGGTCAGGTGACGTCACGTACGCAGTCATTCCGAAGTCACCGGCCCTCTCTCACTGCAGACGGGCTCGCGGGGCTCTGCAGCCGACTATCGCCACCCCTGCCTGCCGCTGCGGGACTCCTGGGCCACCAGCCACCACACCCCCACCCCCCGCACCCTTCCCCATCTCTACAGAACCGACGAGGACCTGGATTCCCCACTGAACACCACGTTCCCGCGCGCGCCGTGCGCAGCCCCAAGGACTCGGGAAATGCGCCCTGTTCTGGGCCCCGAAGACGGCGCTCCAGCGCACCCCTCCTTCCCTGGACCGGCCCCCGCGAACCCGCTGCCCTGGGGCCGTCTCCGCCTGGGCCCTCCACTAGGCCACGGTGACACAACGCCGCCCTTGCTCCCTGCACCTCCAAGCTCCCCGCGCCCCAGGACAGCGCTGCGGCCAGAGGACACGCGACTGCCGGTCCCAGAGGGCGAAATAAAGGACGCGGAGCGAACGGGAACGTGAGTAGGTCACCCTGCCAGTCATCCTACTGACTTCGGATACACGGGTATGTTTTCGTCTACAGCATCCTAGAAGGGAAATCTGAACTGTTGTGATACAGTTTTGGTTACCACCAGTAAAGCCCATTATTTACAGGACGATCAGTTGTTGTCAATAATTGCTAATGATAAAAATAAACTTGGTGTCACACTTCAACATTAGAAAATATACAACAGGAGCACCTGGGGGCTCAGTCGGTGGGGCATCTGACCTCGGCTCAGGTCACGATCTCACCATTCGTGGGCTCAAGCCCCGCGTCAGGCTCTGTGCCGACAGCTTGGAGCCTGGAGCCTGCTTGGGATTCTGTCTCCCTCCCTCTCTGCCCCTCCCCCTGCTCGTGCTCTGTCTCTCTCTAAAATAAATATAAAGAAAATTTTAAAAAAGAAAATATACAACAAAAAGCTTACAAGAAATATTTATAGAAAACTTCTAGCCTACAAAACGAGCTCTCACCTAGGAAATTACACTGGCCTCCCTCATGCAGGGTGGGTGGGGTTTAATGAGGGGGTGGCTGCCGAGAAGGTCCCCCGGGGTCATGCACGGAGAGACCGAAGGACACAGCAATCCCATGCAGCTAACACCCCAGAGAAGGAACACATGTCCACACAAAACCCATGTATGAAGGCTCATGTCCGTATTACTCACAGCGGCTCCAAGGTGGGAAACAAACCACCCGCCGCTCCCCCCGTCCGCTGATGAAGCAGGGATCACAACGTGGGACCTCATAGAACAGAACAGAACAGGGGGGCTGACACCTGCTACAGCCTCTGCCAGCCTGGAAAACAGGAGCTCAAGTGAGGGACGCAGACGCAGAGGCCACACCGTGTGCGGATTCACCTTCACAGGGAGTGTGGAGCAGGAGAGCCCAGACACAGGAGGGGGGCCCGTGGGGCCGGGCCAGGGGCTGTGGCCTCTCTGGGGTGACGGGAGGGCTCTGGGACTGGACACTGAGGGCTGCGCGGCACGCGGAAAACACTACAAACCACTCAAGTGAACGAGCACTTGAAATGGTGGATCTTGGGGGCACGTGGGGGGCTCAGTCCATTGAGCATCTGACTTCAGCTCAGGTCATGATCTCTTGGTTCCTGAGTTCAAGCCCCACATCGGGCTCAGGGCTACAGCACAGAACCCTCTCCAGATCCTCTGTCCCTCTCTCTCTGCCCCTCTCCTGCTTGCGTTCTCACGAAAATAAAACGTTAAAAAAATAAAAAAATAAACAGTGGAAGTTGTGTTATGTGACTTATATCTTAAAAAAACACTAAGAGGGGCGCCTGGGTGGCTCAGTCGGCTGAGCGTCCAACTTCGGCTCAGGTCATATCTCACAGCTCGTGAGTTTGAGCCCCGCGTCGGGCTCTGTGCAGACAGCTCGGAGCCTGGAACCTGCTTCCGATTCTGTATCTCCCTCTCTCTCTCTCTGCCCCTCCCCCACTCGTGCCATGTCTCTGTCTCTCAAAAATAAACATTAAAAATTAAAAAAAAAAAAACACTAAGAGTCTGAATTTATGCGAAAAAAAAAGAGAGAGAGACTGCGGACTCCTGTCACCGGCCATTCATCTTCTATCCAGCGTGGCGGTCAGGTGTCGAAAGCGGGCGCTGTCCTCACGGGCCTGGTGTCCTTGCACCGCCAGTCGCTGCTGTAGTGCACGGCGGGCTTCCACCGATGACCCGGTGCAGGGGTGAGGGTGGCGCAGGCAAGAGCGAGTTGCCGTCCTGCTGCGGCCTCACCAGAGGAACCTGCCTGAATTTACGGAGGGATTATGGTGTTTTGGAATAGTAAGGTTTTAACTTCTGAAGATTACACGAAACCAAATAAAGAACAGACGTTTATTGACTCAAGAGAGGGTTCAACATCCTTGCCACGTGGGAAGGCTGGCAGGCAGATCGCATGGGGCCTGTTGCCAGGCGACCGCTGGCTGGCCCCCCACACTGGGCCGTGAGCACCCTTACGAGGGTGCTGACGTGCGTGCTGAGCCCGCCACGAGGGCCAGCGGGACTCAGCCAGGCTGCGCCAGGACATCGGCAGCAAAGCCGGGCAAGTGACGCGGCTGCTGGCTATGCGCAGCTCTGTCGCCTCTCTCAACAAAACGTCTCCAGCGCCCCGGCTGATGGTCAGAGCTCCCCGTCGGTGCCTCGGCCAGGGGGACGTGGCCACCCCAGGCCTGTGGTGGCTCTGGGGACAGGCTCCCTGTTGACGCCCCTGGGCACTCCCTCCCCCCATCCCGGCTTCAAGATGCTGCTGGGGTTGCCTGGATTCTGCTGCTTCCGTAGCGTCATCGAAAGCGGTCTGGAGACCCCGGCCGCCCCCTCTGCCGGGAGGTCACCTCACCTGGAAGAACGCAGACGGAGCCCTAACACGAACGTCCTCGGTGTCTACGCGCCAGATCCTGCCCGCCACCCCGTTCCTCCTGCTGCAACGTTACAGGATCAGCTCTCTATCCGCACGGGGAGACGCCTACAGGACAGATACGCAGGCCGACCGACAGGGTGGACACACGGCCCGCCTGGTGGCACAGTGCTGCCAATCGACCACCTTCCACGAACACGATGCCACATACGTGACGCCCAAGTGCACGTCCAACACTTGCTAGCCTTTACGTTCTGCTGGAAAGAACCCCCGTGAAACCCTGGTACCATGTGCTCACAGTCTGAAACGGAAGCCCAGAGTGGCCAGAAGCGACTAAGCTCTTTGCACGAGAGCCGCTCACTCTGTGTGCGATTCAGAAGAAACACGACGGACCCTTCTCCAGCCCCCCTGCTGTGGGGGGACACGAAGTCCACAGGCCACCCCAGCCTCTCCATTTCCACCTGCCACCCTAAATCCCTTATCTCACCCAAACCTCACGTCTGTTGTGAACTGAACGTTTGTGTCCTCCAAATTCCTCTGCTGAATTTGGAATTCAACCGAGCCCCTGACAGGAAGTTGTTGGGGCACCTGAGGCAGGTGATGGGTGACCTTCCAAAAGGCCCCAGGGTCTCCCTGGCTCCCGCCACACGCGAGGACACAGAGAGGAGAGGCGTCTATGAACCAGGTCCTCCCAAGACGTCCCGCCTCCAGAAGCGTCTGCCGTCCCGGCCGCCACTGCGCTTTGTTACTGTGGCCGAGTGGACCAGCCCCCCCCCCCCCCCGCCAGCCTGTCTTCTCCTCCAAACTGCTGGAGGTGCCCACGGATGCACCCCCTGAGCCCAAAGACCCAGAGCAGCTGGCCGCGGGCAGGAGGCAGTGGTGTTCCCTCTTCGGGCCAGAGGCGCCTGCCTCCCCCACGGATAGCGCCCCCTGGGACCGGCGTCCCCCTCCCTCCCCGCAACGGACAGTCTGTCCCGGGAGTAGCGCCCCGCTGGCTCCTGGGACCTGCACATGGGCTGCCCCGAGTCGCTCCCCTCACAGGTGCACGTGCACGTGCACGTCTGACCAGACCCCACGGGACACGACGCAGTGCTGTGCGTGGGGCTTACTTTTCCAAAGACTGGTCTGATGGTCACCATTCCCACTTCCTGCTGCTCGGGGTGCACTCCCTTCCGTCCACAGCCCCGCGGCCTCTCCTCTTGACCCTGGAGCCCTCTGCGAACTGCGAGGAGCTGGGCTCCTAAGAACGTAGACCCCGAGGGATCTTACTGACGGAGGAATATCAATTTTCCCGAGAAAGGCGAATAGTGGCCTGGTTACCCCAGTGCGGTCTGACAGGAAAATGGATTCTGAAACTGATTTGCTCAGGTTCTCAGGGAGAGAAAGTAAGAAGTCGACTGAGTTCAATGACTTTCTGTCAAACGTGGGCCCTCCTGCAAGACGGGTTTCCACCACGGACGCACCCAGAGGACTGCGCCGGCCCCCCAACCACAGGCTTCTGCGGTTGGGGGGAGAAGAGGGAGAGAAAACGTGGAGAATGTGGCCAGCCCAGGGCGGGCGCTGGTCCTCCACAGGACGACACGGAGGGTGGGACCCACCCCCGTCCTCGGGACGCCCGCCTGCCAGAGCTGGACCTCGAGGGGCCACCAGCAGAGTCACAGCCCCTGCGGGCACGATGGTACCTAACGCCCCCTCTGGCTGAGAGGACCGCACCCCCGCCCCCACTGAACCACTCTGCACCTGTTGTAAAAATGTGGTGGCGGCGGAGTCCGTAAGGGGCACGGTGACAACTCTGACGAAAACGTCTGTATGGACGGGAGACCCATCGCTTCCAAACTGGGTCACGGCCGTGTACGGGAGACGAACACGGGGCAGGCACTTCACAGTATGCACTTACTACTGTCTTCTCTCTCGCGGGGGATCTCCCAAGTCTACACAGGTACTTCAGGTACAACCTTAGTTCCCGTACACGTGCCGGTGCGCACGCAGGAAGCGTGATCAGCGAGCCCACCCGCAGAAGTCAACTGATCCGCACGCAGTAGTCGGATGCCTCTGCTAAGAGGCTGCAGACGTGGAAACGCAGGGTGTCTATCGGTGCCCCTGCTGCCTCCGAACCCGCGCTGGGGACCTGGAGTATGCCTGTCAGTGCCGTGTCCTGTGCAGACACGGCGAGACACGGCGAGGCGCGGGAGGACAGTGCCCCGACGGTCTGCTGCCCTTACCTAATGGGAGCTTCAGAAATGCCGGCGCCTCCCTGAGATAGTCAACAGTGATGGCCACCTCGTCGCCAGCGTTTCTCAAAAGATGCACCTGTCAACACGACAAAAAATAACTACTTTACCACCAGGAGAGGATCAAACACAATTAAAACAAGAGTCCTATGCACCTGGCCTGCTTCCCGAGAATTCCACGCTGGTGATTTCCTGAGACACTGAGGGCCTGTGGGCCCCTGGAGGTCTGAGCTCGGGTCTACATGGAGGCTGTGCACACCAGCAGGGACGAGCTGTCTACACAGGTGCTTTTGCACACCATCAGGGGCGAGCCGTCTACACAGATGCTCATGCATGCTTCCTGCATTCCGTCTACACGGACACTTGTGCACACCATCAGGGACGAGCCGTCTACACGGACGCTCGTGCACACCAGCAGGGGCGAACTGTCTACACGGACACTCGTGCACACCAGCAGGGGCAAGCCTGCATTCAACCAGACCGGGCTCCCCGCCCACCACATGGGCCGTCTCCCCGAAGGTCGAGTCAGGTGAGGACTCAATGTATTGGCACAAAGACCCAAGCATCAGACGCCGGCAAAACGCACACCGCCACACAGCTGAGACACGGCTGACCACCAGCCCCGCTCCAGGTCTGAAGCACAATTCTGGAGGGAGGAGTGGGCACCTCTCCCTGTGCCAACGCATCCCCACCACAGGGCTCTGCTTCCACCCACGTCCGGTCAGCTTCCCGTGCTCAGCGCGCTCACTGGTGTTGAGGCAGACGTGACATGGCTGCTCCGGAGCCTGGGATCACGCGGGCAGACGGCTGGGGCACTCCAGGGCAGGCCCAATCAGGGCCGGTGGTCAGCCGTCCGGCCGGCGTGGGGACCCTACGGGCTCGCACTCGGCTCTGTCACCCCCAAGTCCAGATCTCTCAGACACCTGCTGTTGTCCCCTGCACGGCCCTGAGAGCCACACAAAAGCCCTTGTCCGCAGTGACAATGACCACCGGGCACCAGCACCTCCACCCCAGTGGACCTGGGACCACGCCTGCCGGTGGCCTGCGTCACCTCAACCTTGACCTCACACCCAGGCCCTGAATTCCCCCTAAATACTCCAGGGCTGCAGACTCACCTCCGCAGCGTCCCTCCCACACCTTCCATGTCCTCCCTCATTCCCCGTGGCCATGCATTGATGGCCTCCCACCTCACGCGGGCCACACCGACCCTCTAAGGATTAAACCACGTGGTCCTGTGGCTTTGCCTCTGCTCACACTTGGTCAAGGTGGGTGGACACCTAGCCATCCCTTCCATAGCCGCCTTGTCGGACCTGCTCTCCGGACAGGTGCACACGGGACACGTCCGCTGCCAGGGATGAGGTCCAAACCCGCCTCCAAACACAGCGTAGGACCAAGCCGCTTGAGAGCTCATGGTAGGGGTCAGAGTCCCCAGACCAGGAGGGGGGCCTGGGAGCACCTAGCACCGGCCTCTGCTCGCGGACAGGCCTCAGCAGGCCCTGATGCGTCTGTGGGAACCTCGCCACTACGTTCTCTCCGTCTGACCCGAGAGACCACCACCGGCCACCCGGCCCTAAGCAGCGGCTCCTCCCCGGATGCAGGTGGGGTCGCAGACACTCCACCACATCCGAGGAAGAGCACCGAGGCCCCCGAGACATCCTGAGCTCGTGTGGCTTTAAACTTCAAAGAGCGAGCGTCCCCTGGACGGAACAGCCCCAGATCTGTGCATGCAGGTGGCCACCTTCAGCAGCCTCTCCAGATTCTTCTTGAAGGAGACGCACACACCCCACCTATGTAAACACCTGCAGCAATCACAGATCGAATACCACGCACGAGGCTTTCTGGACGCGTCGAAGCATTAACGTCTCCAACCTGTTTAGTGGAGGCTGATTAACCCCAAAGAACCCGCTGCACCTTTTCGTGAGTCTGCCCTTGTGTGTGGTTCACGAGGCCCCTCAAGAGACACCACTTGGGACAAGTTGATTTTGTCTGCGGAACAGTGAGGCGTGCGGCAAGCGGCCTGAAGGAATTCGACACTTTTACTGGCACACGGGGCCCCCTCCCCCCCCTCTGCCCACCGCAATGCTCTGGACGCCCACGTGGGGGCCACGAAGGCTCCGCTTCATTGTGCGTCTTCCCCAACTTGGTGCAAGGTTTGTGTGCGTGTTCAGAAATGTCTGCAAACAGGGGTGTCTAGGAGGCTCAGTCGGTTAACTTCGGTTCAGATCGTGATCTCGCGGTTCGTGAGTTCGAGCCCCACATCCGGCTCACTGCTGTCAGCCTGTCAGCCCCAAGCCTGCTTCAAGTTCTCTGTTCCCCCCTCTCTGCCCCTCCCCTGCTTGCGCTCGTCCAACAATAAAAAAACTGTCCGGGACACTCGTCATTAATGCCTCCACACTCACCAAAGGGCTCCAAGACCATCTCTCCCCTCAAGACATCACCGGAAACTGACAGGTGCAGGGGCAGACACCTGACTGCAGCCTCGAGGTCGGACGGCTCCTTGCCACCCAGAGCGACACACAACTGCCTTGTGCATCTAACCAGAATCTCCTCTCCTCCTGTGTCACTGACCCTGGGGCACATCGGTCCCACCCCCACAGGGCAGCTGGGGGCTGCAGACTCCAGCTTCTGATTCCCACCTGTGCCCTCAGCTTCCTGCGGCCACGTCAGGGACCTTTCCTTTCAAGGAAGGATTCAACTTCTGCGTGAATTTTCCCAAGCTTTTTAATTTTTTAATTTTTTAACTTTTTATTTTTTGAGGGCGAGAACATGTGAGCAGGAGAGGGGCAGAGAGAGAGAGAGAAAGAATATCCCAAACAGGCTCCAGGCTCCGTGGTGTCCGTACAGAGCCTGACTCGGGGCTCTGACCCACAAACCATGAGATCATGACCTGAGCCTAAGTTAAGATTCGGATGCTCAACCGACTGGTCCCCCCAGGCATCCCGAATTTTCCCGAGCGTTTAACAAAAGCCACTCAAGCCATTCAAACCACCGGGGTCTTAGCGCGTTGGTGGGGAGCTTCCACAACAGAAGTTTATCTGCCGGGGTCAGAGGCCAGAGCCTAAGGTCGGGGGCCAGCGGGGCTGGACACCCGTGAGGCTCCTCCCCAGCCACGGACGGTGTGAACGGTGAGCAGCGTGAGCTCGAGCGTCTCTCCTGGCAGGGACACTGATCCCACCCCGGGACCTGCCCATGACCTGACTGAACCTCCATCACCTCCACGGGCCCACCTGCTAAGGGCACCCAGGGGCCAGAGGCACCGCATGGGAACATGGGCACAAACCCTCCCTCCGTCCACACCAGAGGCTGGAAAGTGGCGCAGGGCAGGTGAGCTGAGACATCAGCACGAGTTATCATCCCCCGCGTCTCACACACTCGCCTCCATGCACGAGGCCCGTAGCGCAGAGAAAACCAGTCCCTGTGCGCGCGGGGCTGGGGCGCACGCGCATGCTCACAGGCTCCAGCCCAGCCTGGCCCTCCCCGGGCCTCCTCTGCTCCCTGAGGTCGGGTCGCCCGGCCGGCCGCATTCACAGGGTCCTATGCCTGACCTTGCCGAGCTCCCGGGGTGTCTGCACCCCATGTGTCCTCCACACCTGCCGCTTCGGGTGGCCCCCATGCGACGCCTCACACCCTCTTCGCGCAGCTCCGATTCCCGGACCCGTCAATGCACCCCTTGACCCCTCACCCTCTGGCATCACGGCCACCACTGACCATCGGTCCCGTGGCGCAGGCAGCACCACGTGGCCGGAGGGACACAAGTGGCCGATCAGCCTCGTGCCATCCTCGTGGCCTCATTCTGGGGGGGGGGGGGTCTGAGCGCGTGAGGCTGCGTCGTCATCCCCGCTCCCTGAGGGGGCCTTCCTCCTCGTCTCCTCTCGGCTGAACCCCGAGGTCACCTCCTCTCCCTGAGGTCAGTCAGCTGCAGGTCACCACCCCCCGCTCTGGGCGTGCATCAGCCCAGGGATCCCCCACCCCGGAGGCTGCACCTGCACCTGGTGAGCGGCCCTGGAGCAGGAACAGCCCACGGCTTTCTCCCCCCCCCCCCCCCCCCCCCCCGCCTTAGCACCTCGTCCCGCTGCCCTTGGCAGAAAACGCTGGCAAACACTGTCGGCCCCCAGGCAGGCTACCCTCGCTGACTCCCCTGAGGCGGCCTCTGCCCACCAAGCTCTATGGCCGTCCTCCTCTGTGCCTCCAGGGACGTCTCAGATCCCGGCCCAGGCGATGACGTCACACTGTCCACTCGCCTCCAGGATCCCACGCCATCCCCCCCACGGCCCCGCCAGGAT